>NC_135177.1:19971059-20299559 GCF_041146795.1 Maylandia zebra
TCCCTTAGAGATAGGGTGAGGATTTCGGCCATCCGGACGTCAGAGTAGAACCTCTACTCCTGCACATTGAAAGAAGCCAGTACAGGTGGTTCAGGCATCTGACAAGGATGCCTCCTGGGTGAGGTGTCCTAAGCATGTTCCACCAGGAGGAGGCCTGGTGCAGACCCAGGACACGCTGGTGAAATCATATTTCCTGGCTGGCCTGGAGAAGGTGGCTGGGGGGGAGGGAGGTTTGAGCTTCTTTGCTTAGGCCGCTGGCCCTGTGACTCAAATTCAAATTTTATTTGTCACACACACACAACCATACACAGTATGACATGGGGGTGAAATGCTTGTAGCTGTACAATGCCCGACCATTAAATGACAGAAGAAAAGTTTTACAATATTTACAATTTACAGTTTACTACAAAAATTTACAAATTAACTTAGGAATTTACAGTAAAGAATGTGCAGATAGCAGAAGAGATTATAAAGATAAGGATTATAAATGATAGGAATTATAGGATTATAGGAAATGTGTGGTGGTGACGTGTGTGAGAGTTCAGTCTTATAGTGACGTGTTTGGGAGAGTCCAGTCCTACACCTGGTTCAGGCCCCGAATAGCCTGGGGGAAAAAGCTCCTCCTCATTCTCTCTGTTTTGGCCTTAAGGGAGCGGAAGCGCTTCCCAGACCTCAACAGTGAGAAGAGTCCATTGTTGGGATGGGAGAGGTCCATCATAATCTTCCTAGCTTGGGACTTGCACTGCTTGGTGTAGATAGACAGCAGGTCAGGGAGCTCTGATTGAATGATGCGTTCTGCCGAGCGCACCACCCTTTGCAGATCTCGTCTGTCCTGCTTGGTGCTGTTCCCAAACCAGGTGCAGATGTTTGCCGTCAGGACGCTCTCAATGGTGCAGGAGTAGAAGTTCTTGAGCGCCTTCAGTGGCAGATGGAAGTCTCTAAGTCTTCTGAGGAAGAAGAGATGCTGACAGGCTTTCTTAACCAGGGTGTTGATGTGACAGGACCATGACAGGTCCTGAGTGATGTGGACACCCAGGTATCGGAAACTGTCCACTCTCTCCACTGGCGTGCCACTGATGATGAGGGGTTTGTAATTCCTCGCCTGCTTTGTAGTGAAGTCCACGATCAGCTCCTTAGTCTTGCTGATGTTTAGGAGGAGGTTATTCTCCTGGCACCAGGTCTCCAGGTTCCTAATCTCCTCCAGGTAGGCCGTCTCGATGTTGTCGGAGATCAGGCCCACAACAGCAGTGTCGTCAGCAAACTTGACAATGGAGGTGGTGTCGGATGTGGCTACACAGCCATAAGTGTACAGTGAGTACAGCAGGGGGCTTAAAACACAGCCCTGAGGCACTCCAGTGCTGAGTGAGATGGAGGGGGAGACTTGTTTTCCCACCCTCACTGATTGGGGTCTGTCTGTGAGGAAGTTGAGGATCCACTGACACAGTGATGAGCTGAGTCCTAGATCCGTCAACTTGGTGAAAAGCTTAGAGGGAATTATTGTGTTGAATGCTGAACTGTAGTCCACGAACAGCATCCTAACATAATTCCCTCTGCCAGTGTCCAGGTGACTCAGGGATGTGTGGAGCAGGTGAGATATGGCATCATCTGTGGAACGATTAGTCCGGTAAGCAAACTGAAGTGAGTCGATGGTGGCAGGAAGTGAAGAAGTGATGTGATCTCTCATCAGTCTTTCAAAACACTCGGCCCAGATAAGTCACAGGGGCCGAGTTCTGTCATGGCATCCGATGCCATTTTTATTCAGTATTTTTCTTATTGTTGAATCATTAACTGAGACTAGTGAGGCCTGCAATTCTTTAGATGCTGTTCTTTTGTGATCTCCTGGAGGAGTCACTGATGTGCAATGGCTCTCACTGTGGTTGACTAGAAATGTTTAGTCTTTTTCGGAGATAGATGTCAATTACTTTCTCATCTGTTCTTCCGTTTCTGTAGATAGTGGTATGATGTCGTATGTGTTGCTTTTTGGACTTGTTTAGCTTGCTTTACCTTGTCAGATCGGTTCTATTTAAGTGATTTATTGATTCAATCACAATTATTTTAAAGGAGTGTGTGCGTGTGTGTGCGTGCGTGCGTGTGTTTGGGGGGGGGGGGGGGGGGTGCTAACTTTTTCATACAGGACCAGGAAGGCTTGAATAAATACAAATAAATAAATGTATAAATACAACTTTGTCTAATATTACAATTTGATTTATGATGTGAAGCATGTAAGTCTGACATCGCTGCAAAAAATAAGAAAACAGGAAGGGTACAAGTACTTTCTCACAGCACTGTATATACACTATGGGAGCACAAAAATAGGAAATGTCCGTGTTATCCAAATATCGTGCATTTGCAGCGAAAACGCAGTTTCAGAGTAACTGAACTGCTGAGGCCTCGGGTTTTCAGCATGGGTAAGCTTCCACCTGTAAGTTCTAACTGAGCAATGTACGCTGTTTGTCTCGGTGTGTTGGGGAAGTGAAACTGAAGCACTATGGGTGCTGCGACATATGCATTTAGCACGGTCTAATATGAGTTGAAAATAAAGCACGGGCTTTATTTTTGAAAGCAGAAGTACCCTGTGAGCACATGTGTCTGTCTGCAGTTCCTTCTTGTTCTGTGGAAGCATTGGTTTCAAATTCCCTGACACCTGTAAGTATTTAATAGCGCGTTTAATAGGCGAGTTGCATGCACATCATCTGGCGAGTCAAGGTTGACAAAGAAGAAAATACACACAAACACATGCACACAAAAAAGGGGAAAAGGGCAGGTATCGCGAAGAGAGCCATTGCGCATGCGCTGTCGCACAGTTTCCATAGCGCTGCACCGTCCTGCTGAGTGAGTTGATTCTTCTACTTCACGTCCTTCGGCTTTCACAAATCCAAGGACACCGGAGGACCGGTGTGCCCGTTTTACCCAACATACGGGAGCTTTAAAGTTATTTGTCGATGTTGTCGTGTTTTTATTTTCATGTGACTTTTACTCATAAGAAACACCTGCTTGGCTGACAAAGTTATGATGGGACATTAGGCGGTGAAAATCGAATGAACTGAAGAAAATGTAATGTTATGGTCGCTGTCGCAAGTAGAAAGGTAAGTAATTATGGGTTAAGACTAGTGTCGTCGTTATTATTATTATTAGTAGTATTAGTATTGTTATTTTAACGGGTACAAATGGAGTCAGCTAGATTGATTGCAAATTAAACAGCCGGGTTGATCCACTAAAGCAACCATAAACTGATTGCCAGCTACTCGCTTTAGTTGTTAAGCAAAGCAGAGGCAACAAAACTAGCTGCCAGGAATACAGCTGGATGGCTCTGTTGCTTCTTTTTCAGATTTCTAATGCATAGATGAACAAGAACATAATTAACTGCCTTTTTTGCAGAAAGTCCAGAAACAATTGACCTTTTATGCTTTTTAAGTTAAACGGATTGCACAATTCATATGCTGTGCTAAGGGTAAGGCTAAAAGCAAGACATGTGATTGCAAGGCCTGTGAAAAAGAAGGGGATGTAAAAGTTTGTGGAAGTCACTTTAATCAGCTGTTTCCTGCAGGCTTTGCGACTGAGTCTCTGTTCTTGTTTATTTGCCTTTTTAATTTAGTGGCTGAGAAATTAATGCTGCTTTTATGAAGTTTAAAATGTAAGAAATGTAGTTCGTACTGCTCCTCAGTTACACTTCACTTTACTATCACAGTGCAGTGCTTATATGTTTCTTTTTAATAAATATAAACCCTTGAAAGTAAACCAGAGTGGCTGGATCACTGTAGAACATCTAGCTGCACCTAATACAGTCTCGGTATAGCACCATCTGTGGATGAACAGTCACTGCCATTATGCTCAACTCATTTTCCTAGCTCATTTCCCCAGCAAATGTGGCCACACTCTGCCGGTACTCTACTTTTATGTGTACTCCAACCTGTCCTTATTCTTCTCTCGCACCATAGATGAACTGCTTCAGTCAGAGGTTCAGACAGACAGCTCCCATGCTTGGCAGCAGCAAAAATGAGCTTGTCCCCTCCAAGCCTCCCAGAAGGAACGGATGGTCGTGGCCCCCTCAAGCCTTCCAGGTGGTTGGGTGGTTGGTGTACAGCTATCTCACCATAGTCAGCTTTGGTATCTATATCCCGCTTCTGCCTCTGCCGTGGAAACATGTGGCCTATACTGTATCCTTAACACACAGCGGGTCTTTCTTATTTGAATATGGAGCAAACATTAGCCTGTGCTGGGGTTTTTTTTGTCTTTTTTTGTCTGTGCTGCTGAACAGGACAAGGATTTTGTTGTGTGGCATGTCTGTATGGGCTTCAGTCACACCCAGTGTGACAGACTTTCTTTTTCTGGCCCAAAAGACATAATCAGTGGCCTTTTTGTAAGCTGTTGAATGCCGCATGATGTCAACCACAAGAACAGTCAATGTCTTCAGTCTTTATTTCTCATGCACAAGACTTGTACAGCAGTTGTTCTCTCATACTAGTCCCACTTAATATTTTTTCACATTACTGCACATTTATCACACGCTGCAATATTCTTTAAGGGCGTTTAAAAAAAAAAAAAAAAAAAACTTCCTTGACTGTTGTTTTGTGCAGCTGATGGGCGTAGCGTTTATTGTGCACTTATTCGCACACATCGCAGTTCTCACTGTAGATCCAGCAGATGACAGCGTGAGGGCCAAGCAGAGCTATTCCACGCCGATGCCTCTCTTTGACCGAACAAAGCAACCGCATGTTATCCACGACCTGCACTGTTATCTTTGTGATGTGAATGTGTATGTATCCTGAGCAGCAGTCTCTAATGTTCATTTGCATTTTCAAATTGGCAGGTACCCTATCACAAATGAGGAAAAACGTTTTTTTTAACCCCTGGAGAGTCTTGGGTCGATTTGTGGCTCTAAGACCAATAGTGTATGCATTTTTCTAAGACCCTCCAGGGGTTAATAAAGTGTAATGATGTAAAACATTAAATCTTCTTGCAGTGGCCCCAAAGTAAAACACTGTGGTGTTTGCAACAAGTGTGTGGAAGACTTTGATCACCATTGCAAATGGCTGAACACCTGTGTGGGTGGAAGGAACTACCGGTAAGTTGAAGTTTTTGGATTTATGAGCCTTATCGTTGCTGTCCACATGAAGTAAGACTTGCTCTATAAATTCATCGGTTTTCATGCATTACTTTCAGGTACTTCTTCTTGGCACTGTGCTCAGCTACAATAGGCGTCTTTCTGCTTATTGTGGTTGTGTTGTTCGTATTTATTCAGCATTATCTCAATCCGTACAGCTTACGGACTGCACCGCAGTTTGCCGGTGAGTGACCTGCAGTATAATCTTACCAAGTCGGTGGAAATTGCAGCACTGAAAGCTGTCCTTTGTTCCTTCTTTTCAAAGATGTGTCGGGGAATAGTACCTGGCTGATGTTTTTGCCGTTAGCTCCCATAAAGACGAGTTCAGCTGGTCTCCTAATACTATCCTTCGTAACAGTCATGCTGAGCACCACCTGCTTACTGCTGCTAAGCCATCTGCTGGGCTTTCACCTTTACCTCTGTAAGTGAATTTTGGAGACATACATGTCATAAGGTTATTTTCCCCTCTTCCAGTGATTAAGCCTCACTATATCCTGTGGTGTTTGCTCCTCACTCTGGTTTATAGATCATAAAGCCATAAGCACGTATGATTATGTTAAGCTGCAGCGGCAAAAAGAAGCAAAGAAACGAGACGTCGAAGCAGGAAATGGTACTCGTAATGCAAAAACTCATAAGGCTCCACAGGTCAGGCTTCTTTTCTGCCTCTGTTATTCACCTGTTTAGTCTATTGTATTCAGTAGCTTTGTTTTTTTTTTTTCTTTTAATAGAACCAAGAGGCCTCAGTTGACTGTGAGCCATCATTGTCACAACGTTCAAGGTAAAATATTTCCTTTCTGTTTTGTAACGCTTCTTTTAAAGCTGTTTGTTTTAAAAAATAGTAATACCTCTCTGGCTTTCTTGAAGTTCTTGCAAATTTCATGATAAAAATCCGTTCACCAGCCGGCTTTCGGAGTCCATATGCACAGAGGTAAGCATGTCTGCTTATATCTTCTTTGATTGATTTATGATGGATCTAATTTGTGACACATTAAAGTGTTCGAGGGTTTGTTTATGTTTTGTTTTTTTATAGCTGGAAAACTTTAAGAAATCAGAGAACAAATTCCGTTATGGTACAGAAAATCCCAGTGAAAATATAGCAAGTAAGTATTCATCTGTACTCTTTACCAATGAGCTCTTTTATACTTTACAGTTACTTTATACTTTACACTTTTTGTAGGTAGGCGTTTTCAATAACTCTTACACAAATAATAGCGCAAATATTTAATCAGCCAATCACATGGCAGCATCTCAGTGCATGTAGACATGGTCAAGACAACCTGCTGAAACATCAGAATTAGGAAGAAAAGTGATCGAAGTGACTACACGTGTAGCATGGTTGTTGAGGAACTGCTGATCTGCTAGGATTTTCGCGCATGACCATTTCTATGTTTTATAAAGGATGGTAAGAAAAAGAAAATATCTATTGAGCACAAGTTTTCTGGTTGAAAATACCTTGTTGATGCCAGAGGTCAGAGGAGAATGGCCAGACTGCTTCAAGCTGATAGGGAGGCATCACTATCTGAAATAATCGCTTGTTACAACCAAAGTCTGCAGAAGAGCATCTCTGAATGCATCAAACCTTGAAGCAAATGGGCTCAGGAGAAGACCACACCGGGTGCCTCTCCTGTCAGCTAGAAATAGGAAACTGAGACTATAATTCACATGGGTTCACCAAAATTAGACAATAGAAAGCTGTGAAAACTTTGCTTGGTCTGATGAGTCTCAATTCTGTTGCAACATTCAAATGGTAATGAGTTTTGCACAGACACCATCAAAATAACCATGAGAGCATGGATCCAACCTACTTGTATCGACAGTTTAGGTTGGTGGTGTAATTGTGTAGGGCAGTGATTTCCAAAGTGTGGGCTGGGGCCACCTAGTGTGCTCCAAAGGAACTTGTAGGTTGGCCGCAGTAATAACAGAAATTCTGAAACTATGGACAGTTTCATATTTATATACATATATTGAAACTGGTAATAGAATGTGGTTAGTTTGTATTATTATTCATTACTCTGACCTACATTTACTCCTCTGGTATTGAGGTTTGTCCCAGTGACACATGGGTCACATATTGGCGGTAACACTTTGCATACGGGTTTGCATATGACTGAGTAACATTAGCAGTTTATAGCCAACAGCCTATGTTGTTGTTTTGTTTTTGTGTTGTTGTTTTTCAAATTAAAATTTCCATGAAAAGCATCACTTTCTCTTGTATTTTTATTAGAGTGAAGATTTAAGATTTTCTTGCTTTTAAGTTGGCCACAGTATTCTTGACTTTGTGAATGGCTGGTGTAAGGGATGTTTCCCTGGCACACTTTGGGCATTTCATCTTTTGATCGCTGCTTACAACAGAAAAATTATTCATGTTACAAAGCTCAATTCATCATCTTAAACCATGTACTCAAATCCAATAGAGCACCTTTGGGATGGGGTGGGACAGGAAGTTCACAATGCAACTGTGTGAAGCATTCATATGATAAGTATTTCCAGGATTTGTTGAATCTGTGCCACAAACAGCTATGGCAGCTCTGAAGGCAAAAGTGGTTCAATCTGGTACTAGCAAGGTGTACCTAATGAAGTGTCCTATTGAGTGTATGTCAACTTCATTTACAAATATGAAACCCCCGCAAAGTATTAGAAATCTGCAGTATATGCATACTACTTCAGAACTGCAAACAATTATTGGAATTATTGCAGTAAAGTGTACAAGTGTTTATGCTGAGCGTAAATGAAGTGTGTTCTTCTACATTATCAGGTAAGTTTATTAGTATGTATTAGGAAAGACTGTCGGCACATGAAGTTTGTAAGTAATGCTTATCTCCTCTGTTTGACAGGGGGAATAGCTTTGAGGGACATCAAAAACTGGAAGCCTGACAATGATGAAGAGTCTCAGAGTGCCACTGTGAAGTCTGTTTGCAGTGTTCCTGGAGTGCAGGACCCTCTAGGCAGCTCAATCATGACTCCCGATGATATTTAAACAAACAGATGTCTGCGTGGTGGTGGATCAGAAGATGCTGCTCTCAGAAAATATTTATTTTGACATTATCAAAACAGAACAGAAAGGTTGGCTATTTACAAGAACAGAGTACTGTGTGGACCTTTGCACTTTTATGACTGTTTTTTGTTTTTTTTGTTTTTTTGTATACCAACTGCATAACCTGACCTGTCATTGGGTTTCATTCATTTTTTTTAATAATTTTGTTTGTTTGTTTTTTAATGACAACAGTTGAATTATTTAAAGCAATGTTTTATCTCACTGACTTAGTTAGCGAGGCAGGTCAGTCTCTGTTCCATTTCAGTTAGACAGATGTATTTTTGCATCTTTTTGAAAACTAAATATATCACGGTGTAGTTTCCTGTCCATTTCACTGATGGTAACATTTGAGAATCTTTCCGTTTTTATCTGATCACCAAAGAGAGAACCTTATATGGGAAAAATGTTTTGTCTAACTGTGAAGAGTGGAGCAGATAGTGGCCTGAAATAACACTTCAGCTCTCTGTTCCCTTTCTATGAACAACCGATTTTAAAGTTGACGATGTTAAGCACACCCTTTTTTGCTAAATATGACAGTAAAGAATATAAAAACCATGTTTGCTCTGTTATTTTATTTCTTAACTTCCAGTGTCTACATCATTTTACAAAATACAAATATGTATCTGACTATTTGCTTTGTTGACAATATACAGCATGAAAAATAGTCATACAGCTTTGACACACACCTAAAGTTGGAGCATTAAGGTAGGACTTTTTGGAATGGGTTACAGTTGAAGTCATACATTTTAATGAATGACAAAGGATGTTGCAGTTGCAAATCCCTTCAGTTTGCCAGCAGGAGGCTCCAGAAATGGAATTAGCAGTTTGTTTGTTTGTTTTTTAAACAATATGACTGTGTGGGTGTGTGAGCTTTCCTTTGTTTATTAGGAAATGTGCCATGTACACAGCCAACAGTTTACAGATTTAGTGGAGATGGTGCAAGAAACTGGCTCACTTTGCAACAATTGTCAAACATGTGAATGTCATTCTTACAACCACAGCCTTTAGCATCAAATTTCTCATTCTTCATGTATATATGGGTCAAACCACAGCTGTACCAGGCCTGCAGCTTGTGTATGCTGCTTTTGAAATCAATCAAAAGTACGTTTTGGGGCACATTTTCACATACCCCGCACATGACTGCTGCTTGAAGCATTTGTCTGATTTAGTCTGCCTTTTTCTCTAAAAAACAAAAAAGCCACTAATCATTATGTTTCTTTTGAGACTTGTTGTTATTGCATTTTTTTTTTTCAATTACACGTTTTATTTAAGAATATATAATAAATGGATTGTTGCAGGGAGTTTTAAGTGTACATTACTTGGATTGTACATATTTTCACCACTAGAGGGCTGTAGACACCAGTGTCACCTGGATGGGTGAGCTGGGAATTTGTATCGGTGTTTGCATACCAACGTATAGTGTGTCCTTTTTATTGTCTCTCAGAGAGGACTGTGTGATGTGTCAGCTTTGTTGTTCCTGCCAAGTCTGATCCTCCACTTTCTGTTGATGAGGTCACTGAACTTGTTCACCTGGTACAAAAAGTTGTCATGCTTAGAGATATCAAGTTAGTTTTTAAGTTTTGTACAATGCAAGATGGATGGGTGTAGGAGTAGTTTACATCAAATATTATGATGTGGCATAGAAGGGGGGGGGGGGGGGGGAGAGCACACACCTCACATCTGTATAATTTAAGTCTAATTTAAGTGTATAATTAAAATCCTGCACCACTCAGTAACAGTGGTGAGTAAATATAGGTATTTATGATGGTATTAATATGCAATACAACAGCCTTAAACTGAAAATGATGATCAATACTTGCATGTTGCTATATCCCAGAAGTGGTGAGGGTCTGTCAAAGTGAAAATAGACGGCCCAAAACCTTTGAATCCACCCACGCTACGTGCCTGATCTAACGAGACCGCAAAAAAAAACCACACTTCCCCTTTTTGTTTATTTTTATTTTACATGAAAAGAGAAATATCATATTAACAAAAGTGTAAGCATATCTGTGAAATCTGTTTCATGAACCTGACACCTGCAGTATATTTCCTGTATGTGGACTGAAGCTGGCATTTTCTAGTCAACCCAGATTAGGTGGTATTTTTTATGGGTAATACTAGTGTATTGCAAGTGTGGCAGGGCAACTCTTATTGCTAAGTCTGATCATAAAGCACTTTCAGTGTGTACTTGTTTTCGCTGTAGCCTACTACTAACCACACACTGGTGCAACTGAAATAGCTTGAGTTAGACTATTATGTCATCAAGTGATTGCACTCTGTCCAGGCTGCTTTCATCATGATCAGCTATCACTATTCTCTCTTCGTTTGCTTGTAGGCTTGCATGCTTTCTGCTTATATCCTTGTGTTTGAGTTGCATACATCAGACCTTTGTGCCACAGTTGAACCAACCAAGACTAAAGGTTACATAATGTCCATCCACGTCCAGCCGTTATGGGCTACTGGTTGTGTAACACATTACAGCCCTGGACATAAGAAGAGTCATATTCATGAGTATTTGTAGACATGCATCCATTCTGAAAAGATTGCTTATTAAAGTCTGACGGGTTTCCCCTTGAGATAATTCCCTCTGGCCATCCTGTGTTTGGACAAAAGCCAAAGATTGTTATTGCTTGTTATTGCTACTGTGTGTGACCACTGGCCTCTCTCATGCATGTCCTTCCAAGGTTCATGGCTACAAACAGCTGCTATTATTAATAAAGCTATCATTTCGTACGATCCTCCATCCCTTGTTTACATCTACTATCTCCTCCCCTCAAAGCACGAAAAGATGCTGCTGGTTGTTTATCACAGCTCCAGTGTGGTATCGTCGTGCCTAAAACGAGGAGGCGAGGAGGAGGGGGCGGTAAAAGAATAAAGAAAAAAAAGAAAAGAAAGAAAGAAA
The DNA here is from genome assembly GCF_041146795.1 of Maylandia zebra. NCBI lineage: Eukaryota > Metazoa > Chordata > Actinopteri > Cichliformes > Cichlidae > Maylandia > Maylandia zebra. The sequence goes on from NC_135177.1 coordinate 19,982,100, forward strand.
AAGAAAAGAGAAAACAGCTCGGCGCACTCGACAGCAGCCAATCAGCAGTCTGGTTTCTCTTCAGCATCTCAGAGGGACTGAACCATCGGGTAGTCTTGATCCCAGGCAACAGGGAGGAAAGATAGTTGAAGGCTCCTCGCTGCTTAATTATGATTTTGTGAAATTCGCGAGGAGCTGGAGGATTACGTCACCAGGTAATTAAAACGATTTGTCGTATTTACTTCATAAACAATAAAAGATACAAAAAACGTAGTTTGTTTTGACTACAAGGTAGACCTGCATGTTTTCACAACCTGGAAAAAATGATTGCCAGCCTACACTGATTCATGTGATTCATTTGCGGGTCTTTTTTTTTTTTTTTGCAAGTTTCTGCATGTATTTCCTTTTTATTTAGAATTTCCTGTAAAAGGATTTATTTTGACACTGCTCGATTCGCGCATACCTGGGCTGTACCTAATGTTCCGGACAGGCAGACTCGCAAGGGCTGACAATAACAAACGGATCACGTGGACGTGTGAATCTGGCGTTTGCAAGTTTATGTAACACGTTTCGCTCAATAAACGCACTCGGACTCTGTGGTTTAAGCAGCAGCTGCAGCCATGTCCACTGATATAAACAAGAGCTTTCTCCCCTCATCCGTTTATCCTTTGAACGCAATGAGAGCGAGAGTGGAAGCTCCTTTAATAAGCACCATTAATGGTTAGAAAAAAAAAAGGGGGGGGGGAGCTGCTGGGCTACGAGTAGGTAGTTACATAATTAGGCACGGGAAGAAAAAAAAGATCTGTGTCATAATCCGATGCTCAGCTCTGCTTAATTTCAAATTAATACAAGATAATCACATTAATGTGTCCAATTGCGACTGTCTGTGGTGGTATTAGGTTGTGGTTTTGAAGGAGCCATTAGTGCATTATTTTGGAAGCAGTGTCACTAAAGCACTGCGCGAACACAATATGTTTAATTCCTCTCATCTAATGGCGCTGCTGCCATTGGTTGAATTAGGTATGGCTGAGAGGAAGACAGTCACTGAGTTTGTCCTAGATTTCACTGTGTAGGTTTTTTATTGCACTCGACCAGGAGCCTTTGGGTTCTGTCGCAAACAATTAATCTCACGGTGTAAATCATCTTATTTTGTTTGTGATGACTCAAATTTAGGTCAGATATGCAAAGTCAGTGGGGTTTTTTAGACAGTGAATACAAATCAAACGGGAGGATAGCTGGCATTGGCGTGCTCTGCTATATTTTTATGTTTCAGCTGAGACATTTGGTTGCATTTCCACGAAATTAAAAGACTCTAAAATGAAAAGTTATACAACACAGTCTACCCTCCCAAAAATCTTTAACCGTACTCCCTTCAGAATGCATTTTGTTGCTGGCTCAACAGGCCTTTCTCCCCATGAGCCATGTCAGGGACACTTCTGCTGTCTCTGGCATCATGTATCCTGCTCCAATGTGCAGCTGCATAAGGATCCCTGGGCTTTGTTATTACCTCCATTTGCTGCTGCCAACAATAACCACTGCGTCGTGTTTTAAACATCTTATTTTTCTACAGCGTAATGCTTGCCAAGATCTCTGGCTCACAGAGCTGTTCAAGTGTTTGGGGAGGCGAGGAATGACAGAGACAGCGTGGTGGTGACCTCAGACCTGGGCTGCGGCATGCTAATGTCGTGTCCTCTCTCCTTGTGTGGAGAGTGAGGACTGGGGACTGAACAGACCGGGATATATTTAAGGGGCTGTATTGAACTTTTTTGAAGAAACATGGGGTTGTTAGAACTAAACAAGCGACTTGAGTGCAGGGTGAAGCCCTGAGCAGACACCGGGGTGGTAACAGTTGACTGACATGGTCACATTCCAGAGCAGCTGCCTGGAAAGGATAGGTGATCTAGATAGAAAGCAGATGGGATCCCTCCATCCCCACTCACCATGATGGCATGATGAAGCAGTAGGTTACAGACACTGTCTTTTCTCTCTCTCTCTCTCTCACTCTGACAACAGTGTCATCATTTTGTGACTTAAACACCATCTGCCAAACTAACAGATTAACACCAAATTTTTCTCCCTCTTTTTCTTTCTTTTTTATCGCCTGCATGTTGTCTGCTGTCTGATCTGCTCCCCTAAGAATGAATAGAATGTTCCACTCGTGGCAATGTATTGTTGCTATGAATAGACGCAGTTCAAAATGGGTCGATTTATAGTTAAAGCACTCATCTGTGCAGCGTATTGCCAGAAGGAGAGTGTATGTAAGCATGCTGTCATCCAGTAACAGATTTGTCTCTGGAGATCTGCCCTTAACCAAACGGCTTCTCATTTGTATGTGGCAAAGTGGGACAAAAAAAAAGTGGCACAAGGCAAATTTGATCTGTAATGGTAATGTTTGTCTATTTTTTCTGTATCGGGCCAAATCCAAGAAAAGGCAATGAAACAAAGACTTTCAGAGGGCCACATTTCAGTTCATCTCAGTGTGTGTTGTGCCTTATCCCAATGAACTCTGTGCAGTGTTAATTTTATGTATCATTTGAGGAGGCTTGTTGTACTGAGTACTTGGGCACTTAACACTGCTGACAATAAATTCAAGGAGGACGGTGAAAGGATTCCTTTGTTTCTGTTAGATTTAGTTGCTCTCATTAAAGCACAAAGGAAAACACAGTGAGCAGCTAGTGTACTGAAAGGATGTGGATCTCCACAGAGAGTGAGGTATATAATCACAGTACCTCAGTGTCGCTGCTACAGGAAGCAATTGCAGAATTGCTTAGAGTATTATGAATTTTATGTAGATTATGTTATGTCAGTTATTAATTGTATATGGCATTGCAATATAGATAGTAAAAATCTTGTTTCAAAAAGAAATTTTGATAATCAGCAATTCCTTTAAGGACTTTTTCAAGCTTTTATTTGTTTATTTATTTAATTTTGGAGCGAACATCTTTTATAAAGTCAATATTTTTAGGCTCTAGGAAACAGTGGTGGATATTTATAGACTATCGCCCCTAACCGGTCACGGCAGGTGGCTGCCCCTCCCTGAGCCTGGTTCTGCTGGAGGTTTCGTCCTGTTAAAAGGGAGCTTTTCCTTCCCACTGTTGCCAACTACTTGCTCATAGACAGTTGTTTGATGTTGAGGTTTTCTGTGTATTATTGAGTCTTTACTTTACAATCTAACAACAAAGATAAATTCAAATTAAATGTTGAAGAGATTATATAGCTAGGTTGAAAATGTGAGGTAGTAAGTCTTAAGTCTTAAGGAGTAAAATTACAATCCATTTCTGAAATTCAATTAAATCAAAGTTAAGACTCTTAAATTGAAGATACAATTTGATTATGAGCAGTAAAATCATGATAACTTAAAAAAAAATAAAAATAAAATAAAATAGCACTCAGCATTTCCACCACATCCCAACAGTGCTCTGTTGGAGTGTGGAGGTCATTTGAGTACAGCAAACTCATTGTCACGTTCAAGAAACCAAGTTGAACTTTCTGATATGTCACAAAGTTCAAATCTGTGGTCTCTAAATGATACTCACTTGATACTAAGAATCCCAAAGTGTGCCAAGGAAATATCACTTTCCACTAAAACTACCACCAGCTTCATTTGTTAATAAAAGGCAGGATGGATCCATGTTTTCATGGTGTTTATTCAAAATTCTGACCCAACCGTCTAAATGGTGTAACAAAATCTGAGGCTCATCAGACCAGGAAACATTTTGCAATCTCATATTATTACATTTTCACGAGCTCATGAGAACTGTACCTCAGTTTCCTGTTCCTAGCTGACAGGTGTTGCACCTGGTGTGGTGTTCTGCTGCTATAGTTCCTCTGCTTCAAGTTTCAGCTTGTTGTGTGTTTAGATGATGACACTATTCTGAATGCCTGGGTTGTAACCAAGGAATTATTGAACTATTTCTGTCAGCTCACACTAGTCTGGCCATTCTCCTCTCAATATAACCTGACTGATGTCAGGCAATTTCAGCCGATGCTTACTGGATATTTCCTCTTTTTCAGACCTTTCTCTGTAAACCTCAGAGATGGCTGTGTGGGAAATCCCAGCAGATCAGCAGTTTCTGAAATACAGAGATCACCTGATCTGGAACCAACAACCATGCCATGTTCAAAGTGACTTAAATCCCTCCTTTTCCCCATTCTGATGCTGGTATTGATATTCAGCACATCTTCTTGATCATGTCTAAAAATGCACAAATATTTATATAGGTGATATAGGTGGTAAATACATTACTTCAGTAAAAATGGTAATGATTTTCTGTTCTCCTTAATGGTGACGAACTTTATTGGTAATCCATTGAGACTTCAGCAACCTCAATAACTCAGTCTCAATTGTCTTGGCTGGAGATCTCGATGACATATGACTACAGAAGCCCCTGCCATCAATAGTGGTACTCTGCGATGTCACCGTGTGCATGCGTGAAGAAATGGCATGGGTCAGACAGAGAAGCCACTTGCCTTGGACAATGGGTTCCCAGTGTCTATAGCTGTGAATGCTATTATTCAGACACATTAATAATCTCTTTTTCCTCACAAAGATTCAACATTCTGAATATAATGGCTTTATGCAGTGTCAATCTTTTAACTTTGGTACGTATTCAAGCATCGACCGTCCTTAGCTAGGCCCTGTTTGTGATTGTTAGCTACAGGATTGTGGAAACAAAGCCCTTCATATTGCCACTGCCACTGGGGGAGCGTAAAAGCACTTCATTGGTGACTCGAGGGAGCTGCTTAAACTTTGTTAGCCAGAGCAGACGGTTCGAACCGCAGGACGCAGCATCCCGCTCTGGTTTGGTTCTCGTTTGTATCTTTTTAAAACCGACGTGAGTACAACTTCTGGCAAATTGTTGTAGAGAGTTTGTTTGGGTGTACTTTGCAGTGGCAGCACTGTTTCTTTAAGGATGCTGAGCTGAGTATGGGAACAGCTGAAAGGTGAGCAGAAATGCATCATCCAAACATAATGCAGGGTTTTGTTATATTTATAGAATGAAAAAAAAAAGCTTTTACTGGCTTTTTTCTTTTTGTCACTCCTTTGTATGTTTATGTAAAGCTGACTTGAGAAGAAGAATTTGCTTCTGTGGCTGCAAATCTGACCGATGTGTTAGGAGAGACTGAATGAAGTGACAGTGGAAAGATGTGTGTCCTCACAGACTGTAGAAAGCAGAAATAAATTTGTTTTTACTGATTATAAGAAGGATTTTGACCTTGTATTAGTAGTATGAGCACCACTTTCAGTTTTTATGCTGCTGGGTTAATTGGTTTAATTAAATTTCTCTCCCTCTTACCCCTCCCTGACACTCACATCTGTACACACCCATAACATTAACCACTTTCATTCTGATCTCTCCCACAGCACAAAGAGAAAAGAAAAGTTGGCTAATCAAGACACTGCACAGAGGGAACCAAATTCCTGCACAAACATGGCAGACCAGAAGTAAGTCGTTTTAGCTGTAGTATATGACACTACAAGTGCTTCCAGTCCACAGTTTTGTGTGTGGGGTGTGTGTGCGTGTTTTATACACTCCTGTTTCTTGATTTGTGTGACACTGAATTCCAGAGATCTATTTATAACTCTCACTTCTCTACCAGAACCGTGATGTCTGCCCATTCACAGGCAGTGTGAGCACTTTTTTTAAACTGCACTTTATCTTAGAACAGATTTATTTTTCCAGAAAATCCTCCTCTTCCTTTCTGGTATCCATGTTTAGGCTGTACGTTTCTTTCCTCTCTTATCCGATGATTGTGATCAAATCCATGAGCTTTTCTTGTAAATGGAAAATATTACAGGGAATTATTTATGTTTCTTGATGCACAGCCAAAACCTCACATGCTGCAGGGGCTGCTTTTCCCAACTCACTTAATTTCTTATTCTTTTACAGACCTCCTCTGTTGTGACTATTCACAAGTCTGCTTAGAAAAGAATAACTTCAGTGCATGTACACTTGATCTCAGTAGCAGTAAACTTCCTTTTATACTTCTGACATCACATGGATAACCCGATTATTTGCTATTTTACCTTCCAGAGACAACATAGACGATTTTAAAGTCCAGACAGCTAAGCACCCTAATATGACTTCGGCCCCATTACGGCCGCATAGTGAACACTCTAAAGACCGGGCATCCAAGAGGCTTTCGACCGAGTCCAATGGGACTAGCGACGGTGGTGTCGGGTCATCTACACCGGTGGAGATTACTGCTTTGGAAGAATCATTTCGACGCTTCGCCATCCACGGCGACACTCGTGCAACCGGCAAGGAGATGCACGGCAAGAACTGGTCCAAGCTCTGCAAGGACTGCGGCGTGATCGACGGCAAGAACATCACCCTCACTGACGTGGACATCGTCTTCAGCAAAGTCAAGTAAGAAAGACACCGACATTATTGCACACTAAGGATACAATTTCAGTTTGGATTAGTAGAAAGTCTTTTCCATCATATTTGGGTTTTACCTTCCAATTTGCAATTGATTGTTTAAATCACTTAGCTGTTGTGTCGCGACAGAAGCGCATATTTTATTTATTGCATTTGTCATTTTGTAGATGATTGTTGGTAGAGAATTGCAAACATTTAGAATTGTGGTTCAAAGAACATAAAACTGAAAACTATTTCGTTTCTGTTTCAGAACATTTCAAAGAACTAAATTAATGTTTTTAGCAGGTATCAACCTTATTGTACAGTAACTATGAACACATGAAGGGCATCTAGCTATTATTAAACTAAACTTTAGTCATTAATAAGTAAGTCAGTCACGATCATCAGTTTATAAAGCCATCAAAATATCATAAACAAATCCAAGGCTCGGTTTAGCAGTTTCTGAATTTCATGTTCTGTTTCAGAACATGCTGTTCTTTCTTTTATTAAGGAGACTTGTAGTATTCGGTTGGTCAAAAACAGCAGCTAGAACAAAATGCCAGGATGGCTCATCTTATATTTCCTCAGGCTGGGCTGATTCACCCTTTACTGTGACCTCAATATTATTTCGCCATGGGAGTGAAAAAAAAAGAAGTCTTCTGCACAGCTGTGCCCATGTTTACCAAATGCACCGAAAATCCGGATGCTGTCTAGGCTGGTAACACTTTTAAGGCGAGCGTACATGTGATCCACGCCACATTAAAAATGAATATTGTTCCAGTGTTGTTCACACACAATACGGGACAGTAGCACAGAGTAAAGCTGATGTAAGGAGCGGGGTTTTTACAGCATTGGTTTGTGCGACCGTGCGCATGGTTATTTTGGAGTTTTCATTCATATACAGAGAGGCTTTGAACTTGTTTCATCCTGGTTGAATGATCTGAATAAGGATTATTACGCAAGACGGCACCAGAATTGCGGAGTACGGCTGGGAGCCACACTTCATTGTGTCTACAAGAATGGAGAGAAAAAAGATCTACTCGGGAATCTCACGTTGATTTAGCAGATTTTCCATCTTCTACCTGCATATAGTCCAATCTAAGTCATTTTTCATATACATTTACTGGAAGAGATTCCAAGATTATACAGAAATAGATTGTTAAACACATGGATGGATATTGAAATGCACCTATCGCTCTCTTAGTCTGTCCACTTCACAAAGTTGTCTAAAGATGGAAATGGGAGGGTGGAAAAAATGGGTAATCCTGTCCGATTTCAGGTAGACTTAGTCCAAAACAATATTTTCTTTGAGCACGAGCACAGCAGCGAGAATAATGGCGAATCAGTCATAATACATTCAATGCATTTAAGAGTTTTGAGAGCATTAATAAAATATTCCTTCCTATTTCAGCTGTCTGTTTATACAACAAACAGAAGAATCATTTTTCTGAGCCAACCACATCGACACCTTTGCTGCTGGCATGGCAATTTGTGTTTACATTTACAAATATTTTTCTGGACAGAATGAACTTAGACTGTGAGTCTTGTTTACATCCAGCTCTACTTGTGAGCAGTATTTTGAAGTGTGCAAATAATATGATGGCCCAAATTTTAAGGAACAAAGTATGCCCAATGGCTTTTTGCACATTTTTCTTACCAGTAATTCTGTGTAGTCTCATTAGGTCTCTGGATATGTGTGTGTTTGGTGTGTGAATTTACAGGTGCTGTCATCTGATTCCCTCGGGTTCTAATCCCAGGTGGTGCAGCAGGCAATTCTTTCAAGACTCACAGCTCTGGAGTGTGATCCAGAAAATATTACTGTAAAATGTGAAAAAAAAACCCCACACATGTGGTGTTTGTATACCTAGCCGTCACCGACAGTATAAACAGAGATACAGTTCTGGGGGAAGGGCCCTTTTTCATGTAGTTTCTGACTCCAGGCACAGCTGAGTGGGGGAGGGCTGGCATTGCAAGAGATGCAGATCATCACTTTCCTTTTAATCAGTGTTGGAGAATGCATGCAAAAAAATTAAAGATCTTAATGAGGACTGGCAAATTACAGCATGGCCCAGTGACTCATTATTTATTCTGGATATGGAGGTCTGCTGCACCACATTAGGTCTCTGCTATGCTATGTGCCTGCTTGGAACCAGAATGCTACAACATAATCTGAGATAGATTCATTAATTTGTAACGACATCTTATTTCCAGGGCTTTGGTTGTATTTCCCATAGCCTGTATATAAAAGATGGGTATAGCCACCAAGTCAGAGAGTAGTTTCTAAATGTTTTGAGGCCTCGATCATTCTTGCACCATGTTTTTTGTTTTTTTAAAGCGAGGGATGGGACTATATTGGGATAAAGTTTGTAGTATTTTTATGTTTGTGTAGATACTAAACTAAGAGTGAAGAATTTTGCGGATGCAACTCACGCAGATGTGTGTAGTCCTTAAAAAACCCCACCGGCACATAGCTTGATGTGCTATGTGTAGATCAAATACTGATTGACTGAAAAGTAGGTCTGAACATGAAAGATAGTGAAAGCAGCTTTTTGTTTTTAGGCCTTTTTGTCTTTATTAGATGAAGAGATGAGATGAAGTGGGGAGAGAGAAGCAAGCGCTTCGTGTTGGAGTCGAACCTGGGCTACTGCATTTAGCCCTGCAGCATATGGTTGCTTGTACCTAAAAAGGGGTTCATCACAAAGAGGTAGAAGCATTAAAAAAGTCTTTGTTTCCAAAGACTCTATTCAAAAGGCTAACATAGCTACCGTGACATCATCCATAGGCATCTGATAAGCCTTGAGATAAGTGGTTCTCATTTTCATAAAAGAGGATGTGAGGTGCAGTTCTGACTGTGAAACTGCTCATGCATTTCCTAACAACTTGTCAGTCGCAATTCATTAGCCAATGTACATGCCACCGATAACCCTCCCTTTTGGTACATAGTATAACCAAGAATTACAAAACAGACTTAATTTTTATCAAGTGGCTCAGACCATAAACCCAGCAGGGAAGTATTTATAGAGATCAAGTCAGAGAGCCATTTTTCGCATAGGACTGGAAGTCTTTTTGCAACCACAGCTATCGCCATGTGGTGTCCTTCAGATAAGAATGCAGGTTTAAGGCAACTTACATTGGTTGCATTGTGCAAGCATTGGTTTATAACAAACAGACAGTTGTTATAAAGGGAGACTTGGCTATAGAGTTAAAAACTGCGTTTTCACAAGTCTGTAACCACAGTTAGCCAGTTTGGCATTTTCACACTGAAGCCTGAGGGGTTTGACTTACTGTTGGAGCCAGCCTCAAGTGGCCTTTACAAAAAAATTGGCGCAGATGTTGAATTCATGTTTCATCCCTGGAAGTCACTGCTTGGTTTCCTTATTAGTGAATGTGATCATGGGTAATACATTCAGTCCATATGCATCATATATTCCAAATGGCTGATATATGTCAACAGACAGCAGGTCAACTATCAGTGTCCCTGCCAAAAATAAGTTATAATGACCCTCTGACTTCTGTCCTTTTCAACCTCATGACAGCCTCGTTAGTTTCTCATCTTCTGTTTATTTGCACAGATTAGCCTTTTGTATTCTGTGAGGAACTGAACCGGTCAGTGTGGGGAGGTCTGCAGAGAGGAAACACAGCTATGTTCCTTGCACAGGAATGGCAGTTTAAAAGTCCAGTTTCCCCTCTGACAATAGACAGCATGGAACATACTCGGGGGGGAATGAAGCTCCCAAATGTTCAACACTGATGGATTGCCCAAACAAAACCAGTCACTGAACAAGTGAAATTAATAATAAACCAAAACATCTCTGTTTACTGTAGCTTGTTTCTATGGCAGCAGGTTGCCAGGGGAGACTGTGTGCTTTATAGGCTGTTGTTTAGGTGTTTAAGTTTATCACCACAGTGATAGCAGTTTGTGTTTGTGTTGCTATGAACTTTTCACATGGAAGTTAAAAATGGCAAATGGCCATTTAAACAAGTGGAGCAATTTGAGATGGAGAAAAATTGACGTGATGCAGGATTTTCAGTTCATACAAGCGGTTTGATCCTCAGATAAACGAGAAGTCAACACCCTTCCAGATACATGGCTGAACTTAGCAGACAGCTACAGTCAAACACATTTGGGTCTAAGTGCGTGAGCCGAACACATTATGATGGATGATTTTAAGAGACGGCCTCAAATGCGAGCTACACTCTGTGGAGTTGCTAAGGCGACACATAAGTACTGAGACACACTGGGAGACGTGAAAGTTTTCCCATTGTTTATCTCAATAGGATACCATCTCCATGCTGTCTTACATCTGCCACATTAAAGTGATCACACATGGCTGAGTGTAGACTGTGGACTGTCATCTTAACCTCAAACTGCTCTGAAACACATTAGTACTTGGTACTATGGAGGACCTAAATTCTCAAAAAAGTCAATAAGAAAATGACCATGCACCAGGAAAAATAAGTCAATGTAAGTATTTGTTTAAAAAAATTCATTTAAAAGTTTTATTTTTTCATTCATCTGCTTTTATATTAATTTCCCAATTAGCTTACTTTCTTGTTTAACACTACAGGCTATTTTCAGCTAGACTGGCTCATTTCACCTGACTTGTAACCATTTCTGTTGCAAGTCTTTGAATGACCAACCAAAAGGACCAAAGGTGAATCAACAACACTGTGACTGATAGCTCCTTTATTACCATACTGAAGCAAAATATGCCAAGGGGAATAGCAAAATAAAATAATGAATAAATGGGAAAATGCAAAACTAAAATACTACAGGTATTTTAGACCTAGCAGGTCTTAACTGAGGTAAAAAAATACAGCCTCAAATGAACTATAAAACATGACATATCTCATCGTGTCATTATTTATTTAAGAAAGGGCCAGGATGGATGCAAGTGTTTGAAACTACACCCTCCCTGCTTTCATAAGAATTAAAAGAGTAAGGTGCTGGTAATCAAATGCACTTGATAACAGATCATGAGCAAGTATGACCACCTCCATAAAAGCAGAAGTTTGTTGTTCTGGTGCATTCAAATGTGTTACCACAATGCCAAGGAATGCACAGCTTAGGTTTGTAAAAATGGATCTGGACAAACTGTCTGGACCTTTGGATAGATGAAACCAAGGTGGAAATCTTTGGCCGTAATTCACAGCGCCAAACTAAACACAGCACATCAGCACAAATACCTCATACCACTTGCTACCATACTTTTAGATGGGTTTGACTTTGGGCTTAATTTTTCAGTTGTCGGCTCTGTGGCACTGTGCAGTCAGTGAGTGGACCATGAAATCATCTGTAAAATAAACTAATCTAGAGGTAAATGTGCAGCCATCTGTCTGACAGCTAAAGTTTAGCAGAAACTAGGTCATGCAAAGGGACAATGTTCCTAACCACACTAGCAAATCTACAAGAGACTGGCTGAAAAAGTCAAATGCCAGACTTTCAACCCAATTGAAATGTTGTGGTGGGACCTTGAGAGAGCTGTACATAAACAAATGCCCGCAAACCTCAATGAACTGAAGCAACATTGTCAAGATAAGTTCCTTCACAACGATTTGAGAGACTGATAAGGTCACACAGAAAAACGATTACTTCAAATTGCTTTTCCTAAAGGTGGTTTTACAAGATATTGAAGCCTGGGGTGTGTACTTGCTTGCTTTGATGTTTTGGCTTAGGTTTTGTTAATTCAATAATGATTTGGTGTAATACATCATGTATTGCTGTAAATCTTCAGTGTATTTAGGGTATTTACCTAATTTTAAGGCCTGGTAAGGACTAGATCATCTTTTTCCTATGACTATACTTTTCGGGGTTAGGTAATATACTATAAAGGTGTTGAAACTCCTACTTAAATGTCCATTCTTTCCTCCTATATTACAGGAAGAAATCCAGTCGCACCATCATATTCGATGAGTTCAAGGTTGCGCTTGGAGAGCTGGCCAGGAAGAAGTATAAAGACAAGACTGGAGAGGAGGCTGAGGCAGAGGTGTTCCAGCTGATCGAGGGGAAGTCACCGGTCATTTCAGGAGTCACAGTAAGATTCGATCGGAAAGTTTCACAAGTTTCACAACACGTCTCCTTTTTCAGCAGTAAAAACTCAAACTTTCTTTGTGAACTTCTTCACAGAGAGCCGTCGCTTCCCCAACAGTCAGTCGTCTTACGGACACCACCAAGTTTACAGGGTCGCACAAGGAGCGTTTTGACGAAACCGGCCGCGGGAAGGGTAAGGCGGGACGAGTAGACATAGTTGACACTTCTGGATACGTTTCGGGATACAAGCATCAAGGGTCGTATGAAAAGAAGGTGACCAAACCCACTGCGGGCAGACCCGTGTGAGGGCGAAGACAAGGAAATAAACATTTGATCAACTACTAGGATGATTTTCTATTAAACGATTACTCATAGAAAGCACAAAAGCATAGGATTTCATATTTTTTCCCCATCCATCTATTTTATGTGTGAGTGTGTGTGTGTGAGAGCGAGCAAGCGAGAGAGGTGTTTTTGAGTTCCTCTCTTCGTGAAGTGTGAGAACTGGAAAACTGTTTACATCTATTTTTACAAATTCATCACCAGCTGGTACATTCCTGTCTGATAGCAAGTTACTGCCAAACACTGAAGAGAACAAATGAGAGAAACTGCTTTGCTATGACTATTTAGGCTTTGTTGTTATGATAGGGCCTTGTATTTATTGAGCACAATGAGCAACATGCCAAGAAAAACAAAAGTGGGACAACAGTTTGGTGAATATACATTTGCACTTTTTAATAGAAACATTTGTTCCCATGTTTAGCTGATTACACGGTTTAGCTTGTTTTGCCATTTCAAAGATAATTGGCACAGGTTTTTGACAGAGATCATTGATTTTTCTCTTTCGAAACCTTAAATTCATTCAGATTTCAGCGTTGTCTGTTCGCCATCTGCACTTAGTAACTGTTTCGTCTTCATGAAATCTGCTGTTTGTTATTTTATGAGCTCACACTTGTCTTTTCAGTAATCTGCCTTTAGTTCGAACCAAGAAAATCATTTTTTGGGGAGATTTTTTTGTGAAAGTTAGTCACCCCTCTCAGACTAAATATTTGTGACCTTTATCATACCTTCTTGCTTTTGTAAATACATATAAAAACAAAAGCTCTCCCATGCAGAATTTAACGAGCTTACTTAAAGCTCTTACACAAAACCTAAAAGGACTTCCCTGTTTTTTCCCTCTTAGTCTTTATCTAGCTTTATCATACCATATTTTATTTAATTATACACAAACTGTTTTGCTAACATGCATTTTAAGTAATAAATTGGTAAAGAGAAAGCTCTAACCACAGATGAGATGAGCCTAACTGTACAAGATTGTATTTTTAACATTTTACTTCCTGATCAGATTTCTATACAGTAGTTCTAATATATTTGTGGTAAGATTGTGTATATTCTAAAAAGGTTAAAGCCACATTAATTTAAGACACTGGCTTCAAGTTTTATTTTCTATTTGTATTATGTATTGCTGTACTTTGTGCATGTTATGTATATTGCATTTGATTCAGCAGCATATAGATGACGGTAGGAGTCTGTCATATTATATTGGAACTGCTGTGCCTGGTGTAAGAAGAGACTACTGGGTGGACAACATTGTGTTGTTAAAAAAAAACATTAAGTAATGAAATTGTGAGACGACAAAATCTTGTATTGTTTGAAATCAATATATATGAACCTGTACGTGTACAAAGTCAGCTAATGCTCTAATATTTGTTGATAAAAATCTCCTAATGCGCACAGTCATCCAAGGCACAGATTTAACTGAAGAAAAAACAAACAAACGCAGGGATTTTAATGTTTCCTTACACACTGTATCAGAAAAAGGGAAAATTGCAAACGAGTATTATACTTTTGTAGAATATTTTTCCAGCAGAATGACAGATTCATGTCACACACTACTTGTAGCCTCAGCTGATGAAGACTCGTGCATCAAGTGCAAAACTAGCAGCTATCAGTGTGTTTTTGTAGCTTGAGTATGATCCGTTTTCTGTGCTTAATGCCAAATACTGTGCACCTTTTAATGTGGAGACACAATATTGTCCTTTTTTCCTTCAAATAACTTGTAATGTACTATTATGCCCCAGTGCATGCAGTGTGTTTTCTGTTTGTTTTTTTGTTCTTGTTCTTTAGATCTCTTAAAGTGTGTTCATGATTTGTAGTGCATTATTGAAAATTAAAAAAAAGAAAAAGAAACCATGCACGCACACCCTGGAACCTCTGCTGAGTAGGTTTTGGAGTGTCTGTTGAAACAGTAGTTATGTTCTTGCTTTCTTTTCTTTCTTTTTTTGTGGAGTTTACTCCCTACAAGTAGTACCAACCAACGATCTGTAACATTCATATAAAAAGAAAAAGAAGACATTCAGCTTGTGTAGCATCCAAACCTCTAACCTGGTTTGCCAGGGCTTGATTTAGTGTTAGCAAGAGGAAAGTGCATGTCTGCCTGCGCATCTCTCCAGCCCGAAGGCAGAGGTATAAATAAAGTCACAGTGCAGCTGGAATCTAGATGCATTCATTCCACTGCGGCGTGCAAAGCAGATGGAGACTGACCTACAAACAGAAAAAAAAACTAAAAAAGGAGCCAAAAGAGAGACGATCCCGCCACAGATCCAGGAAATGCATTATGACCTTTTCACTAACACCCCCCCAGAAAATCATTTGTTAATACAACAGCCCTGTCACACACTCATACACAAAGCTTCCTGAATGAATTGCCTTTCCCCGTTACTGTTTACATCGAGTAAATGCAGCTTATGCACATTTTTTTAAATAATAGAAACATTTATAAAAAAGAATAAAATAAAAAAAGGTATAGCACTTACTACAATTTTGCAGTAATCTGCAGTAATTTTAAAAATAAAATAATTTAAGCAGTTTATATTTGCTGGCACATGCTAATATGACGGTCGGCATAGTCCTGCTTTGATATTTTTATCCTGGCATGCATCTCTTTGTTCAAATTCTGCATTAATGTTCCCCACTTCCCTTCAGCTCTGCTAACAAGCATTCATTTGTAGCCACCAGAGACCTGCAGAACACAAACACAGGCACATTTAAATCACAAAACCAGCCAACAAGGGGGTGAGTTGAGATTGAGATTACATCAGTTTACTCACACTGAGCATGTAGGTACAACAAAATCAACTGTCAGCACTAATACAGCATTATCTTCTTACCTGTGGCTTTCTTGCAGCATATCTGAAAGTTCTTTGACTTTCTCAGCTTCCTGCACTTTCTTCCTCAGCCCCTCGATCTCTTTCTTCAGTTCCTCTACTTCGGCCTGAGCTTCTAAACACAAACTGGGACACTTAGTAGGGAAAGCAGCATGTTCGCTTATGTCACAGTGGCAAGTACACCCACCTCTGATCTGAGACACATGTGAGCTTTTCATCATAGATTTCAGATAATGGCGTTCTAACTTGATGAGCTGCTTCTGCAGAGCAACGTTTTCCTCTAAAACGACCCTCAGCTGCTCGTTCAGTTTGCCCTGTGTTAGAGTGAACACTGTGAATAAAGTTTACTCTTATGGTTCTCTAAAGCTTGGTGTTGTGTTTGAGTGGTGGATCAACTCACCACCGCTCTCCGAGCTTCCTCCAGCTGAGCGGAGAGGTTGTGCACTTCAGTTTTGTGCTCTTCCTCTCGTGCTGCCGCTTGAAAGCGAAGTGCATCAGCTTCCCGCCGTAAGGTCCTGACCTCAGTTTCCCGACTGGAAATATCGCTTTCCATCATGGAGAGGATCTGGACTGCCTGAGCTGAGGCCAAAAATAGAGATGATAGGAAGACATTCGTTATCTCAGGCTTCTGTAATCAGATAGCGCATTCCTCAAAACCAAAAGTCCAAACTTACACAGGAAGTTGTTGTTTTGATGCAGTGACCTCTCCCCTGTCCAGTGTTTGTCCACGAGGTTGAGGAGCATCTCCAGGGGTTTCCTATAACTACCCTGGGAAGAGAGTTCAGAGATTCCATGAATAGATGTGCAAAGGAAAACCCTGCAGATGAATGAGGAATGATTCACGATGTCATTTGCAAATCAGTAAGAGGACCGAAATAGCTGCCAACCTTTTTTTTCTTCTCAGCTTGCCCAGGCTGGCTGGAGCTCCCGTCTGTTTTGTTGAAGCTGGAGTAGGTTAGTCGTGGAGGATGCAAGATGGGGTTAAAAGGGTCAGACAGATTCAAACCAGGGCGTCGTGGACTGGGAGGCCGGATATTAATAAATGAGGAACTGTGACGGAGGCTTTCATCTGGTAAAAATTACAAAATGTGGAATGAATAAAGAAATCATAGCTCAGGGATTTTGTTAAACACAAATTTATTTCCTACCTGGATTTGGGGTAAAATGCCCTTTAGCTGGATGTCTGGTTTGTTTGGGAGAGTCCTTTTGCTTTGGGTTTCCATGAGCAGGTCTACGTTGCTCTATGTAGGGGCCAAAGGACACTTTTGGTCTTTCAGGCACTTTTATTGAGGTGCAGCTTTTTTGATGAGACAGATCTTTCATCTGTGACCCTTTGGACTCACTGTTATCTGACGAGTTACATGTGGCACACACACATAAAAAAAAATCCCAGTGATATTAATCGACCTTTGACAAGCACGTTGTGTTAAAAAAAACCCACAGGAAAAGAGTTATGTCGCCACCTAGTGGTGATTATACACACTGTCACACGTTGTTTTCATAATTGCTTACTGATAAGGATTTCTTACCTTCAAAGAAAGCTTTATTCTCATAATAATTCTTCTGCGATCTCAATTCTAATAAGATACTGACATAGAAAAAAACTGCACTCTCCTAAACTAGAAAAATAGGCTTACCAGTTTTAGTGAGTGGATACCTGAGGATGGATTTAGCAGTTTCCTAAAAATAAGAACAGAGCTACTTCATAATGAACTTTTATACTGTTAATGTTATTTAATCTGTAGTAACAATAAAAGCACCTGTTTGGGAGTTGAGCTCATCTGTTTTCTAAAATCTTCAGAAACTTTCTCTTTGAAACCTGAAACAGTGGATGGTTTGGATTTATCAGAAGTTAAAACAAAGAAACATGAATTAGTCAGGTTTGATTTTGATTTTTGGAGTTGGACATCTTACCATCGGCCTCCTTGTGAAATGACACAGAGACAGCTTCACTTTGCTCTCCATCATTTGTGGCAACAAAGTTCAGCTCAATATCACGAGTGTCGGTCAGGACAGAAAGGCTCTTGGTTAAGCGGTCAGTTAAAGCTGGTCTGCGATCACTGCTTCTGAAAAACCACAAATGAAACAGCAAATGGTGCCGCTCGAGCAACCGAGGTTGAGAAGACTCGTCTCGCTGCATTTTCATGTGCTCCACCAGGCCGAAGATGCATAAAACTGCAACAAATCTACTTATGATTCTGATTCATAAAACTGTCAATGTGGGCACACATTTCTGTTTCTTTTTTTCTGCCAATTCAACATATGTACCCACGAAACCTCATCATTAAAAATGAAAAGGATCACTTTATAGCAATGTTTTGTCAAGCCTTACTTAATCTCCTTACTATCATTTCTCGGTAGCTGCCTGTGCTGCTGGTCTGAAGAAATTCTTGTTTTATGAACAACAGCATACACTCAATGGACACTATATTAGGTACACCTTTTCCACTGCTTGTTAATGTAAATATCGAATCAGCTGTTAACATGGCCACAACTCACTGGATTTATGGCTCGTGCTCAAATAAAGCTCAAATAATCTCAATCTGGTCGTGACAGTGACTTCAGTGTATTGAAATGGCCTCCACAACCACCAGATCTCAATCCAATAGAGCATTTGTCGGATGCGGTGGAAATGAAGAGTCACATCATGGATGTGGAGCTGACAAATCTGCAGCAGCTGTGTGATGTTATCGTGTAATATGTCCCAAAATCTCTGAAGAATGTTTCCAGCACCTCGATTAATCTGTGCCATGAAGAATTAAGGCAGTTTTGAAGGCAAAAGGGGTCCAAATCAATACTGGTAAGGTGTAACTAATAAAGTGTCCATGAGTGTATAAGAGAAAAACAGTATTTTCAAAAATATATTACTTATAAATCTGGTATCAGATCTTTATTTGACTCTTTCATCAAACAGAATGAGCTGAAGCTCATTTACATTAAGGATTTTGTGTTCAGCATACCTTCGATCATCAATCAGATTCAAAGAGAAGCTCATCTGCTGAGGAAGAAGTTCAGAAGAGAACTGCATCAAGGCAGATTTACGCTCAGCATCTCTGACTGAACAGCTATCTGTAAATCAACGAGGAGAACTTATTATTTTAAAACCTGACATGAGATGAGCAAATTCTGGGCAACAAAACAACATCTTACCTAGCTTGCGCAGGGTGGGCATGGCATGCACCAAGTAAAGGCGGTACTGTGGATTATTTTTGGCCAGAGGGTTGAGCCTGAGGTCCAACTCTTTTAACGATGGCAGCTCAAACAGTACTTTCACTTCTTCAAGAGAAGGTATGCAGTTATAGTAGAGGATCAGCCTCTGTAGCATTTTTAAATGTTGCACACCCTGAGAACAAACCAATGGAACGGTTAAGATACAGACTCTGCAAATATTATTAGTCATGCAATATATTATATTACTTGATGTACAAAATATACAGTATTGGCCGATATCAGCATAAGAACATGCAGTTTTAGTGTTCAGGGTAATCTTAGGTGTGCTGCAATAGGCTTACATGGGATTTATACTTCAGTGGGTAATTTAAACACTAGCCACCATAACCCCCCCCCCCTACGAAACCCTGCAGCTTCCCTAGAAATGTAACTACATGTTAGGCCAACACAGACTGCATCTAGTGTGATTAGCATGTTCAACGAGGACTCACAAATGTCTTCAAATTCCTAGAGGGAGATTGCTCAAACTATCAAATAGTTTATACACCACTACTGCACTTAATCATTTATAATTATTAAACTCTGACTCTTTCTTCAGTAGTAGTATAAATTGTGAATTCCATTTTTTTTAAAAAAACAATCTAAAACTAACCTCAACTGAAACGAGTGCATTACAGGAGAGATCCAGAGATTTCAGACGGATAAAGTTACTCAGACCATTTCCCAGGTGTCTGATCTTCTCCTCATATGTCCCCGGAAGGCTCAATGTCCGCACGTCGCCTATTTAAACAAAATTAAAAAAGTAATAACTTTAAGATGTTATGGTGATGTGGTCTGGAGCAGGAAGCATTTATTGCTACGCTAGCTCTCGTTAGCTTATCTACTGATGCTCTGGCCTGGCAGAGTATCTAGCTACAGTACTTTCCAACAGCAAATGTCTGATGTCCCTGTCTCACCCTTAAAGTTAGCTGCTGATTACTCCTACATAGTGTATATATTAGCTTGGATGTAAAGTTACCGAGACACGGGTGTTTTAGCCTTAATCTTTCACGTATCCACTGCTCTGTTAGTGTTGTCAAACACTTCGCCGCCATACTTTTCGAAGTTCTGCTGCCTTCATGGCCTGAAAAATAAATACCGTCTTTCCTGTTTCACTTTTGTTACTGGAGGTTTTATACAAACCGTAAGTAAGTAAGTAAGTAAGTAAAATTTTATTTATATAGCACATTTCTAGATAAAAGATCACGAACATACATCACAAAGTGATGTATGTTCATTAACTACTACTTCTTGTTATTTGCTAAAGTTGTTAGACGTCAGTTTATTGAGAGTTTGAGTGTACATATTAAAATATAACTTTGAAAATGCAGGTTAATATTTTTTAGTTCGACCAAACATATTCAGCTAATTAATGAGAGCTTTCAGATTTTTTGAAAACAAAATTGCATTGTTTCAGATATCTGTATAAAACACGGGCTCAAAAAAAGATGAGAAATAATCAAGTAATCCGTAAAGCATTTCAAACCTGGTGGTCATTTTGGTTAGAATAGTTGCAGGGTTTACAAATGGCCTTGAATGCACCATTTTGCGCCTGCGCATTGCCAAATCCTTGTTTGTCACGTGTCAAAACAAACGGCCGCTGTTCCTGCTACAATTGTGGTTCCTATCTAAAGTTTGGTGCTGATTGTTTTCTCTGTTTGTCAGTGAAATTTTTTAAATTTTGACACCGTCTCCAGTTTTAATAGCTAACTAAAAACACGCTGATTAAGACTGTAATTTTCCTGGTGTTCTCTAGCCGTGTCTCCCAGGATCAATGGCGTCCTATCTAACAGAGTGGGTCACGTCATGTTTCAACATAATTTTGACAGCCACTGCACTCCACTCCTCTTACAAACTATTTAAGGTGGGTATCACTCAATGTAGTATCTGTGTGTGGACATTTATTTGTAGTAAATGAGTCGTTTCTGCTTTTAATAAATGATAGTAAACTTAATATCCTTGGGTTTGGCCTTCTTTCCTCAGCTATTTCCCTTTATTTTAGTTTTCTTTTTCTTTTGCATCTAACTTTTAGCAGTAAACCGTAAATCTTTCACTTGACATTTGTGAATCTATCTATCCAGCCAGTATCAAACTTGGTCATTCTCTCTCTGCAGGTCCACAGAGCACCTTCAGTAGGCTTCTTTCTGCTTGGGATCTCTGCAGCAATTTCCCTCTTGCATCCCTCCAGCCCGTACCTAACCTCCCTGCAGAGAGAAGCAGAATGGGCTGCTGAGGTGCTGGCTCCAGTGTTGGTCTCCTTTGATTTCCTTTGGCTCAGTCAGGACCATAACACAGCACAGATTCTCCTCTGTGGTTCTTGCCTGCTGCTCGGACTCTCTGACTGGCTCTCAGCAGATACTCTCACAATTATGACTCGCTGTCTGGGCCTATCATCCCTCTCCTGCTGCCTGATGGTGTGTTTGTTTGCTGGTAATGCTTCAGGGGCCTTTGGGAGCATGGCCCTCAGCCTCCCCTTACTGCTGACTCAGAGGTTTGGAACAAAAACTTTTGCTCCTCTGCTTTTTCCAGCTGCTACAGAAGGACTGATGAAGTGGCTTTTAAAGGGGTCACTGTTTATAGGCTGTTGGGTATCAACTCTTGCTCTTGGCAAGTTTCTGTTTGATGTGACTGACCAAGCTGTCTATTTAAGTTCATAGAAATCTCTGGTATCTAGGACTGTGACAGATGTGACTGACAAACTAGAAAAATGCAGAAATCTAATATGCCTATTAATGTGTCAATATAATAAATAATAGCTCCAGTAATAGCTGGTTCAGCCTTCTCAAGGATTTGACATTTATCTTTTTCCTGCATCATCATGCAGCATTTTTATGGCTCATAATGAGCTTTTGGGGAGTAAATGAAACATGGCAGTAAGCATGTATGTAGTAAAGACAGTGAGTCTGTGTTACTTTATTTAAGTGAGATCTATGCACACTGCCTTTTGATAAAAACAAACATTATACTTGTGTAAATTAATCCCAAGTTAAAAGAACTGGTTAAAAAATCCTGTGTTGAAGGTAAGGGGGTTTGTTGTGGGCTTGTCTCATATCTCTACCTTTTGCCTCCTTGTCTCCTCTGACCTTTGTCTACCTGCTCTGTAAGACCCATACTGTTTCTATGTGTGTGATGATGTCTTATCCTCACCTCACTAGGAGAGGAATCAAGGATGTAAGAAATAAGTTTGCGGGTGGGGGGTTGTTGAGGGCGGTACCAAAAAGTTAAACATGATTTATGAATTTGAAACGTATCTATTAAAAAACCCAAGAAACTGAAGGTGCCAGCTGAGGGTGTGGGAAGCTGAAACTTTTAATAGGATTTAAAAATTGGATTTTAGGGTGACTGGGATTTCCTATTCCTATTTCCTATAAAAATAAATAAGCGATATAGGGAGATTCAGGGAAAAGCATCAGGATTTGTGGTTCATCGTCTCAGAGAGCACATGTACTAAAGGAAAGCATAGTTTTAAACAGGGAAGAATATAAACAGTAATTTAGAAGAATTTCCAAACATTAAAGAAATAATTCTGGATGAAATTAAAGATGGGAAAATTTTCCAGCATGATAGTACCACAGCATGAATATTACAATAGTCCTTTTTGTAATGCTTGTTTTTGCTTGCCTCTGCATTTTCTGGAACATACAGCCAAACCAAGAGACCATGACTGAAGATACCCTTTTTGTAGAAGTCTACTTAACATATGTTGTGTTTGACTATTCTAAAGATGTCATTTGTATATTTGAACTTCCTGTATGAATTTCCTTTTTACCAGTGTTCTTCCATCTTCCGGCTCTTCTAACAGTTTTAATGTTGTGGTTTCCAGCTGCCTCAGAGTCTGGGTGATATTTGTTCTGCAAACTCAGCACGATGTCTGTTTAAGAAAAAAAAATCTGCAGTGGCTGAAGGTTTTGGCCCAGCCCTTATCTCATCACAACTGTTTGATTCTTATCAGTTAATTTAAAGAAGGAAAAAAAAACTTTCTTGGTTTGTATCAACTGTCTTGGTACTTGAAACAACCTGGCCTGTTTAAACCACCCTCGTTTCACTGTGTCCCATGTCATTTACATTGACCTTGTGAGATATTGATATTCCTTACAGTCATTTGTAGTGGACGCTGCAGAGGCTCCCTAAAGATTTCAGGGGTGTGAGCAGCTTCCTCAGCAGTTTTTCCTTTTTGCAGTATATGTGCAAGCATCTGTGCCTTTCTCTGGGACTGCCTATGTCAGTCTTCAGGGAAAAGATGAACACTGATGCTTTTTAGCATTTTTGTGGGAAATCCAAAATGTTATGGTAATTGTTGCCTTTTCAAGTGTTAGTTTTCTATTTTTTGACCATTTAGAAGTTTGACATTTTGTATTTAACTTGTTAAATAAACAAACATGTAAAACCTGACAGCCATCTCACTGTTGTGCTATCTATCATTGTTAAACCACTTTTTTACTCCTTGAAACCATTCCGATGTTTTCAGATGCATGAAGCTGCAGCTTCTGATTTTTCCGAGCACCTTTTATGGTCACTGTCACCCCTGACTGCGACCGCTGGCATCAAACCTACAACCTCAATCTGTCTCCATGACTGCCTGTATCTGTCACTTCACCACTGCAGCGCATCGGGAAACTGCACTGAGCATGCTCGCTGCAGATGCAGCCTGTAGATGGAGCAAAGGGGAGGAGAGAGGAGAGGACGGTTGGGAAGGAGGCACAGAGGAGCTGCACGCAGCTGTGAGATGCTGTTGCAGCTCTGAGAACAAGAGCTGCATGGGAAGAGTCATCACTGGGAATACAGATGGAAGCTGAAAGTGGAACACGAACGATTGGAATGTCGGAGAGTCGACACCAAAGAGGAGAATTCATTTGATAAGGTAAAGAAGTCGAAGCGTTTTATTGTGATGGAACAGAGCGATTGTTACAATAGAAACAATGTTTCACCTCTGTAGAAGTCATTGTGTATTTGCACTAGATTTTGTTATTATGTAACCTTTAAAAATCATTGATATTAAATGTTTCGTTAGTATAAGAGTACAAAAATAAAATTCTGCTTTTCTCCACCTTTGTAAAGATGCGTGCTATTAATAACCTCATTTGTCATCTATAGAGACTCTTGGGCAGCGTGGAGATGTATGCCTTTTACTCCCTTTTGGTCTACATCTTCTACACTGTCTTTAAGAAGGAGGAGGAGGAGGAAGCCTTGGAAGGGGCGTGTGGAGATTCCCCAGATGTACGTCTAGCCATATCATGTCCAGCCTCGGGGGTTCTCGATTGAAATAAATAAGTGGGGGGGAACATGCAGGCCATAAGCTCACTAACAAAGGATGTATACAATGCTGCTGTATGCATGTCTATTTTACTGTGTTACTGACTCTTATATATGATGCTGTGCTCAGGAGCCAGGACCTGTTTCCATGGAAACAAGGAGCAGGAGGAGAGATGGCCACACCCCCAAAGTGGGAAAAAAAGCTTGTGCTCGCTTTAGTGAATCAAGTGGGTGCTCAAATAGTCTTTCAGGGCATTTTTAACCATAAAATGAAAGTATTTAGGAATAACACTTTTGTTTTTGTCTACAAGAGATCAATAAGTACATACATTCCTTGACTCTATTGCTTGTGTGATGCGATGTCATCCAGGCAGCAGCAGTGACACAGATGAAATGAGCGATGAAGATGTGGAAGACACCCCTGACATCCCAGCTTGCACTCCTCTGGCCGCTTTTCTATCTTTCAAGCAGGATGCTGAGAAGAGAAGAGCTTCCCAGGTTCAACTCGAAACAACAGGAAAGGTAACAAGTGTCCAACTGATGTAGGACAGAATAACACGAGCTCGATTTCCCCAAACCGGGGCATTCTGCACATTACTAAGGTTTATGTGCGTGTGTTTGTGTGCGCTCTTCGCTGCATAGTTGGCAGAGTCTCCCCTGGTGGCAGTGATGTCCCACTTGCTGAGTTTTCTGGAGCAGTACTCCCATTTCCAGCAACTGCAGCAGCAGGCTGACCAGTACCGGGTCCAGCTGAAGAGGCACCGAGTCCAGCACCGCCGCCAGATGAAGGCTCTCCGAGCCTCCTACCGCCAGCGTCTCCGGGACAAGAACAGCATCATCAGCAGTCTGGAAGAGGCCATCAGCCAGCAACAGTGCCCCAGTCCACTGAGCGAGGGTGAGAGAGCTGGGATGAGGTTGGAGAAAAGGAGGAGATATGATAGAGGGGGGAGGGAAGGAGCGATGGGGGAAGGGAAAATAAGGGGAACGTGAGATTGCGGTGTATTGTCATGGAGTGTGTGAGACAAAAATGAGGAAAAGGTCAAGGGGCTGTTTCAATAAACCCATCCACTCAGCTGGTGGGAAAAGAGGTGGTGAAAATTACACATGTCTGAAGGTAGATTTATGAGATTCCAGAGTGGGTAGTTGGAGGAAGATGAATTAGCAGGACAATGAATGAAAACGAATGGACTAGGTTCTGTATTTTAAATGAGACAGGGCTCATGTTCTCTCTGTTACAGTGGAGAAAATTCTGCAATATTCCATTACTGCTTAAAAAATGTGAAGAGCATTGAGAACGAGAGATTTAAAGCATGATGACTAAGTGTTTTGGTTCATTGTCATGGGGTATTATGTAGTTCAACTACATTTAATGTGGGTGTGTGCCTTTTAAGTTGTCCACCTACCCAGCTTTAGAAAAGAGTTTGATTTTATCTAACTGGGAACACAAAGTACATGCGAGGCAGCACTTTTGTAGAAAAACAGGTTAATCCGATTTATTAGGATGCAAGACGTTTGGCAGTAATGATGTCACAGAAGCCAGACAGACACTGTACAGCTGCAACTGACCGCAGAGCTTTAGATGTTTGTATCTGATGTGCTTCAGATTTGACCAAATGGCTCTTTGACATCGCAGCAGTGTATTCTCTCCCTCGGTGTTGTGCATATGGTCAGGTTGTTAACAGCTCTGTAGATCTCAAGCTCACTTATATAGCCTCAGAGGAATACCTCAATATGCATGATAACCCAAACCAGATTATAAGCATCTCTATAAGTAGGCGTGTTTAAGGCCTTGAGTGCCGGCTCTGTAGTTTCTGCATAAAGATATGTGAGTATGCGGTGAGACTTTGTGGTACTTGTGTAGCGACTCAGTGACTCTTTGTCATGAATAAAACAGGGCTGTTAGTGCTGTTTTATTTCCTGCAAATGCACTTACAAGGTCGGGCACATGCTAGGCAGCACGTGTAAACGTGCTGGACTAAAAATAGCCCAAGGCCTACGTCCCAGGGTTACAAGTCTGTCTGGTTTGTTTGTTTAGTGTCATGCAGGACTGGTTCTGTGCCTCTTGGGTGTGCAGCAGGTAAACCAGTTTGTATCTTTGTCTGTGATTCAGTATTTAAACCGAATGGTTTGCCCTGCATGCAGATGACATTTATCAGAGTTTAACATACATTTTCATGCACCATTTCAAGCTGCTGTCTTAAAATTCACATCGTTACATTAGTACCTCTGCAGCTTCAAGTGCTTGCCAACACATTTACGCCTGCACCACTAATTCCCAGCTGTGGCCTCGTCTCCTTTTTGTTTTTCAATATCTTGCACCACCACCTCTTTTTGATACAGCAATGAAATCTGACATAACGCGTTGATAAAATTAGCAAAGAGCCCAGCAAGGAAAATTAGACGTGACAGAACCCGATGAATCATTGAGGAGGAGGAAAGCGATTAAAAGCTGTCGGGCATGCAGCTCAGGTTCTTGTTGGACAATAGGCTCTTTTTTTAATAGGTTGTTGCATTTTTCACATGGTGGGTGAGGGAGCTTTCAGCACACTTTTCATTTTCATTAATATTACAGTCACTTGGAAGCTTTTAGGTGCACTGTAGAAGTGGTATTAAATTAAAATTACTGCATTTAAAAAAGAAAACGAGTGAGTGGAAGTTCAGATGTTATTGATTCTGACTATTTGTGACTGGCATAATATTAATATGTTTACAAAGACCTTGTTTGCGCTTAGGCTGATGATTATAATGGATGTTATTTGGTCCACCAGGTGAGTCTAGTAGTGATGAAGGGGCACAAGCTGGGGTTCACAGGCTGGTGCAGTCCCTGCACGGCCTGCAGGGTGAGAGGAGTAGGCTGAGAGGAGAACTCCGTCTGCTGCACTCCCAGCTGGAGCAGAAGGAAAGGGACAGACACTCTCGAATACAAACCTTTCAACAGCAGGTAGACCACTCCTTACTAGTTAGCTCCTAGGCTAGACCAATTTAAGCAAGAAAAAATGCCACCTGAAATCCAAAGTTGCTCTTTAACTTTCAGTGAGTTTTTAGATTTTGTTTTATTATGAATGCATGTATATACTGAAAAAGGCTAATCCAGTTAAAGCACAAACATATCCTCTTGGGTGTTACGCTGTCGTTCTGTTATCTATTCTATGCTGCCTTTCTGGAAGGGTCTCTCAAAATATATCACAAAATATAAAAAGTAAAAAATATGTGCACATAAATCATCAGCTTGACATTATGTTACATGTAATAAAAGTAAATTTTAGTTTTAAATGTCTGTAAAAAAAACATGGTTTTGTAATTTTGCACAGATTGATGAGCTGAAGAGCTGCATCGAGGAGCGTGAGGAGGAGCTGTCAAGACTGAGAACAGCCACTGTAAGAGCTGCACGGTCAAACTATTGACTTAATCGTTTCTCAAGTCTTTGTGAGTGTCCACTTCATCAGCTGAGCTGCCACACGACCAAGTTAAAAATAGCCAAGCAGTGGTCTGCTTGCCTTGTACAAAACCTTAACTAGAAATTACTTTTAAAAAAAACATTGACCTAAATGTATACATATACTAAATAGACATTTTTCTGATAAATGATGGGATTTTTTCTGTTAATATGTTGGTCCTCAGCCTTATGTTTCATGTCCTCAGGGGGCCACAGACTCGGAGAAGCGGGTCCTGTGTCTGTCAGCAGAGAATGAGAGTCTGAAACAGAGCCTGAGCGTAACTCAAGGCCTCCTGCAGCAGCTCTCAACCATCCCCTCCCAGTCGAGCACCATGCTCATCAAGGTGAGAGGGACCAGCACAGCTGAGTGCTCACAGACATTCAGTTTAGGCCTTCTTACACTTGTAATCTACTTTGCTTTAGGAAAATGAGAACCTCCGTGGCAGAGTGCAGCAGCTGGAGCTCTCCCTACAGCAGCGTGCTGAGCAGCTGTCGCAAATGGAGCGACGGAGTGAACAAAGCGAGTGGAGAAGAGGCGAGGAGCTGAGGAAGAGAGAGGACAGAGTGAGAGACCTACAGCTGGAGTTGGATAGAGAGCGAGGCAAGGAGCCCATTATTAAGGTAAATCTTATTTTGGAGAATTTTTTAAATGGATTTGAACAATGGCCATAAACTTTTCAAGATGATGAAGAAAATGACAGAAATGCTTTGTGACTGATTTCGTAACTTATATTGTTGAGTAGAAACACACATATAAAGAATTAATAATGTAGATAATTTGATTTGGGTATACTGACAATATCTTTTCATATTATTTTAGAGAAAATGCCCCTAACTAGATGTATCTTCTCTGCCAGTATGTCACGCAGACCGTGGAGGTGGAATCTCCAGCCACAGTAAAGCAGCTAACCAAAGCCAGACAGAGGAATGAGTTGTTGTCCGAAAGGCTGTCCGGTCAGAATGAGCGGTGCAAACAGCTGGAGGAACAGATCAGGAAGTCAGACGAATACAGCTGTAATCTGCAACACAAGGTGACGAACATTGGCAGTACCATTTGCACAAGTAGGGACAATGTGCTCCACCAATGTTTGAGCTTTTGTCACAGGCAGCAGCAAATAAAGAAATGAATTACCTTTGTTAGCTGTTGGGTGGAAGAAGTTCCAAAAAAAGAGGTATAAATCAAAAAACACCCCGTTTAGTTAACACATCATCACAGGATGGATAATCAAAGTCAGAAGGAGGATGTTTCTGTGTTGCTGCTGGAAATTCACAGTTTCATTGACAGAAGAAGTGATTGCAGAGCAGAATCTGCACATACTGCAGCAGTCGAGCTCACAGACTGACAAGCTGCTCTGCTGAACCTCTTACAGATTGCGGCGTATGAACAAGAAATCAGTAAACTGAAAGAGGAGCTGCTGAAAGAGATCGGCCACTTGGAGGAGAGGAAGGAGGAGGCTGTGAAGGCTGCTGCAAACTGCTCAGCAGAACACTTTCAGAACCTGCAGGACCAATTCTTCAGTGAGTAACTGAACCTCCAGGAAAAGAACTCTTGGTTTCTCCAAGAGGAATTGAAATAAAAAAGCAACTGGATTTGAAAAAACTGGATTTTTTTTTTGCCTTTTGTCAGGCTTGCAGAAGCGTCTGACATCACTTCCTCCAACTTTACGCTCTATGAAGACAGACTACGCCAGCCTGAGGAGCCAGGTTCGAAATTTCTCAGAGTTTTATGGAGCAGCTATCAGCGAAGCAAAAAAACAGGTATGTGGTGCCTTGAGAACTATGTTTAATAAATTTGCCTATCTGACCAAATCAAAAGGTTTCATGATGGAGGGTTTTTGGGTTTTGTTTTTTTTTTTGTCTTTTGATGTTGCAGATTTCAGCTGCTATTAGTGAGATGTCTGAAGCCAACAAAGATCTCCTGGAGAAATACAGGAAAGAAGTCGCACTGCGCAGGAAGTATCACGAGCAGCTGGTGGAGCTTAAAGGTATAACACTGAAAGGTTCAAACTGGCCGCACCAAGTAAAATCAGCATCACTGAGCGAGCTCCCTGTTTGCAGGCAACATTCGCGTGCTGTGTCGCGTGAAGCCAGTGCTAAAGGAGGACCAGCACGGAGAGGACCACTCGGTGGTCGTGACGACGGACCCCAACAACGAGTCCTCGCTCTCGGTGCTGAGCAAAGGAAAGGCTCGCATCTTTGAAATGGACAAAATCTTCCACCCACAGTCCACACAGGAAGAGGTAATAAAGATGACACGTGTAAAGGAAGTATTATTGTACAGCAGGAAGACCGCTAACCTTTATTTTGGTTTCCTCAGGTCTTCCAGGAGATTGAACCTCTTGTGACGTCCTGCATCGATGGATACCACGTCTGCATATTTGCTTACGGACAGACGGGCTCTGGAAAAACCTACACTATGGAGGTAAAACACTGATTACTGTACGTGCTACTCATAATAGACATTTAAAGGTTTAATATACAAGCTAAGTACCCTTTTTATTTCCAGGGTACTGTGGAAAACCCAGGTATCAACCAGCGAGCACTGAAACATCTCTTCAGTGAGATTGAGGAGAGGAAGGACATGTGGTCTTACAGTGTCACAGTCAGCTCTGTGGAGATCTACAATGAGGTGCTAAGGTACAGCTTTCCTCTTTTTTTTCTTTCGATAGAGCCTTACCTAAATA
This sequence comes from Maylandia zebra, assembly GCF_041146795.1. Lineage (NCBI taxonomy): Eukaryota > Metazoa > Chordata > Actinopteri > Cichliformes > Cichlidae > Maylandia > Maylandia zebra. The sequence continues at coordinate 20,012,219 of NC_135177.1, forward strand.
ATAACTACCACTTGTAGATGTGGCTACTTGTATTTTGTATTTTAGAGACCTGCTGAGTAAAGATGGAGAGAAACTGGACATAAAGATCAACCCGGATGGAACAGGACAGCTGCACGTGCCGGGCCTCAGGGTCATCGAAGTAAAGAGCTTTCAGCACATCAAAAAGGTAAAAAAATGTTTGCTTCTCTTCTTTTTATTTGTTTTCAAACACCCACACAGATGCAATTTTTTGAATTATGATTCAGCATTAGAAAAATGATTACACTTATGCTAATTGATTGATTGCTAATCCAGATTCTAGCAACAGCCCGAAGGAACAGGATTACCTTTGGCACTCAGATGAACCAGCACAGCTCCCGCTCCCATGCCCTGCTTTGTATCACTGTTCAGGGCACTGACCTCGCCACTGGTTCCAAAACCACAGGTCAGCTATTAATGCATTTCTGGTTCAAGATGGAACGTTTACACAAGGGTGTCAAACATAAGGTGCGGGGGTCAGAATCAGCACATCAAAAACGCCAATCCAGCCCGCTGGACGGCTTTGGAAAATATAAAGGAGGGAATACATTTTTGGACTTTTGCCTGTATTGTTTTTCAAGTTTGTTCAAGTCCACCCCCACAGCCATTTATGCTATTTTATGTTTTATGATTGAGGGACAGTTGCGGCAGTGAGCTACTAGAAGTCTTTCTGTAATTTTACACATTTGTCATGTAGAAAAATCTTTATCTTGTAGATGTGTTAGTGAAATTTCACTTCCTTTATCTTACATTTAGATATCTCAGGAATTAAATGTGTAATTAAACATCTTTACTCTGACAGAAAATGCAGTTTTGACTCGTCCAAGCCACTTAATATCACTTATTATCATGGTTTACAGTCTAATACCTACTTTAAATTTAGGTGAGGGCAGGCTGTGAATTTACCCTTTAAAACTGTCTCTTCACACGGGTATCAGTGTGTAAAGGTTGGGATGAGAAGCAGGGGTTAAGTGTATAAGACAAACATCTGGTATGAGTCTTTGTTGGAATGACTGACTTTATTGCTGACATTACTTTTTCGCTCCCCAGGCAAGTTGAACCTGGTGGACCTGGCTGGCTCGGAGAGGGTGTGGAAGTCCGGTGCAGAGGGAGAGAGGCTGAAAGAGGCCCAGAATATTAACCGCTCTTTGCTGGCACTGGGAGATGTAATTCAGGCACTTAGGGCTCGGCAGACACACATCCCCTTCAGGAACTCCCGTCTTACTTATTTATTGCAAGACTCCCTGGGAAAGGGCAGCAAGACTGTCATGGTTGTGCAGGTAAGATTACTGCTCCAGTCCTACTTAATACCTGATTTATAAGCCTGTGATCATTTACAGTAAATATAAATTCTTATAAGGAGCATCATTTTTGTTCAAATTGTTTTACTAAAGGTTTCTGCTCTGGAGAGTAATGTGGGAGAGACCTTGTGCTCGCTGAAGTTTGCTCAGAGGGTGTGCAAGGTGGAACTGGGTCCTGCTGCCAGGAAGATTGAATCGGGTGGAGGACAGTGTGACTGACAGCCTTGAACCACTAGCAATGAATGAATCAGTCAGTACCAGCAAATGAAAACTCCACACTATCAACAAGATTACGAGCAATCGTGCTCAAGGGCTAAATCTGCAGGCGTCTACTTGGCACCAAATGCCAGCCTGCAATCAAGGTTAAGTATTGAGGATTTTATTCTCCGCTTTGCCATTTTCTGCTTCTGTTCCCTTTATTATTGTTAAAATCTGCATGCAGGCGTATTTATTCTTCCACTCCGAGTGCCAAAACATCATCTAACTCGTCCCACTGTCAGAACTTTGATGCTTCCTCTGATCACTCTAGCTCAGTTTCTTAAATGCAAAAATCCAGGATCTGTCGTTTCCTGTGATCATCAGTGTTTAGAGCTACAAACCTGCTCATACAGGTTTGATAAGCTTCCAGAGCCACAATATCAGCACTTCACTTTTTGCAGTATTAGTCATTCTGCTATAAATGTCTGTAGTTTGTAGGCTTCGTCGCCAGTGTGGTATATTTTTGAAGGTTGTAGTGTGTAGGAGAGTCTATTATGGGCTATTATTCATATCAATGACATTTATGTCACATGTTTGTGTAGTTTTTTTGTGTGAGTTTCAGATGAGCAGTGACTGAATTTCTTTTTAGATCTTTGATAAGAGTTTTGTGTAAAGAGGGAAGCTGTTGGAGGGAGCAGGTGGCCTTGTATTAGACTGGTAAAATAATCAGCTGTGCAATATCCTTCTTCTCGAGGACAGTTTGGGCCTATTGAAATCAAAGATGCACTTTATTGTGAAAGGATAGGAGCATTTCAGTTCAGGTCCGTGCAGTAGTGAATGTCATACCAAAAATACAGCTTATTGTTCATAACTGTTTGTCATGTTATCACCCACTGATTCAAAACTAACTTTTGAGTCAAATGTAGCAAGACATTAGTGTTGCAGTAACTACCATGAGTGCTTAGGTGTCACTAAATGATGCTTTTCAGAACATTTTCTGAATAAATGTGTGTTTAAGTGTTCTTTCTCTTATTTGATGCTCAGTAGCATTTGACATGCCATCTCCATTTGGATTTTCTGTTGTAGCTCTTACATCTCTGGTCAAATGTTGATGGAACACCATTTACGGAGGACCGAGCAATAGGTGCAATGTGAGGCACAGAGCCTCTGTAGTGTAGTTTCTTTTTGCCCATCAATCCATTTCTTTACACTTATCCGATTCAGGCTCACCAGGGGTGGAGAAAAAAAAAGTAAAAATATCAAATACAATTGAAATGAACTGATATAAATAAGATGCAAGAGACATATCAATGTCATTTAGATGCTATTATCCAGTTTAAACTTTTATGTTCTATGGAAACATCAGTTTACGAGATTATGATTTGCAAATCACTGCATTTTGTTTTTGTTTATATTTACATTTGTCTGTTTTCCTCAGTTTTTTTTAAGGCAGCAAAAATTACAAATGAAATGGACAGCAATTTAAAAAACAATATTTTAATTTTACAAAATATTGGCCGTTACATTAATAATGCATCTCCAAAAAAAACCCCACATATACAGAATGTACTACAAGGACAGAAGCTATGACTCGCCTGAAGACCTGACAGGAAACACTGCTTTACTCCCTGCACAATTAAATCATCCACCTCTGTATGCACAACCCAGATGTGACTGCTGCAGTAAATCTTGGGCATCTCTGTTTAGTCTCCTTGTTTTCTGTCACATCTTGGATTCAGTCTGAATCTCCCGCCTCTGCTCCGATGGCTCCAACGGCTCCGGCCAACTCCTCTTCATGGCCTCGCAGACGATCACCTGGAAAGACATACACACAAACACTCAATCTGACTCATTCATTGACCGCATCCTCTGATCATAAGCTTAAGACAATGTTTTCCATCTTCCAAGTAAGATCTTATTCAGCCTTGTAGATCACAGGAGGATAATGATTTTTTTAAAACTAACTTTTAAAGATGTATCTGATATTTTTGATGAAATAACATACAATACAAACCTGTCCCTAATACACATTAAAACAAAACCAGGCTTCCTGTACTTTAAATGCTTTTAAATAAAGGTCTTCAGTAATCAGTTACGCACAATAAAAATATGGGAAATCTCCTACTCGACTTAAACCTGTGATGTATCTCTCATTTTGCCTATTTTTAGAATCACTCATCAGTTATGATCACCTCTGATGTTATCAGACAGCTTCAAGCCTCCAGAGTCTGTCAACCACAGAGCAATTAGCCTAATAAATTATGCCCAGCTCAGGCACCGTCATCTCTGTGGCCTCACGAAAATGTAGTGATAAAAGGCAGAAACATAACAGGAAATACTGACGGATGAGCTCAGCGATGGCTCTCTGTGTTCTCCTCTCCAACTTCTCCAGCTTCTTTGCCACATCGCGCTTTAGATCCCTAAATCCAGAATTACAATTTTTTAAAAAATCATTAACGAAATATCTTAAAATACACCAAGAGTTCATCATGCACCATACAGCTTGGAAAGCTATTTTGAAAACAGGTCTTACCAGTCTGGTTTTCTTGGGGCAAGGTTGGCTAAATCCTGAAGAAAGAAAAAGAAAAAACTCAACATGGCAGATAAAAATGCTTCAGTGAAGAAAACTCACGTTTACACAGGGGTACCCACCACTTCCTCAATGATGGGCTCTGGATTAGCTGCCTCTAACTGATCTTTGACTTTATCTTCCACTGCAAACAATAAATACTTATCATTATATAGCCAACAGGAGTCAAAACTACAATCAGTAAGGCAGCATTGACACCAAAAAGGGTTTTTTAAAGGTCGCCTTTGATTGAAGATTTCTTACCTGATGCTGGTTTGGCTTTAGGCACCTGTCTTTCCTTTAGCTCTTCATCCTCTGGAGCGTAATTCCTCAATTTCAGTTCTCTGTGGAAAAAAAATACCACTTAATGTGATACTACTATTAGAAGTCTGAATGCTCTTAAAATGCTTTTTTCATACCATTAACCCACACTCTAGACCTCCAGGAGGTGGCAGTGTAGGCAAATATACTCCACCGGAGACTAAAGAGCATAAAAGACCACCTGCAATCCCTACACAGCTGCACATCTAATGTCTAAAGAAGGTTGGGTATAATGTCCCTCTTTATTCCCGTGAACACTTCTGATTAACATGTTCCACCTGCCGCCGGGCAGGAGAGCAGCAAACAGCTGAGGAATTCTTCCCTTGATGTTGAATTATACCGTCTTTCATCACAACTCCACATGGAGGAATTGTTGGCAAGCTTAGCTGACATCTCTGCAGATTAAACCGAGGGTCCAGAGGCAGAGGTAAACTACCGTCTGCCCAAGCACCAACCAAGAGTTATCAGCTGCTCTGAGCTTAACGTGGATTTGTGATGAAGCTTGAGAGCGTACACTCTTGATGCATTCATCAGACTCCTGGTGCTGCCAAAAGACAGACCAATGCCTTGTATGGGTGTGGGCAAAAATGCTAGTCATGTTCTGTGGTTGGACGCCTGAGGTCCACTTTTAATTCACACATCTCTCTTTCTCTACCTCCAGCATATCAGACCTTGAAGGGGCTGTTTTAAGGAGGCACTGTGCTGGTTTGTCCAGCTGATTATTAAAAGGGACTTTTTTTTTAGCATTAAAACTGCAAACACAACAAATAGAAATAAGACATTCTGTTGCACTTATCTGAAAGGAGCACAGCCTGCTGTTTAAATCGTTGCATCTTTGCAAAAGGCACCCAATGAGAAGAAAGTCAGCTCAAAGAGTGCACAAAAGTCTAGTATATGGTAAAAAAACGACTATTTGAAATAGTTAATCATGCAAAGCTATTGTAGGAGCATCTACAATGAAAAATATGGACCTGGTAATGAGCTTAACATGTCATCTTTATTTAAAACATCGTTACTGCAGTAAAATTTATGTGATATGCAGAGGTATACTGATAAACTGCTTTAAAAGCAAGCAGAGCAGGTTTTCCTAGCAGCCACAATACACTTCAAAGGTTAGTAGAAGCAGTCATTTATCAGCCTTCATCACGTAAAACTGAAATAAATAGAAATGCTTTCAAAATGATAGCACAACATGTCTTCCTCAGGCATCCTGAAGCTTGGGTTGGAGCTCTTCTGTTACCCCTTATCTTCTGACAGCTTTCTACAATTAACAAGCTATTAAACAGGCACAAACGTAGCCCAAAACATGTTGCTACATGTAAGAAACATGAACACATTTAGCACAATCCTCAACTAAATTATGCATTATACTGTGTTTAAATAATTAACGTATATACGGGGCCAGAGGAAAGGGTGGATAAGTGTCACAACGTCAAGCACAAAGTCATTCTAATCTCTACTGTCTAAGAATGGAGCTAAAGTGGCACGCAAAGTTCCAAAAATACAAAAAATAATTCCTGTAGGGAGCAACATCAAGGTAAGTGGGAAGAAAGGAAACATCAGCGTCATCATCTGAGGACCACGTCGTGGAGGTGCTGGAGCCTATCCTAGCCATCACTGGGTGAGAGGTGGGATACACCTCGACAGGTCACCTGTCTATCACAGGGATTTTGTGCTATTTTTTTAAGAGGGTTTGTCACAGACAAACTGTGCTACGACTCGAGGGAATTATAACCCACTAATCTATCAGGAATCCTCCCCCCGCCTCCAACCCCACACCCCCTTTAGCAGAACAAAAAAAACAGGACAAAGAGTTCATGTAAATTTTCGCCCTTCAAAAGCTTTTTGTTCCTGACTGTCTCTTAGTTTTACACTTCCAAACCTTTTGACGGTGTTTACACATTTCCACTTCAAGCACACCGTAGCATCAAAGAGAACCTGTGATAAATTCAGAGCTCTGGTCGAAGTCTGGCTTTCTCAAAATGTTTAGAGTGAACTGTTTTTAAGGAGGAGGTGCAGCAGTGTGTTCAAATGTTTGCACTGATAAAGCTATCTGCTTCATCAAACAACCAGTAAAAATAATTCCAGGCTACCAGAAATCCTTTAATTTAAACGTGAAATTAAAACAAAAAACTAACATGTAACAACAATATTTCCAAGTTCAGATTTCTTAAAACATGTTTGCCATTTCCAAGAACTCTAAATCTACTTACCTATCTTTAAAAAAAAGAAAAGACAGGGAAACACCCTGACACCTAACAAGATCTAACAGGAAAAGCTGCCTGGTTTGGTTGGTGCCTTTTGTGGAACAGGCTTGGAGGAATGCATGATATCACACAGGAAGCTAAAAGGTTCTTTGCAATCTTAATGAATTCATTTTGACATTTGAAACTGGTGAAGCTCTCACAAATTAAAATTGGAATAACCTTGGGACAAACATTTTGATTGTTCTGTTCCCTCATACATTCGTTTAGTCATTTGATGCCCCATGAAATTTTAATACCAATCCCAAGATACATTACACTGGCACCCTGCTAAAGATGAGTCTCAAATTAAAACATAAAAAAGAGAAAAAGCCTATAGACTGCATTGAGCAATAATTAGCCTTCGTTGCAGACAAATGTCTAAGTTAGGCTCTTAACCCTACAGCGAGTTTCTCATTCGCATGAAAGAGATCTGCCCTGTTGGACTGGAGGAAAAACAGAGGCACTCCCTTGGTGCCGTCAGTGCAGTCATTAAATATAAACAATGGAAAAAAGGTCCTGTAGGACAGGAAAGATGGCTGCTCCTTCCTACAAATGAACGCACATAAGTTGAGTAAGCTGAAGGTTATTTGAGCAGCTACTAGCACAAGGCTGGGATCCAGCCAAGTGTAAATACTGCATTTCACAACTTACACCGAGACATGCATTGGTGTCTAGATAAAGGGCAGATAAATGCTCTGATGATATACTTGTGAGTCAGTTTCAGTTCCGTTTGCACAGCTTAAAAAGCCTCAGCTAAAGGGGCGAGTAACAGCAATGAGTGGAGACGCAGTAACAAGCTTTTATGACGAATATTTAAAAGATAACAGGCGTTTGTTTTCTGTGGGAGGTGCAGCAAACCAACCTGTGTTTCTCTTGAGTGGCCTCTTCTAATGTGGCTTTTTTGCTCTCTGGCTCCCCATCGTCCTGCTCTCGCCCCTGTAAGGACATCAAAGTTATTAACATTACCGGCATTAATTGTTCATTATTCTTAGAGTACAAACTAGAAAAAAAAAAAACACTAAAAAATTATTGTAATCTGCCCTGAAGAATCATTTTGTAACATATGATAAGAAAATGAAAATCATTTTTTCTTTTATATTATTTACATAAACGAAATGTGTTGGCAGTGGCTGGTGAAAGTGAAGGTATGTATGTGGTCATTTTAGCTCCAGCACCATAGAAAAACATGGTGCTGTTTGCATAGAAAAACAAACTAATATCTGCTTGTTGTCACTCGTCATTTGAGAGTCAAATAATGAATTTACATTTTAAGCTGCATTATTTCTTGACACTGAGCTATTCAGGAGAAGTAGTTCATAAACCCTGAGAACTCCATCCATTCTCTTATGCTTATCCTTATCAGGGTTGCGTGGGAGGGGGGTTGGTTGCTGGAGCCTATCCCAACTACAATATGGCAAGAGGCAGGGTGCACCCTGGACAGGTCGCCAGTCTGTCGCAGGGCTAACACAGAGAGAAAGACAAAAATTCGCACTTACATTTACACCTATGTGTAATTTAAAATCAGCCCCACTAATCCAACTCTGATTACTCATCCTGATCATTTAAAGCTTTGTTTCTAGTCATGATGCATCTGAGATGGTGTCACACACTAAACCTTTCATTTGTAAACAACAGTGTAAGTGAAGAATGAAAAAGGCTTGCAGAAATTCCAAAAGCACAATATTGAGCCCATGTCACATCTTGTAACAAAGGATATCAAACCACTCCCAGCTTACATTTTCCTGAAGAGACTTCCTGACCACCTGCTAGAACAATTCAGGGTACTGGCTCATTCTTGAAGCGCAGCACAAACGGAAAACAACGACACACTGCAGGAATGTCAATGATCATTTATCGGCTGTTGCTAGCAAAACTAGATAACGTTTGCTTAGTGAAAGTTGTGATCCAGCTTCCAAAACAGTAGCTTTCGCATTGAATGGGCCTTCCTGTTGCTAAATGAATTGATAACTAGAATTGAAACTCTGCCATAGTGGCGGACAATGATTGTGTAACCTTTAAATTGTTCAACACAGACTGCAGCCCTGTGGAGGAGTGACAGAAAATCTGGTGCAACATCCCCGTCTGAGTCCTGTAGTCCAAGAGCCGAGGTGTGCTGAAGCAAATGCAGCATCAGTTCTGATTGTACATGATGAAGAACTCATTCTCAAACACATCTAACACACTGCTTAAATTTACTACACAACTGACTGCTTTGATTTATTCTCGGCATATTTAATAAAACTGAGGTACCTGCATACTTTACTCAAAATCCTCCAAATAACAGGGAGTCCGAATTTACCCTACCGTATTTTTTTTTACCAAGGTTTCTCCAACTTTCACCATAAATGATGCATTTTTTAACTAGCAAGTTTATTTTTGTTCCATTTACACTGCATCAGTATTAGTAAATGAGAAACAAACAATATCTGAAAACTATTTATTTATACATCTACAGTATAGTGACTTGATAAATGTAGACTATAGTGGCAATCATCACTGTTTTCTTCTTCCTCAGGGTGCTCAACACAAACATACACTAACACTCACCTGATTCACTGATACACTCTACATGTATATACCATTAATTCTGCACTAAAGCTGCTACAGTATTTTTAGTAAATATATTTTCTTTATTTTATTTTTACCCAAATGCTACTTATCTGCAACTTTACATTTCTATGCACCATTCTGAGGGAGCTCTGAGCCTAAGAATTTCATTGCCTTTATATGACAAATAAAACCTGAACTTTGGCTCGATACTGTGGTATCTGACCTCCCAGCCCATTGTTCCTTCAGTGGTGCTAGTTTCAGTCATTATGCAAATGTACTGTTTATAAGATTGGGAAAACCTGCAGTCAGCTGAGGCTGAAGAAGTCACTTGGATGAGTGATGAAACGTTTCTCCCACTGAAAACGCTACGTCCAGATGAACAGAATTAACTTTTGGTGATACTGTGATATTCATTTCAATTTCTTTATTTACATGAGTGTTTGAGGTTGAAGTTTGTGATGAAGAATATTTATCCATTTATGCTTAATTTCTTTTATTTTATGTATTGTTAAGAAAGATTAGAATGAACGAGCTGTGTGGGCAACGTTTTTCAGAAGTGAATACCCACCCACCCAAGTTTTGAGCCACCCTCATTTCTTGATATGTTAATAGGAAAATAAGAAAGCACAGTTTGCACAATTCTAACAGTCTTGAAAGTCAATATTTGGTATGACCCCTTTTATTCAACACAGCCTGAGCTCTCTTCGGAAAGCATTCTTGTCATTTCTTTAAGTAGTCTTCAGAAATAGTTCTCCAGGCTTTTTGAAGGACATTTAAAGCTCTGTCTTCTTTTCTGGTTTCTGTCGAGACGATCCCACACTCCTCATGTTGAGATCTGGTTTGACTGACAGTGCTTCATTGTGTGTTTTTCCATCCAGTGATATTTTTAATGCACTGGCAGCTTTTTGAGATCTCTGTCGTGCTGAAAAGCAAACCTATTCCCAATGAGACACTTTCCATATGATTTTGCATTGGGGAACAAAATGCTACTTTTCCTTTTTCATAACTCCATCAACTTTGACAAGATCCCTAACACCACTGGCTGACCTGCAGCGCCAAACCATAACACAGCTTCTACCGTGGAAGCAAAAAGGAGAAATGATGGCCCAAGACTCTTGCACAGTATTGTAAACTGGGTCGTAAATGATCTATAGTCTAACTGACTGTAGTTAATGTACAGCATCTGATGTAGTATCACTGTAACTGACTTTGAGAAGCGGTTTTAATTCAACTGTCGACGCTAGCAGCGACCTAACATGAAACCGAACTAAAACACAACGAGAATGTCACGGTGCAAGAACAATCACATGAGATTAGAATAAATGCAAAACATACCAGTAAAATAACAATTAATTACTAAAACTGTTTATATTTAAACGAATTTATCGAAACTTTGACAGCTCACTAACAAAGCTACGGGCTAAAAATAAGGCTGATTTTACACACGAGTATGCTAATATTAGCTAAAAGCTAAGTCTGCTAACGGTACCTCAGTGTCAAAATGACGGGGTTTCTGTGGCCTGTGCTACACTTTGCAACATACCGCCAACGCCATAAAAGAAACTTACATGAAGCTGTTTCTCTCTTAGAGCCTTTAGCCTCTCCTTCCTCTTTAGAGCCTGCTCCTGAAGCGACCCAACACTTTGCTCCATGTTTTTAGCCACACGCCGCTCGATTCTCTCTGAAATCTACTCATTGTCCTGATCGGACAAAAGAAGTCCATAGAGCACGTCGATTGCGATGCCTTTTGCCTCATCATGTGATTTTGTTATTTGTTGTGTTCATATTTTTAAAATCACAATCATCCGTAAGTTTCACTTGAAATCTGAACGAGAATTATTTAAAAACCAAACTCTTGCTTACAATAATGCGATCCCCAAATAAATAATTAAAACATACTTTATAAATAAGATGTATGTGGTCTATGTTAGTTGTATTATCAAGTACCTTAACTAATGTAACTTTCAGCAGCTTACAAGCTATCTTTGAATGGCTTATTTCAGTCTATTTTAACGATATTGACAAACCTATATTTATATACTAAACGTAAAACACGGACTTGTACACAGACCTGCCTGCTGATGGTCCCAGTGACAGGTCCTGGTTAGGAATGTAGGCCATTGCCATGGTAATACAGCTGCCTCGAGCTTCACCCTGTCTATCCTCCTAATCGAGAGTGTGTATGACAATACAAACCTGCTGCTGTTAATGATATTACTAAGGTGGTGATCATAAAACTAGGAGGGATACGATTTATATATCAATAAAATGACCATGTGCAATAAACCATGTTATTGCTCAGTCAGGGGACAAACATACTTCTGACATGCATTCAGCACAGAGCGGAGAGGAAACATTGTCATTTACAGTAATTCCATAAGGTAATATTTTACAAAATAAAACATTCCAGTGTGTATTTATTTTTTGTTCAAGATAAAGCCGTGTTTTTTTCAGTATACCCCTCATACTTGCAGGAGTAAATGTTTTGAATCTTTCACCTACGTATTATTTCAGTTTTTAAGGACTAACGCAGCCACAGTGTCGCTTTATCTGATCACAATAAGGAATATAGTAAGGACCCACTGTGAGCAGCTGTCATCAGAACTGAAAGTTGCTCGCTTTAAAAGCTGACAGTTACACCCCTACACCCGTAACTACACAACGCAGGCTTTTATTCAATAATCAAGTGAGAGTTTGAGCACTCAGTCTTCTTTGCACAATTTTTTAATGGTTATTTGTTTTATTTGTACGGAAACGTTTATATGATAAAAACTTTGGGGGCAGCTGCATTCATTGCTCCCGGGTGGCAGTCAGTTAGTGAGATCAGCCCTCGAGCAGGCAGTGTTTATATGTGTGTGTGCCTTTAAGAATATCAGCCTACCTGTGAGCATGATCTAGAGAACTCTTCACCACATTTCTTGTCTTTTTTTTTTTTTTACTGGGTTACACACTAGTTGGTGATAATTTTCTCCTGATTGTCACACAGCGTTTAGGATCGCGCACCGCTCCAGACCGAGACCGCAGGGGCAGCGCATTAATTTGTTGGTCTTGAGCGGATGGCATCTGTCGCTTCCGTGGGAACTCTCTCCAACAGGAATCATACGGCAGCGAGCTCGCTCTAAATGCGGACATGGGTGTTTCTCCAGACATGCATTTCCACGCATTTGTGTTCCTGGTTGCACAGTTTGGGCAGTGACCGCACCGCGGCCACATCCACACCGTCATGTTTTGCTTTTTCACGTCACCCTGACAACTTTGTGTGTCGAGACTGAAGAGCACTTTTTTTTTTATTTGGGATTACTGTGCCCGAATTTGCAGGAATGGTTCACCCAGGAGCGTGCTGCGTCCTCCTGCCTGTAGGAAGCAACTTCAGACAGCCGTGGCTTTGACCATCTTTGCCAGTTTCATGATCTTTTAAAAGAAAATAAAGGAAATAATGAGCAACCACAAGGGCGGCGGAATGGCATCGAAAGAAAAGCTGTATGAGCTGTGGATGTTATATTACACTAAGGTGAGTGCAAGTGCGGAAGAGCTGACGGTGACACCTGTTGTTGCCACAGGTTCCTTGCCTGAACTTTATTGTGACCCCTAAATACTCTGCGTGATTCACGGTGTGTGTACAGGGTCGCTCTTTGAAAAATCGAGGTTTTATTGAGGAACTCGCGTATTTTTTTTCTCCTGCATTTACAGTGACGCTCTGTTAATAGCCGAAGCTGCCTTGTGCACACTATAAAATAATATCATGTCACATTGATGCGCCTCTAAGCTGTCCCCAATTCGAAAGCAACGCGTAAAAAAATGGCATTTGAAGCTGATTAACCACTTGTTCGAATATCCGTTGTTATACCTGTGATGCAGGTGTTACTCAGACTACTTCCTGTTTCTGCTGCTTGCCTGTCTCCCCTACTGAAAGCATGCGCCTTTTAAACTGTTGGAAGATCCTACTGTCATATATTACTTGAAGCATATGCTTAGGCTTTGCACGCAGCAGCACTGTTACGCAGTAGCCAATTGCTTTCCTCTCTCCGATGTTGAATTGACTGTCAAATTTGTTTGTGTGGGAGTTTGGTCTCAGATGTTGTCCCCTGTGGGCGTGAGTGCAGCTCAGGTTTCTGGATGTTTATTAAGGTGTAATATATTGCTAATATGGATGAAAACAAATTAACTGGAGTAAAATATTGCAAATGCTTTCATATCATGTTCCTACTTGAAGAAGGAAGACAGTTTGGTTGGGTATTATTATTATTTAATGAGTTTGCAATCTGCTTCCATGCCTGAGGACACAAAAAAGAAAAAGAAAAAAGAAGAAGAGGAGCGTTTTTTTTTTTTTCAAGTTTGTACGCGCTGTATCTCATCATCACAGCAGATCTAAAGGGCTAGTCTCTTGATAGTGATAAAACCTTCTCAAAGAGTGGCTCATGTTTCATTATGTATCTCACTGAATGTTGTTTTAATGAAGGGCTTAATCCCAATCTTGGAAAGCAGCCAACGACTTTCTAGAAGAGTGAAGTCAAAGGTGGACAAACTGCAAACAAACCCTAATAAATGCATCACCGATGAAGGTCAACAGTGTATCACCTTTTGCAGCATTTACTGTCAAAGTGGTGATTGTGGTCGCTCTGGGCAGATCCCAGAGGAAGTGTGTTTAATCCACTCCTCTGTGCTCCTCCTGCTGCTGCATGTAACTGCAAAGTTACTGAACTTTTCTGGTTATGCAACAAATAAAACAAGTAGTAGGTGCTGTCACAATCCATTGCTAGAACAAATCATTGGGGGGGGTGTGTCTGTGAGGTAGGGAGGGGTTGCCCTGAATCTGGCTCCGTCAGCTGTCTCACATCTCTATGTGCAAGATCACTTCCTTATTAAGCTGCCTCTTGGCTCCGTGTCACTTTCCTTCAGTTGCCCTGAAGCCTAAAAGGACCAGAAGTTTCCTCCTTTGACTTTAAGAGTGGCACATGTTTTCGCAGCATTCTTGAAAGTGTATTTTTCACATGTGTAAACGACATACCCCGTTGCTCGAGCGGGATTTGATTTGAGCTTAAATGTCACCGCCTTATGTGACTCAGAGGAGCACAGCAGGCCGTGGAAAGGCAGGAGAACCACTACAGAGAACAATCACTGGCCTCTCCTACAAACACCACCATGTAATTGTATTCAGTGTTTTTGTTACCCGCCTGTTAGTCAGGTAGACACAGACAATATCATCTTTTAGTACACAGCCCATCTCTGACTCACAGACCTTGTTTGTAATTTGTCACACTAAAGAACGTATTGACTGCTGTAAATCAGTCAGATGGACAAGAAACCTGAGCTTTATTCAACAGGGGGTTTTGTCAAAGCTGTAAATAAGCCCTCGGCTGCTTTACGCCCTGTAACACGTCTCATTTTAAGTCCGAAAGCGCCTTACGTGTCCCTGTTTGTGACACTGACAGATTTGTTATATTGGTTTAGAAATGTTGTGCATTTATCACCTCCTTTGTGCACCCTGACAAAACCAAAACCGGTGTACTCAAATTTTCAGTGACCTTATATTGTCCCGTGGAAGTTGTTAAGTATGTCACAACAACTTCATACATCATAACAATCGATTTCAGCATATTTGAGTAAATGTGGTATCTCCAGCCTTTAATCTGTTTTAGAAAGCACAGCTTGTCATTGATAAAGGAGGTCCGCCTCCTTTGACTGTGCAAAAAAATCACATTTCTTGCCAGACCTTTAGATCAGGAGCTAATGTAAATGTTTAATAGACATTGTGATTGAGTAGCGTATTGCGCTAAAGCCGGTGAAAAATGGTAAAAGTTCTGTGCAAGTGACTTCAAAAATCACAGGCAGACGATGATTTATAGGCTGATTATTTTCTCGATGCCAGCTTCCTATTATTTTGCCACATACTGTAGCTCAGTAAATACCTGAGCACAGGCAATTTACATCTAGACTATTTACTCACAGACAAGTTCTTGGTTTTCAGGGCTTGCTGATGTAATTTTGTCAGGAAATGTGCTAAACAAAGTTGTAGTTAGGGCACTTTAAGATTTTGTGCAAGAGACAGGACGTGTTTGTGTCTCCAGTTTTGTAAGGTGTTATGGTTGGATTAGGGTGATTTATTTTAGGATGTATTTCATTGCTTCATATCTCACATCTAAGAATATTTGAAGGCCATTATAAAATCCTCATGACTTGCGGTATGGAGGTACGCAGAAGAGTCTGATCTAATCGCTCTGGTGCATAACTTGTTAGATCTTGTCTGGAAAAAATGCAAAAAGGTATTGTTCTTGGGCATGTTTGAGCTTTTCACCAAGTCAGGATGTAGTAATAACCAGTACTTGATCAGTTTTGTTGGTTTGATATTTTATATCTGTATCAATGTAATTGATTGATTGATCAATCAACTGGTGATTATAGTAAAAAGTTACATTTGTATCTTCTTGTTTTCTATTTTGTCCAATTAAAACCAAGGACTATTGCATAAGAATAAATAGGCAGCGAGTAGTTTTACTAGAGTTAATAACATTGTTGTACTTACTCTTATTGTTTGAGTTCTTCTTAAATATTGAATCTTTAATTGACCTGTTGACTTGGTAAAAGTCAGGATAGCTCAATGAGTCATATTGTCTTAAATATCTGGTAAATATGCTTTCATGTTGTTACAAATGCATCAACACGCACCACTAGGTACAAATGAAGTGATCAGTTGATGAGATGGCTGACATAAAAAAAAATTAATCAACAACTGCTTTAATTAGTGTTCAAATTAATATACTGGTAAAAAAAAATCCAGCTTTCACGTGTGAGAATTCTTTGTTTCCCCGTCATATTTGAAAGTACTACATAAAACAAATCTGAGGATAGTAAACAATAAAAAGGTGGATTTTCAGTCTGTTTAGATAAGATGATCAATAAATCTTCAAAAATAAAGAAATAAAAAAGACTGATAGTTCCAACCTTTCAGGCTGCTCTAAGTCAGGAGTAAGCCTCCAATCACAGATGCCATTTTTCTGCCAAAAAAGAGAAGCATCATTTTCAGCCAGTAAAGATGTAAGAGTAAGATATTAGTCTGGAAGAGAAATGGTGTGTTATTATTCTGCGGTCCATAGCTTGAGGACCTAATTAAAGCCTTGAGACGCAGCGCTGGGCCACAGCGTTAACCCAGCTGCCACCCATCAACAGCTGTGAAACCACCTCCTCAGATTTCTATGAAAAGAACAAATCACACATCCTTGCTTTTGTCCCTACACAGTCAGTCGTGCTACTGTGTGTTTGTCCCAGTTACTAGTGCTTTGATGCATGTCAGCAAACTGTTCTCAGAGATACATCCATCCCTGCAGCTGACGATATATAGCCCTGTTAGCCCTCTGATTGAATCCCCTTGTGTGCCTGGGCTCCCCTGTTTACCGACCGAACGGCTAACCAGGAAAATCAAAGTTCTCTTTGCTTTCCCTTGTGCAGGAAGCTGGAGCGAAGCTGAATGCCAAGCAGCACTGAGCGGCACAGCTGCTTGGCCATGTGCAGAGAAAACAGAGATAAATGACATGCTTTATAGAGGCCGATAGCTCATGGTTGGTTTGTGACATTTGTTCTAATTGTGGTTTTAATTAGCTTTTCTAATTGTAAATGTGTCTTTGAACTAGCTTGTTGAATTAGCTGCGAGCAAATGATTCGGATTTGTTTAGAGGGGCTGATCAATAGTAAGTCGATATGGGAAGATTTTAGGAGTCGTTAAAGGTGGAGACATAAAGCAGCGCTGTACCAGAAGTCTAAGCCAGTTCTGTTTTATTAAAAAAACACACATTTTTTGGCGGGTTTTTATAAACAAGAACTGATTCAAACACCTGGTGTATCTGTGATCTCTGTCTCTCCCTGTTTTTTAATCATACACTAAAATCTACCTGTTGCACAGCCAACCAATGTACCTGAACTGAATGCCACAGCCTCTTTAGTCAACCTACACTTTATGAAGCATATTAGTGTGCATACTTGTGGATTCTATTCAATAATGAAAAATAAAAACCAGCTTTAAGATTCTTATCTTCGCCCCTCAAGTTTAAAATACCTAATTGTTCAGATGACAGAGCCACACAACAATAGGTTGTTTGTCATTTCCTGTTTTCGTTGAGCACACGCAGAGATTTTAAAATGCAGTTTATGTATCAACTTTAAAATCAGATGGGGGGTTTTTCTGCATGTAAAGTTTAACCGTTTGAAGGCATCTAAAGTCAATTTCTCCAATTTCAAATGCAGTTTTTGTGATTTTATAGCATCCACCTACTGTTTCAGCTGAATCTGCTCACAGTCTTCTGGTCCCTGTGCATAAGCACAGCCAGACACACTTTACAAAAACAAACGCTAAATTTCAAAGTTTCTCCTGCAACATCTTTTTTTTTTTTTTTGGCTAAATATAGGAATCATAAATGTAGTCCCGGTGCTTTATTGTTACTGTGGGATGTTTTTATAGAGGCCTCTCATCAATCTACACACAAGTTGCACTACAACCAAAAGAGGAAGGGGTTTGACGAGGAGGCGAGGATGAAGGAAATAAGCTTCAGTTAAAGTGACAAGTAATTTCCTGGTTGCTCGCTTTACGCTTGAAGACAAAAAACGAGCGAGTCAGACGCTGCTGGTGGTCAGGAGTGATGTGCAGCTGAGCCGCTGACTTTTGTCTACGCCGACGGTTCATCTGAGACTGGGTTCACAAGAACCCGGCACCCTGCTCAGCCGCATACAATGAGAGATGGACAGGCACATAAGTCAATGCCAGTTGGTAATGTACATTTCACATTAATGCAGGAAAGGCATAGTTGCACAAAGGGTTCAGGTTATTAGATTGCTGCTACTCTTACTCAGGCAACTTAAAAATGCAGATCTAACAGAACATGAAAGCATACATGTTGGAGAACTGTGCTGAACTGTAAGATTTTAATCGCTGTGCTGCTTTCCCACACGAGCTGCAGCAAACGCTGCTCACTCGAGCCATTTCCCTGCTGGTTCAGGGGGAAGTACCTGATGAATTGTTATACCATGTGCTGTTTTTTATGTTATTTGTGTACAGTGAGTCAGGCGGTCTGAGACAGCTCATGTCTTCCTTCTAAATCGGAGAAGATTCACGCTACGCTTACTTGCTTGCTCAGTTATCAGAACGCACAGGTTGTTTTGGCACATGAACATCAGAGAACATTTCTGCACATTTCTCAGTTTTTTGAGTTTTTTCAGATTGAGTTTTGAAACTTTACATTCTCAAAAGTAGGGCTACTTGTCTATCGATAATAATGAGCCAGCTTTATATCGAAATCAAAGCATTGCTCATAAAAGAAAAACAGTTTAAAGTTGACCTGTTTCGCCTGTGACCTGTGTCATTTGTTTGTAACGAGATCAAGAGACTGTTGTGTGGAGGGAAGACTGACAGGATATGTTGCAGTGCAGAGACTGATGGTAGCTGTGATAGCAACTGTTGTATATAAACATCCTTGTACAAATGAAGTTGTCTTACATGACATTTTAGAGGGGCAGTAATAAGAACATCTTGTCCGAGACGAGGATGTGCTCACGGTGAACACAGGGCCACTGTTGACGTTATGGGTGGAATTATGATTTGAATGAAAGGAACATGTTGTTTTTGTTTCTTTCAACCTCCCCCGTGATGAAAAAGGAAAGAAATAGCTCATGTGTTCCTCTCTGTGAGAATTGCATCTCTTTGCAACATCCTGTTACAAAAACAGGTCATAGCATTTTCTGTAGCCACCGTGTGTCAGAGTTTAGCGCTAAACCTTTCTGTTTGATACTACTTGGTCCAACTGACCACAAAGAGCTTGCTTTTATAGGTGGGCATTTTTCATGCCCTTCATTGTTTACTAACACTGTACGCCTAGAGGCGTGAAGGCCGATTTGTTATAGCCTCACCTGTTTCTTCTTCCCTTCCACAGAAGGATGTGGGCTATCTGCAGCAGTGGCTGGAGGCATTTGTGGCATCCTTTGAGAGGCTCATTGATGTGCAGTCGCTGGAGCCTCGGAGGTGAGCGGCTATTTATTTTACACAAACTACAAAGCCACAAATTTCCACCGGTTTATATTCCGCACTGTGGACATTGGATGTGACATGTTTATGCTTCACGGCCTCTGCTGCAATCCCTCTTTGCTCTTACTTCCCTTCTCTTCTCTCATGTCCTCCTCTCTCATCTCCCAGGCTGGAGGAGTGCAGCTCAGAGGTGCCCCTGCTCCCCCGGGAGGTCCTGGTGTTCCTTAGCACGCAGCTATGGCACAGTGCGCTACACCTCACCGGCGCTGCAGAGCAAAACAGCAGCACTCCACACCCACTGCTCCTCATCAAGTTCTTCATCATTGTTTGCAGGTGAGGGCACAGCCTGCTGTGCAAATGTGTTGTAATGAGAACTGTAAACATGTTGCGCAGTTAATAGGTTGTGCTAATCGTAGCGTTCTGTAAAACAACTTGCAGACGTTCTCACGACGATAGGCAGGAGATGACTAATTAGGACAGGCTACATCTCGGGTTCCAAATCATACGCCTGAATTTGCGTCGCATGTCTCATGATGTCACCTTAGTTCACGCAGTGGGTGGAATTAAATCTTAACCACTATCAGTTCTCTTTATTCAACAGTCTGTACCAAAAAAAACAGGGTGTGAGGGGAACTGGGTAATTTCTATTTTTCACAGATATAGTAACGTTTGAAGGTGTTTTTTTTTAATTAAATCAGATTTGACTGGTGATTCTACTGTAGATTTTTTATTATGCTCCACAGTGACTAACCGAAAAAAGTGCCCTCACCCCTTTCAATCTGTGAGACCTTTCCTAGCACCTTTCCTAACCTAATTCTATGATTTCTCTTTACTTCTAGGAATATGGAGAACATTGATCCAGAGAAGACCCCTAGTTTTGTTTTCGAGACTATCAAACTTTTGAATTTCTGTTTAAACCAGGTAAGGCCCTCATAAGCAAGATTTCAGCGACACAGTTTGGCTCCCCATACATGGACAAATTTTCTGAAATAGGATATGGAAGTAGAGATCCAGTAGGCTTACACAGAACTGGGTAGTAAAATATATATGCTTACCCTAAGGAAAGAGAACTAGGCTATGGTTAAAAGAGAAGTGGGTGGGTGTGCAGTTGACCTTGTTTTCATTGTTAAGGAATTTGAAAGATGTTCAAACAGGGGTTTCTACTCTGATTATGAACTACAGATGATGCAGATGTGAATAAATGTGTACCAACTTTCATTCGATCAGTTAAAGAAGGGAAAAGGGGAGAAATCGTCTCTGGAGTCGGTCGTGCAGTACGGACTTGTGCTGTGCGAGAGCCTGTTTGACCCTTATCAGACGTGGAGGAGACGCCTAGCAGGGTGAGTGTGTGTTACTTCAACACTGGACATTGCCTGCGTGAATGTGTGGGAGGTGGAATTTGGGCGCACAAAGACTAGAAGAATACTCTTATTTGCATTCAACGTCTTCCACAATCTTTTGTCACAGTAACACCTCATCTTGTTGCATCTAAGCCTTCAAGTCAAACAAACCTCATTAGTACCAGCGGTTTGAGTGGCAGCCGCACACTAACTAGGCGTGATGTGAATGGGAGCGTGGTGACTCGAGTCTTTGTGTGTTACAGGGAGGAGGTGAGCTTGCTGGAGAGGAACAAGTATAAGTTCTCCCCGCTGGCCTTGCCAGAAGAGCTGCCTGCCCTCTTCCATGGTGAGACACTCCCTTTCAGCTGTTCTGCAACTCTGATCTTTGTCAGGCTTCACATACCACAAGAATCAAACAGTTCCAAGTGAATCACTGTCTGGGAATAAAAAAGAAAAAATATATGTGTATGTAGAAATGGTTCAGTTCTCAGCATGTTTACTTCGGGTAAAAAGAACTCAGTTATTCTGCGTCTAATTATCAGGTCTCAATCAGCTGTCCAAGCGTTAGTAATTATAGAGTCACGTTTGCTCTAATCTGTTAGCCATGTGGGAAATCTCAGGCTGGACAAGTTTCAGTATGTCCACATTTTAGGAGGATTATCATAATACCAAGCTGTAATTGGCAATGTTAAGGGGCTACTTGTGTAATACCGAGCCTATAAGAAAGGCTTAGGCTTTTCTCTTTTGCATAACTGTAAAACAAAGAAGGCACTCCAAGGGACGTTTTCTGAGGCGTTGTGGTATGAAGTTTTCCCTTTCATTTATTTATTTTTTGCTGTTGGTCATTTGCTATAGCCCCGTGTGCTATTTATAGTGACTGGAGCCTGGAATCGGTCCCAGTATGCATTAGGGAAAGAAACAAACTAGAGAGGCTGAAAAGAAAATGTTTTTGCTTTAATTTAATTATATTTTGAGAGCACTGCGTTTGTTTTCTGTCTTGTGGTTCCAGTATTAGCTTGTCTTACATAATATTGTTTTGGCTTCCTGACACAGAAAGTCTGCAGGAGAGCGAGAAGATCCCAGAGTTCCTCACGCTCAGATTGGCTCATCTCCAAGGCGCTGTCATCAGTGGAGGAAAGGTCTGCTACTCTGTCCTGTCTATCAATAATCCCTCAGCAGTCTGAGGAAAAACAGTAGACAGTCAAACTAAAATACAAGTGAGTCAGAGTCACGCTCCGCCTTGTTTTTTGCAGAAGAATGGTCTTCTTTCCATCACTCCTTACTCTGTGGATGACCTCTTCTCGGTCCTGCGAGCATGGTGCTGCCGGACCTCCCCTGAACCCAAGGACACCAGACTCCCGCGGCTGAGCTTGCAGTGCCTGACAGCGATGATCCATCTCCTGCACACCAGCAGCCCTGTGGAGCGGCAGGTGGAGATCAGGACCATCCTGGAGAACTACTTCCAGCTCCTCAACTGGAACCGTCCACTTAGCAGCGATCAGGAAGACAGGCAGTCCTGGGAAGACAGCCTGATCTCGCTCCAGAGCCAAATGCTAAGTAAGAGCACATTCACTAAGTCTCAACTCTGCCTGGGTGCAGATTGTTCCCTTTTTGTTGATCTCTCTCAGTCGGTATGAAGGGCAAGAATCAATTGTCCCAGTGTGTGATAAATAAGATGAGTCAACCCTATTGTTGTCACTTTTAGCTGCTATTCCTGAGATCCTGCAGTGCTCTGACAGACCAGTCCTTCAAGCTATCTTCCTGAACAACAACTGCTTTGAACACATCCTCAGACTCATTCAGAACAGCAAGGTCAGAGCAAGTCCTTTAAAAACATTTTGTGTCTGCTCTTTCATCTCTGTGCTCTTCTGAACCAGCCTCCCTACCAGTCTGTCACCTTTTTATTTGTCTCACGTCTATTTCCTCTGTTGTTCTCATAAATGTCACATCTGCCGCCTAATCTCTTTCTTCTTTGGTTACCTTGAAAAAAAAAATCACAAATGTTCATGCTTCCATGTTACTTGTCCGTCACTTGGCTTTGATAAAGAAGTACCCCTGCATCTGTTGAGAGAGACCAGGATCACACCTGTCTCTTCTGCCTCTCTCGGATGAGTTTTTTTTTTTCTTTTTTGGTCTAATTGTCTGTCTTTTTGTGCTCTCTGTGTGTGCGTGTCTGCCTGCGTGTGTTTGTATGTCCTGTAGCTCTTTCAGAGCAACAGGCGTAGGCCGGAGCGTGAGGTTGTGTGTGACCTCACCACGCGTTTACTCACTGAGGTCGAAGTGGACCAGGTACTTTCCCCCACTCTGTGTTGCTATTGGACTGTCAGCAGGAAACTCAGTGCTCTCTCCACTCGTTAGCTGCTCTGAGCTATTTAAACAGGAAGCTTAGGGCAGGAAGTCTGGCTTACACTCATTTGTAAATACAGCAGGTAGCACTGGCTGTACATGATAGTTGCCGTCTCGAGTTTTCTTTTTATCTGCCATCACACAAGTGTCCTGTCACAGCTCATCTTCGTTATTTCAGGCATTATGTTGATTTCTATCACAGATGTAAATAGGCTGAATTCCCTGTTGACAGCACTGAGCAATAAGAGCATGCTGTGTTTTTCATAGTGCATGAAATGGTTGCTTTTGGGTGCACGTCTTTCCTTCTTTTCCTCATGCGTTAACTGCTCTGACGTGTGACTGGTGGTGCTTGTATAAAAGATCTGGCTCCTATCCTGGAGTTTGATGTTGCTTAATTTCTCGCAGTAGTTGAGGATTGCCTCAGCTCTTTCTTTTTTTTCGGGTTTTTTTGGTTGGCTTTGGGTTTTGCATGCTGAGACCTATCAGTAATTAACAACGGGGCGATTGTTTGGTGACTTGTTCAACTGTGTGCTTACTTTTAGTACTTACGGTGTAAAAACTTTTTTAAAGAGGGCTGTTTAATAAAATTCCTCTTACAATTTGTAGATATTTGGTGCAAAATTCATGTGTTGAAGCTTTTGTGTAGGGTTTACTTTTAATTTGTTTTGGGAAATTTTGGCGCCAGCTCATGATGATGCACATTTCTAATCAACTGTGCCTCCTTTTTTCCATACAGGTCTGGGAGAAAGGGTCAGACAGTATTACAGTTCATGCTTTGGGAGTCCTCACAGCTATAATGAGTAACTCACCCAATGCTAAGGTAAAGCCCTCCTTGATGTCCTCTAGACAAAAACCTGCATGTTCTCCTCAACGCTACAAATGTTACAATTCCTGGTTGCTGACCAGGAAAGTTCCTTCCGTTAATGTGGGGAAAGCTCATTGTATTTCCTTCCAATATATGGAAGTGTGCCAGCTAGCTATCCCCTGCAGAACAGCGTTCTCCAGCCTATTTCTGTCTCACTTCCCCTCAGGAGGTTTTCAAGGAGAGGATTGGCTACTCCCAGCTATTTGACGTGCTGAAGAGTCAAGGTCAACCCACCAAAAGGCTTCTGCAAGAGCTGATGAACATGGTGAAATATGAATTTTCTCATTTTCCTTAATGAGTACAGAGACAGTAGAAGTCAAACTGCCCCAGTTTAAATGGTGTTATAGTCATTAGCCTAACCTGTCTATATCTTATCCTTTATTTCTTATTCTCTGTCTTCTATCCAGGCGGTGGAGGGCGCGCACGCCCATGCTCATCACCTTGGCATTAGTAACGACCAGCCTCTGCTCCTGCTCCTGCAGTGGCTGCCTGACCTTTCAGGTCAGAGGGACCTGCAGCTGTTGGTTGCTCAGTGGCTGGCTACCGTTTGCGGTGGCTCCTTGTCTTGTCGCACGGTGGCTGTGGAAGCAGGCATGGTGGGGGCTCTGCTGCAGGTGCTCTCCCATCCCCAGTGTCTGGACAGGCAGTGTGCAGACTCCCTGCTGGGCCTCTTGCAGGACTTGGGCTCTCTATGTTTCAAACCAGAGGAGCTGAAGAGTCTCTTGAGACTCCTCAGGGTTGGCCAGGACAACGGCGCACTGGCAGGGAGGGTCCACCCCTACTGCACTCGCGTTATACGTGTGCTTTCAGCCATGGCAGCCAGAGAAGGAAAGGACAGTGCCTTGCAATATTTTGATCTTACACCCCCGATGGCAGGGATCATGGTGCCCTCAATCCAGCGATGGCCAGGCAGTGGGTTTGCTTTTCACGCTTGGCTCTGCCTTAACATGGAGTTCCCCTCTTCTCACTCAGACTTCTCCAACAACCGTAAACCTGCTGCCAGCTCTGGCATGGGTACTCAGCATGACATGGGAAAGGGACCACGCAGGAAACAGCTCTACAGGTAAAAGGACACATTTGTGAGCAATAAAGTAACAACACGATATAATTACATTTATTGCTGTGGACTAAAGTGCTTGACTGAGATGCTTTTTTTCTGTAAAGTTTCTTCACAGCGAGTGGAACTGGACTGGAGGCCTTCTTCACCATGGAGGGCGTGCTGGTGGTGGCTGTTTGCACTAAGAAAGACTACATGGCTGTTGCTCTGCAAGACTATCCACTAGCTGACTCGTGCTGGGTGAGTGTGGACACCTTGGAGTATATCTGATGTAATAAATTGAGTTTTTCTCTTGAGAATAAAGTTGCTGTGAATTTTGAACTAATGTTCATAATGTTCACCTTTGTAGTATTCAAACTTTTAGCATGGCATTTTTTTTTTCCATCAACACGTGTGTTTGCTGTGCTATATTCACAGCATTCAGTGGCTATAGTTCACATCCCAGGCCGCCGTCCTTTTGGTCAGAATTTGGTCACTATCTACATCGACGGGGAGCTGCGTAAAACCGCACAGCTTCGCTTTCCATCTTTCAGTGAGGTAACTGAAACTAGCATCGCATGTATTCTATTATTAGAGAGGAGTTCCTCCTTATCATTCTAATTCCTTCTCTTTGTACCCCACCCAAACCTGATCCTGAAGCCTTTTACATCCTGCTGCATCGGCTCTGCAGGCCATCGGACCACTACCACCACCACCTCTCCTAACCTGCCCACATCATTTTCCTCCACTCCGTCACCTGAGTTTGCCTTCCCCTCCCATGCCCCCTCCCTCATCCGTTCCCAATCCTTCCCAGCTTCCTTTGCGGGTGGCCGCTGGGGGTCCATAGGAGACTCTCCAGTGCACACAATCCCAGCAGGACTGCAGGACACGGAGTGGGGGACACCCACATCCCTGGATGGGCTCCTAGGCACTGCCTTCATCTGCCACGAAGCTCTGCAGCAAACCCAAACAAGAGCTCTACATGCTGCAGGTGCAAAATGTTCTTAATCACTTTGAGTATTAGTGTAAGTTAGGATTCACCTCTGCCAGAATTCAGCATACAATCAAATATTCAGGAAACCAGCAGTAAAGAAAAATCACAGTCTCTCAGACGTGTTGCTGAAAGATTAGTCCTGCGCACACTGAAAACAAGAGTAGCTTTTTTACATGTGCACCGAGCGATGTTTGCATATTTCATGACCTACATTGCTTTCTACACTTCATCACAGGCCCCAATCACGTGTCCTTATTCAAAGTGGAAGGAGAGCTGTCTGAACTCAATAGCAAACTGCTGCTGTACTACACTCCACAGGTAGCTCACTGAAACTTTCATATTGCACTACAGTGCTGTCATTGGGTGAATTATAAACAGTACAGATTATTCCTGTTTATGCATGTGTGTGTGTATGTTTTCTTCAGGCCTTTAAAAATCAGATATGTCTGGACCTGGCACCCAGTCACCATTATGATGGCAGGCTTACAGGACACAGGGTGGTGAACTGGGACATCAAGGTTAGATATGAAGCATTTTCAAATGTATTGTATTCATTTTGAAACTGTATCTCACATTTATGGCAAGTAAGAAGTGTTATAACTACCCATGTTATATGCCTGCGAACTCTTACCTATACTGTACTAATAATGCACTGAGCACTGCACAATGCTATTTTTGTCATGGTTTAATTTTCTTTTTCTTTTTCTTTTTTTATGATTGTGATTTATTTTGTTTTGTCCCTGCAGGATGTTATAAACGTGGTCGGTGGTATGGGGGTTTTGCTGCCCCTGCTTGAGCAGGTGTGTGAGGCTGAACAAGTTTACAATGGAGGTCAGGAGATCTCAGACTTGCTGGGGCCAGAACTCACTTCCCCCAGAGGCCCTGCTGCAATGCTGCTGCCGCTGAACAAATCTGCAGGTCAGTTAATCTTGAGTTAATTTAATTTTTTACTGCTCTGTGTATTATATGCGGCTATAGCATACAATCAAATAGCTCGCTCGCCAAAATGAATCTCACAAATCTCTAGTAGCATATAGATAGTCTTCGATTTGTTTGCCCAGGTTTTGAGATATCTGCTTTTCGTCTTCCATTGCTGTTCTCAAGAAAGTCCCAGAGCCACAGGGATATTGTAATGATCACACTGACTAGAGAGTGGCACTGTGTAATAGGATCCCAGCATGCAACAATTCAGTTTATAAAATCTCTTCCCTCCTGGCGTTATTATTTATTTGAAAGTAGAAGCATTCAGGAAACACAGCAACTCATCCACGAAGTTTTAGACCATGTAAAGTTACAGACAGGTGCGTAAATGTTGCCAATTCTCTGTAAACTCAATAAATGCAGACTTCTAAATCTCCTCTGGTATTAACATCAGCATAAAAACTGTGTGCCGGCAGCTTTGTGGCATGGGTTTCCATGGCCAAGCAGCTCCTGTAGGTGGCCCAGTACTTACATACACTCCATATAGTATACTTTTACTGGAGCTACTTTCTGTGCCTTGAAAAGCCAGAGTATGATCCTGCAACTATGTAAAATACTTTAAATGTAGCTTTTAACTAATGTGAGAATGAAATAACATTTAGATTCACTGTACTGAGGTAGCATCTGTAATCTTTTTAAAACTTTAGTAAATTAAACCAAGCTGTCAGCATGTCTGCATACACTGCATGTATACTGGTCAGAAAGCATTGCATGTTTATAGTTTTCAAAGCTAGTATCACAAATATTCATTATTTCCTGTTGAATTTAGTTTAGATGTAATCTATAAGTGACATCCTGACTAGTAGTAAATTAGAGCTTAGATGTAGTGCACGATGCAATGACAAGCAGGAAGTTGCAGACAAACAATAAGCATTGTGCAATCAACCCTAATAGGTTAAATGTCAGAATCTATGTGGGCATAATGATGAGAAGTCAGTAGGTCAGTTCACCTAAGACTGGAAAAAATGTAACAAAATGAAACATATAATCTGACATATGTCGGATGACTCATCATGAGATTAGAAAATGTCAATAAAGTGCCTGGTAATGCGAAATGATGACTGCCGGTAACACCGGAAAAAATGATTTGCCCTATTTTTCTTCTCACAGAGGGCAGACTAGAGAGAAACAGCATCGCCGCGTTCCTGCTGATGGTGAAAAACTTGATTCGCCAACACCCCGTTAATCAAGAGAGCCTCTTGCACTGCCACGGCCCAAGCATCATAGGAGCCATGCTCAGCAAAGTAAGCTCCCCTCACATGCTATCCATTCCATCGAGTGGGAACTAAATGAGAGAAGAACTGATTATCATCTGAAAGCGAATATCTGACCTTTTCCATTGTATTGATGCAGCGTAATCGCCGTGTAATAAACGGGTCTAGTGTTGTCGAAAGAGCAGCGGTTCTCTCAGAATGACAGTATCAAATGATTATGTGGGGTGAATGTATGGAGTTTGCTAGACTGCACAGTCACTCTTTGAATGAGAGTGGTGATAGCAGCTGTACGACCTGAGAAAGTGCTGAATTGCAGTAAGGTTGTTTTTTTTTTTTAGTGATATCTAAGGACAGAGTAGTGTTTACTTTTTCTCACAGTGACATGGGAAACATTAGCCTCATGTCTCAGAGTCTCCTGCTTTAAATATTTTCAACAGTCTTCTTGTGTTTAACTTTACACAGGTGAACTTTTGCACAGACTAAGAGTGTATAAGCTATAGTTTATTTAGTTTGTTCTACTAAAGTATGTATGGATGCACAAGTACATACAGGATGTGGCATATTTTATAAAGTGTAGTAGTATATGGGTAAAAAGCTCTATTCTGGTGCATTATATGTTGCAGATGTTGCACAAGTACTGTGGCACACATACTTTTGAGGAAATGTCTGAATAAAAACACGATGAGCGTGAATGTCAGACTGATCAATGTTACATGTTTGAAAAGGGCTAAACAAAAACACTCACTGTCTTGCATCAAACAAAACACGGATTAATGTGGCGTGTTTCCGAGTTACAACAGTGCTGATTCAGCAGCCACAGTAGTGTTTTTTCTTCTTCGGGTCAGTGATAATTTCCTGTATGTTTAAGCTCTGAACTTGACTTCATCATACAGTATTCTCAGATGTAATTCTTCAATGCACCTAGCTAGGTCTTGCATTCTGTGCCATCTTGGCCATATACACTAATCAGCCACTTCATTAGGCACACCTTCCTATTACTGGTTGGAGTTCCTTTTGCCTTAATTCTTTGTGGCATAGATTCAACAAGCTGCTGGAATTCCTCAGATATTTTGATCTTTGTTGACATGATAGTATCACACAGTTGCTGCAGATTTGTTGTTTGCGCATCCATGATGTGACAATCCTGTTCCACCGCATCCCAGAGGTGAGATCTGGTGACTGTGGAGGCCATATGAGTACAATGACCTCGTTGTCATGCCCAAGAAAGCAGATTTGAGATTTTGTTATATGGCATGTTATCCTGCTGGAAGCAACCATCAAAAGATGGGTACACTGTGGTCATGAAAGGATTGACATGGTCAGCAACATTACAGGTAGGCTGTTGTCCAGTTTTAGTAAGCCTGTGCAAATCGTAGGTTTCCATTTCTTAGTCAAGTATCATTCAAAGTTTCTTAAATCAAGTAAGACATCTTGACCATTCATACTTGCATAAATGCATTAAGTTGCTGCCATGTGATTGGCTGGTTGAAATGCTTGCATTAACAATCGGGGGTAATTAATAAAGTGGCCAGTGATTGCATGTTTAAATGTATAATATTAATGTGTTCAATCCTGTAAGGAAACTACTTCTTATTAGTGTGGCAGTGGCTCACAAATAGAAGTGTTATATACAGTAAACAAACACTACTTCTTCTTCTTCTTCTTCTTTTTTAGTGTTATTTAAACGGGGCTTCATTCCCAAAAATCCAGATAAATGAAAGCAAACTTAACTTTAATACAAACTGCTATCTGCTTGTTTCTTCTGCAGGTTCCAGGCAGTATGATGGACATGAATGTTTTAATAGCATGTCAGCTGCTGCTGGAGCAGGTTTTCAATGAGGGCAACAGTCTGCTCTTACAGCATCTCTACCAGCACCTGCTCTTTAATTTCCGCATCTGGACCAAAAGCCACTTTGCTGTTTGTCTGGGTAAGCCACAAGCAGCCCCTTGTTGTGGAGTAATGCACCTGTGAACCTTTTAATGTCTGCCGAAGCTTTTTGTGTCCCTTTTTATACATGTGCACATGGTGGGAGGAGAAGGAGACGGGTCAAAGCACAACAGAGTGGGGGCTGAATACATTAATGTCTCAAGTTCAGGCTGTGGGACGGGTCAAAAGGGAATCGGTGACTGATGCACCACTTCAACGCCCCGTGTTATAAATTGCTGCTCCTCTTCACCACAGTCTTGCATATTAGTTTGACATTTCTAAATGTCAGCCTGAAAGAAGATGACAAAAGTATTCTTTGTCTCCCAAAGCACACATACAATACCTGCAGTCTGTGATAAACAAAAGCAAGCAGCGGATGAGGAGGAAGTACGGCGTTCAGTACATACTGGATACCGTTCGAACATACTACAGGTAAACCTTCTGTTACGATGATGAACGGTCACATTAGGTAAATGATTAGTGTATTCAAAAATACTCATCACTCTTATCGGGTTATTGTAAATATCCGTGTTTTGTTCACTCCCCTTTGATACCAAAACGTTGTTCCTCAGATGGGATTTCATTGAATTCACTGAAATATCTTTGGTCACAGTGTGGAGAAAGACGGCAGCTCTCTGTCTGATGAGAAGCAGACGATTCAAACCTCTCTCTTCGCCTTGCTGAAAGATTTTCTTAAGTCTCCTACACAAGAGGAGCTTCACTGCGTCCTTGCCTACGTTCTGACTGTAGGAGAGGAGCAGCAGGTAATAACTCGCATGTTTTACAGCTGTTTTTATTTCAGGAGTTTAAATTTGCTATCATTTGACCTTTTCCGTGTAATATTTTACTCCTAATCTCTTTTTCTTTATATGTTGTTTTGGTATATCTGCACTTTTCGAAATGCTCTTTGTGCAACTTCAAACTTTACCCTCCCTACTCCACATTTCTTGGCTCTTCATCAACCTCCTCCTTCACATCTTTCCCGTGTCTCTCTCACTCAGGTGGTGAAGGCCTTGGATGTGCTGTATGAGCTCTTGAGGAGCAGCCCTCCTCGCGAGCAGGTGCAGACAGTGCTGCTGGAGTGGGGCGTGGAGCAGCTGTACAGTTTGCTGCTCAATCCAAGCTTTGGGGATGAGGCCAGAGAGAGGGTCTTCAGGGTGAGATCCAGTCACCGGACCTCTGCTTAACATATTGCAATTTATTAAACAGCAGATATGTGCATCGTACTGTAAACTGTGAAAATGGGATCCTCACAGTTTCCCTGTGGTTACCTTCTAGGTTTTGTACAAGATCCTCAAGAGCGAGCGTGTGTCGGAGCGCAACAAGCATCGCATTAAACTAAGGGATTTTGGCTATCGTGGACTTGTTTGCTGTCTTGATAACATTCCCGTAACCATGACCACTGTCCGGTGTCTGTACGAGCAGGTCCTCGCTACAGGTAATACAAACACAAGAGTTTTCCTTTTATGATGGAAATGGATGACAAAAAACATTTATCTGATGTTTAGATAAGAAAGCTGCGCTTTAGCCCAAAATCAAGTGCAGTGGTCAGTCCTGTTTTTTGTAATGCTTTGAGAAAATAATATAATAATAGTTATAAAACGTTCTAATAATGACAAAATAGTGAATTAAATTGAATGTTTCACTAAAGGTTCATAAATGTATGTAAGATTAAAAAAGCAGCAGGCAGAAGTCCAAAAAAGAAACTCTCTCCCAACTCGCCTAGCTTGCTTTTTCATGCCTCCCAGACCTTCTCAGATACAATATGCTGAAAAATGATTGCAGGTTTCTGTTTGAAAGTGACGCTGAAAACATATTGCCTACCCCAGCCTTGAATCGACTAACCAAACAAACTGAATAAACAGCAATAACTTCCTTCCATTAAAACAAGCTTGAAATGATGAAACCAATGAATTAACTGCTGCTCCACAGATGCCAGTCCTAGTTTTAGAGACCTCCTGGCTGTGGCCTGTCTGTCCCATCGAGCTGAACTTACTGTCCGACTGGACGTGTGTCGCAAGGTCAGTCTGCTTAAGAAGTCGTGCTCTTATAAAACTGGCTTTTTCCCTCCTATCCCACCAAAAGATTTATTCTCAGTAATGAAAAGCTCTTGTTCTGTTTTACCCCAGCTCTTTCATCTGATCTACTCCAATGAGGATTACGTGAAACAGCTTGCGAAGCAGCCTGGCTGGCAGGATGTTCTCACCAAACTCTATGTGAAAGAGTCCTATGAGGCCCACGCCGCCACCATTGCCGACTCGAGCAACCACACTCCAGCAGAACCAAACTACCGGCCGCCTCTGCGCAGAGAGCAATCCCTGGTCATAGAGGACGCACGCACAGACATTTTCATGAACTACCGCACCTCGCAGGAAATCGAGGATGAGGACGAGGAGGATGAAGGTGGACAGCGGGACATCTCTGAGGGTTTCTCGGATTTATCACAGTCGCCTCCCAGTGGAGGCGGAGGCCCGCTGAAAAACTTCACAGGCTCCCTGCATTTCAAGTCGTTTGACTCGGTGGATCAGGGGAGCCACTCATCCTCTACCTCCAATCCCGTTGACATCGCCTCGTCTCACCATGAAGAAGAGGGAAGGGACTACCATCCGCTCTCCCCCTTCGGTACATCACCTTTTGATTTGGATTTGCCAGGTGTGGGAGAGACTGGCACACACACACCTGCTGGTAGTCTGACCAACACACCATCCCCTCTAGAGCACTACAAACCATTCCCACCGCTCAGACCAAGGAAGAGCTCCAGTTTGTCCAATGTGCTGGATGACACCAGCTATGGGACCGATCCTCCTACTGGAGACACAATCTCCAACACGTCCAACCCACAGGTATGCCTGCTCCCTTAATGCGGGTTTCACTGCACTTAGCATGTAAATCCAGGCTTTGAAATCTCGTTCCTTGTCTATGATATCTGATGAGATTTTGTTGAGCTCCATTTACCAGCTATTGTTCACACTGCAGCAGACCCCTGAGGAGGAGCTGTGCAACCTGCTAACCAACATCGTGTTCTCCGTCCTGTGGAGCGGCAGCGGAGCGGAGGGCGCGGAAGATGTGGTGTGGAGAGAGCGAGGACAGGTATTTTCTGTTCTCACCAAACTGGGCTCCTCCTGCCAGCTGGTCCGCCCTCCCGATGACATCAAACGCAGGTTAGTTACGCGGACTTGGAGAAGAAACGCACCAGGAGTGAGCCTGTCTCGCAGCTGAAAAAACAAACGAAACCACTCCTTCATCTGTATCACCTTATTGTAAATATCTAGAAGCACCGTCTTGTTATGCAGTGAATTATTCAAAGTCTGTTTGCTGCTTTGTGCATCAGCTTGTTGGAGATGATGCTGGAGTCATCACTGTCAGACCTGAGGGACGCCCAGGGAGCGTTCCTGCCTTTCTGTCCCAGTCTCGTTCGGCTCCTCAGGCTGCTGCAGGACTTCCTGTTTGCAGAGGGTACAAACAACCACGCGCTGTGGAGTGAAAAGGTATATTAGCTGATTCATGTAACAGCAACTCATTCAAGTGTTGCATTATTGAAAGCCTGTATTTAACTCTCATAAGTGAAAAACACCAAAGACAAAAGAAAGTCCCTGACAAATTTGATTTAATATTTTATGGTTATATAAGCAAAATGAATCAATACACCAAGAAAAAATATGCTCTTAATAAAACCTGCCAATTTGTAGCCCAAATAATGTCACATTTTCTCCTCTTTATCAGTCCAAATTCTTCAGTTTTAAACACAAAGCACAAGTGCTCAATTTAAGTATAATCAGCTTACTGAATATCCTCATGATTGTGTCTTATTTTATCTCTTTCTATATGTGAGTTGAATTTCAAAATAAAATTCAAGCTAGTACAGATCAGTAACGTTAGCTTAGCTTAGCACAGGGTTTTTAGAAAAAGGTGGCCTGGCAGTTTCTGTGACTGCTCCAAGACCAAGAAACGGTCATAAAATTTGTAAATGTGCTCCACCTTCATGATCCTTTTTACAAAGTACTTATAATGTGTATATAATGTGTTTCTCACTACAAGGTGCTCATCTCCCATCAGAATCAAACAGGGATACACAGTGGCTTACCCCAAAACACCTTGGTTTGTAGACAGAGCAAGCAAGGAACGGCTGTGATTGGTAGAAAGCCTGCTCTGACACCATGCTGAGTCATGACTGACCCTTTGTTGTTTTAAAGGAAGATTTTATTATTTTGCGATGCAGCTACGTTAGCCATTGATTTTCTCATTTAACGCTCAGCGAGAAAATAAATCAGTGTTTCCAAAAAAGATTCTCAGACTTTCCCTGAAAACTAGAAAAGTACTATATAGGAACCAGTCCATGTACTAAATGTGGAACTTGCTCTACTGAAGGGTGGAGAGGCGTAGTTGGGTGAGAAGTTTGCATTTGAATAACCTTTAAAGTCAGGCTGTACTGAATGGCTTTGGATTTTTATAGACGCTGCAAGGTGTGGAAACAGGTCTAGGCTTTGTCTTGAGTTCTTTGTTGACAGATGTTGTTGTTCTGTTGCAGATCTTTGAAGGGGTGGTGAACCTGCTGGACAAGTTAAACGCCTGGCATAGCACCCCTGGAAGTCCAGGAAACACTGAACTGAAGGAAATGGCCCAGATCGGCCTGCGTATCATCACCGGATATATCCAACAGCAGCACCCCACGGTCAGCTGCAACCACGATATTATGCACCAACCATATATGTCAAATACTTTTCACCAAGCATGTCTTTCACAACGCAAACACCTGCAACATTGAATTTTGCAGAACTGTAAAGGTTTACAGTCCCTATCATGATAAGTAAACCCAGATAAAGATAGTTTTTAAATACCAGGCCTTCTATGGCTTTCTGTTCAAAGATATTGCAGTCATACTTTTTAGGGAGTGTTCTGTATGAAAGGGCAGCTTCTCTCTGAGTTATCACGGCTGTTGTGGCTGTTCTCGCTGTAGGATAGAGAGAGCAGTGTTAAATGAACTGACCATAAGGCTTTCCATTACATGCTGCTGGTTTCATTCATCTCCTAAGTAGTGCAACTCCCCCTTTTGTCACTTTAAAGATATATTAACTTAATTGCACTTTGACACATATCACAATTTTTGGTCTACTAAGGAAAGTAAAATGAATCAGGTGTTTGGAGGTAGTCATGGATATTTGCTATGTACACAAGTGTGATTTTGAGGGACTTTTTAACCAGTTTCTTTTTAACTTCTCAATCAAATACTGATATAACACATAAAAAATGTGCCTATAATAATAAATTAGTGTTATTTTTTTCTTTCTGAGATCTATGTGTCTGTTTCCCCTTATCAGGTGAGTGAGATGGCCTATCTCAAGCTCCACAGCCTTCTTCAGACTGTGCTCTGCCTGAGCTGGGAAGAGGTGTGCTTCTTGCTGGGGCGGATTGGTTCCCCCTTGTGGCCTGGTGGTGCAATGGACAACACCAACTACGGACAGCCAGAGACCTTTTCCCACCTTGTGCCCATCGTGCGTACGCTACTTGACCAGCACGCCGACCCCGTCAACCTCCAGAAGCTCCTGCCCAACCTGCCCATCACCAACGGCAGCACCACCTTCGCCCAGGACCTGAAGGCCTATTGTCAAACACTGGAGTGGCAAGGCTTTTACCAGCAGCAGGTCAGTGTCCGCTGAAATGGGGCATTTAAAAATAGATGCCATTTATCTTTTGTTTAGGGAGTCTCGAGAACTTGTTCTCTTCACTAAGCACGTTTAATAAAGCGTGCACTCTGATACGGCTGCCTCTGTTCTCTGTCAGGTTTGTGTACTTTAGGAATATTTGCGGTTTTATTTTCAGGCTTTACCAGTTACCTCCCGGTGGGCAACTGAGAAATCTAATGCAAAGTTTAAAAAAAAAAAGAAAAGCTATCACAAGTTTAGAAAAATGAAAAGGCAATCTTAAACTCCCTAATGTTGCCTGGTATTTTAGGCACAGCTTAGTTTATGCTTGTACTTGCACCTTAAATAGTTCATGAACTGATGCCAAACAGACACACTCCACACTGAGCTCAGCATTGATTTATCATTGCGCTGCGTGACAGTGTGTGTTTATAAATCTGCTTCGTTTAGATTACTTATGTATACGGATCCCGCAGTACATTAACCAGTATGGCATAACTTTGGCTAACGTGAAACTTCCAGGGCGCTTTTTTCATGCAGAAAGCGATCACATACCGTCTGTCTTAGTGTGTTTTCAGTTTATTTTTAGAACAGTTTGTTGTAAATGTGCTTACAGTTTTAGCATTTAGCGTTAAAGCAGTAAGAATCTTAATACGCAGTGCTTAACGGTTAACGACAGAAGGTTTATGCCACAGCTGCCCTAAATAAAACAATATTGGTCCTGACCAAAATGATGTTCTTGTCATGGTTAATGTGCAAGCTCTCTAATTGAAATGATATTTGATATTTTTTATTATTATTATTAACCTTTATTTAACCAGGAAAAGTCCCATTGAGATTAAAAACCTCTTTTTCAAGGGAGTCCTGGCCAAGAGGCGACAACACGTTGAAATTACTGAAAATATTTAGTTTGAATGACTGAGTGTTACCTTGAATAATTTTTGACTTCTCAAAGATGACCAGTGTGCTGGCTGTGTGACCAAAATCAGTTTGCTTATTTGCTTTTATTAACCACTTCAAAAACAGTGTCCGAGCTGGGAGACAATACCAGAGTATCATTAATTCCTGCATAAACTCTGACACTGTCTCTCTGTGTTTTAAACGTGCTGCGGTCCAGAGTGTTTTTGTCCTATCTTGCACTTATATAGCATATTGGAATCCTTTCCGTCTGGCTTCAAAGCCTTTCCTAGTACAGAGACGGCTTTTGTTCTGTTTAAGCTGCGTTTAAATGTGCTTTATAAACACATTATACTTACTTCAATTGCGCCTCTAGGTTCAGCCCACCATGGAGCAGTACGAGCTGGACACGTTTGGGAGGAGCCATGACATCATGTCCAATTTCTGGAACTCGTGCTTCGATGACCTGATGAGTACAGCCTTTAAACAGGAGAAAGAAAGATCTGACAGCAAATCCAAATTTCAGGTTAAGACCTTACGACCTTCGCACTGCAAACTGCCGAAATACAGTTTCGCATCGTTTACTTCATGCATGTGCCTGTAAAAACAGGAGGCAATAGTGGATCCCTGCTTGAAGCGAGCCCGGACTGAGAACAACAGGTACCTCATTTGGCAGAAGCAGAGCTCCAGCCAGCAGGGGGTGGTGTGGCTGCACTGGAAGTCTCTCCGCAGGCTTTTGACCTGTGAGAGAGCAGCATGGGCCAACAGGTACGACAGCTCCTCTCAGCTCTGATCAAGATATCATGTTTAGCTGTGGATTTTTAAGACTAAGTTGTTACTGTGCTCACTACCCAAAATGTTCTGATGTGTACTTTGTGTCTTTGATCCCAGAGTTCAGCCGGAAGTAAAATGGAAATTGTCCAATGCAGAGACATATTCAAAGATGCGCCTCAAACTTGTGCCCAACTATAACTACGATCCACACAGCGAGGCCAGCGCCCTGCGGGATAACATGGGTATGCCACAGACTGTAAGCACGTGAGTGTTTTTTCTCAAAGTACAAAGCTGCACTCACCACGTTGCCATATTTCTGTGATTATCAGGAGCTGAAAGCCCCCGTGGCTCCGAACCCCTCCCACTGGCTGTTGCTAAGGAAGCAAAAGTAAGCGACATGGAGGACGATCAGTTAGGAGAAGAGGACCTTCTCTTTTGGGATAAGACGTGAGTTCTGCAGAGCTACTGCCACCTTCTGCAGCAGGTTTCAGTATTAAAAAATGTAAGGTATGGACATCCACTGAAGCTGTACTTTTTTTCAATGCTCGCAGGGCGGAGGGAGAAGACGAGAGCCAGAAAGAAAAGCTGGTTCTGTCTGAAGACTGTGAGCTCATCACCATCGTGGCAGTTGTTCCCGGTCGTCTGGAGGTTACCACACATCACTTGTACTTCTATGACTGCAGCAGTGAGAAAGAGGAGACAGAGGAGGGTGAGAAATCTTTGACACTGTGGAAAAAAAACCAAAACACGTGTCCAAGCTGAGGTCACTAATAAATGTGTCCCCCCAGGAATTGGGTTTGATTTCAAGCGACCTCTGTCACAGCTCAGAGAGGTTCATTTGAGGCGCTACAACCTGCGAAGGTCTGCACTGGAGCTTTTCTTCATCGACCAGGCTCACTACTTCATCAACTTCAAAAAGAAGGTGACGCCTGATTTAAATTGAACTGCTCAGGAAGCTGCAGCCATAATTGAAACTAAAGAGCTTCTGCTGTTTAGTTTCAGTGAAGTCTGTGCTTTTGAAGTTATGAAACTGCGGCTTCTGTGCTCTCTAAGATTCTCAATCTCTCACCCTTCAGGTACGAAACAAAGTCTATTCTAGGATACTCGGTCTGCGGCCTCCAAACCTCTTTTACTTTGGCTCCCGCTCTCCCCAAGAGCTGCTGAAGGCATCTGGGCTCACACAGGTCTTAATTCATATCATTTCTTCAGACATTCTTCAGACAAAGATCATCAATCATGTACATGTTTGTGACCAGTCCAGTATTGATGTTAACAGAAATGGGTGTGCAGAGAGATCTCCAATTTTGAGTATTTGATGCAACTGAACACCATTGCTGGACGCACTTACAACGACCTGTCGCAGTACCCTGTGGTAAGTGTGCCGCACTTGTATCTGCTACCACTGCTATCACCAAAGAGTTTGCACTTTCAGTGTGAGCAAATGCTACAGTGAGTTGTGTGTTTTTGTTTCTCTTCAGTTTCCCTGGGTCTTGTGCGACTACACCTCTACTGTTCTGGATCTGGAGGACCCTGCAGTGTTCAGGGATTTATCCAAACCCATCGGTGTGGTCAACCCACGTCATGCACAGAATGTCAGAGAGAAGTAAGTGGGTCTTGAAGCAGTTCCTGTGTTACCACCTGAATCGATAATATAAATAATTTGTTGACATATTTTTCTTTATTCTTTAGATATGAGAGCTTTGAGGACCCAACGGGCACCATTGACAAATTCCACTATGGCACACACTACTCTAATGCAGCAGGAGTCATGCACTACATGATCCGCATGGAGCCATTCACCACCCTGCATATCCAGCTACAGAGTGGAAAGTGGGTGGGAGTGCTGACTAGTTCAGGAGTTTCTTGAGTTTCCTGGTATCTTGTTTTCTCACACAGGTCTTTGTTGCCACTGTTTAGGTTTGACTGCTCTGACAGACAGTTCCACTCGGTGGCAGCAGCCTGGCAGGCTCGCATGGAGAGTCCAGCTGATGTCAAAGAGCTCATCCCAGAGTTCTTTTACTTCCCAGAATTCCTGCAGAATATGAACGGTAAAGAGTGCCCATATATATATATATATTGTCAAATAAATGCTTAAAGATGAAAAATATTAACTCATAGCTGCTCCATGACTGTTATAGGCTTCGACCTAGGCCAGTTACAGATATCTCAGGAGCCTGTGACAGATGTTGTGCTGCCTCGCTGGGCGACATCAAGGGAAGACTTTATCAGAAAACACAAGAAAGCCCTGGTGAGTCTACACAAACATCCTGTGTCTCTAAAACTTACTCATGCATTTTCTTGTGAGAATATTTTGTTAAGGAAACTGCTAAAGAACGTAATTTCTTTTATCTTAAACTGTAGGAGTCTGAGTACGTGTCCAATCACCTCCATGAGTGGATTGACCTGATCTTTGGTTATAAGCAGAGAGGCGAAGAGGCAGTGAATGCCCTCAATGTCTTCTACTACTGTACTTATGAGGGTAAGGCTAGAATAAAGAACAGGAAAAAAAGAGGAAACTTCACTCAGCATTAATTGTTATTCTGTTTTCTTGGTTGTGGCTCTTTCTTACAGTTTTCTTGACCTCTGTGCAGGTGCAGTAGATCTGGATGCAATAGCCAATGAGAATGAGCGCAAGGCCTTGGAGGGCATCATCAGCAACTTTGGACAGACACCTTGTCAGCTCCTTAAGGTACACTCAAAATATTTCACAGCTTTTTTCAAGATAAATAATAATCTGACTTTTTGTTTAAAAAAAAAGCAGCAGTGTTATAACACATTTGTGTCCAATCAGGAGCCTCATCCGCCTCGCATGTCAGCTGAGAACGCATCAAGGCGGCAGGCCCGTCTGGACACTCTCCCCCTGAATATCTTTGAACATATCCAAAAACTCCGGCCATTTAAGGAGGTACGGCCTAAAATCTTTTTAAACTCATTCCTCAACTCAAATAATGAATATTAAGTCATGTTTGTGTATGTGTATGTGTTTATTCGTGTGTGCCTCAGGTGGTAAGTGATGGCTTTCCTGTGGTCCAAGCTGTGGTACCAAAGACACAGACCCGCTCCATCACCCAGGGCTCAGATATACTGGTAAGGACCAAATTCATAACTAAACCCAGGCAGTAGCAACAGTAAGACATTTGTGTTAGATAGTAGAGAAAAGGCTGGTGTAACTTTTGCATTAAGATGATTTTTCCTCTGTAGGTGACCGTCAGTTCCAACGGGTTGATAGGGACACACAACTGGCTGCCGTACGACAAAAACATCGCCAACTACTTCACCTTCTCTAAAGACCCCACGATGAATAATCCTAAGTGAGTGCCTTAACAAATAATACACCCATGGAAACTCCATTTTCTAGGGAGAAAAGTGTTCGTAAATTACACGTAATAATGTCCTGATAAGGGCCCAATTGCAGGACTCTAGAGGCAGGTGTGGCAAGCAGTAAAAGAGCTCTATTTAAAAGCTGATGGCAGACGAAATCACACTACCCTGCTATTTTTTTCTTTTCTGAGAAGATCCTCTGAAGTACAGGATCCTTATCTGACTCTACAGAAACGGTGACAAGATTACTTTGGGTACTTTGTGCTTAAATTTAAATGTTTTGCACTCATTGCAGCATTTCCCAGGATAAAGAAAATTCCTGATAGCTGGATGGAAGCACAACATCTGTCTGTCCTCGTCCGTGATGATTCAGAGTTCCTTTTAATTTGTTGAAATTTGCTTTACTGGATCTTATTTTCAGCTTATCGTTTCCATGGATCAGGAAGCAGGAAATAAATAATGATAAAAACCATTTGAACATTTTCTTTCACACAGGTTGTAATCTGCAGAAGTCGTGACAGTTTTATGGCACATTATAAATCGTCCACATTTAGACCACAGCTTGCTCTTGTTGTTTGTTTCGAAGTCGCTTTGATCTTTTCCAATCCCGCTTTGTGTCCCAGAACTCAGCGTTTCTTGAGCGGACCTTTCGCTCCTGGGGTCGACATCAGCGCTCAGGTGCTGGTCGTGTCTAATGATGGTCGCCTGCTGTTCAGCGGGGGACACTGGGATTGCAGTCTCCGCGTCACCCAGCTGGCGAAAGGCAAGCTGGTTGGAAGGATCTGCCGGCACGTTGGTGAGTTCTGATGGTTATCTGTCTTAAAGGAATATTTGTATTTTGCATTGTTGCGCATTTATCTGTGTTTCTGTGTGTTCTTCGAAGACGTTGTTACTTGCTTGGCTCTGGATCTCTGTGGCATCTACCTCATCTCTGGTTCAAGGGACACATCCTGTATAGTGTGGCAGGTTCTACAGCAGGTGATCATCTTTATGCTTAGCCTCACTCACATGCAGCAGTTGTAAATTGCACTAAGAAGCAGCTGTGCTCAAAATGAAGCCTTCACGCAAAGAGTCTCTCTTTTTTTTTTTTTTTTGTCATTCAGGGTGGTTTCTCCAGCAGCTTGTCTCCCCGGCCAGTACAGATTCTCTGTGGGCATGACCAGGAGGTAACCTGTGTGGCCATCAGCACTGAACTGGACATGGCTGTCTCAGGATCAAAGGTCAGAGATGTAAAACGTGGACGTGTTAAAGATGAAATAAAAGTACTTATGCTACTATTTAAGAGAGAAATTTAAAGATGTTATGCCAGCGATTTTTTTTAAAAGTATCTCATTATTAAATGATCTAGATCTGTTTCACACATGAAGTCCAGGCAACGTTCAGAAAATCAAGCCAGGCTGTGGCCCAGTGTTGATCTTTTGCACATGTAGCATACAACAGAAGATAGTATGCTTCAGATGTGTTCTCCCTTCTGGAAATACTCCGTTTTTTTGATTAGAGTGCACAGAAGGCATCCTGCCAAGCTGCCCCTCAAACTTTTATATAAATAAATAGCATCAAATCCTCAGGGGGCAAACAGAAAATTCAGGTCTGCAATTCTTAGCTCTTATTACAGGAACTTAAACTTGACTTCTTACGCCAAGAGTTGTCACCTCGCAGCATGACAAGGTGACAGGTTTAAGCTTGAAGTGCTGTTGGATCTTTAATGAAGCTCTGCTTGTGCTTCCTGTGTGCCAGGATGGAACTGTGATAGTGCACACAGTCCGACGAGGCCAGTTCTTGCGAACATTGCGGCCACCTAACGAAAGCTGCATACCCGCCCAAATCTCCGGGCTACAGGTGGGAATGGAAGGCCACATTGTGGTACAGACGTCTCTGGAGGAACGCTCCAACAAGAAGGCACGTCCAGTAAACATATATTTTCTAATGCATTCGAATGTACGGCTCCTTTTTTCTTTCCGCTTATGTCACTATCCAAATGTTGCTTATTCCTGCAGGGCAAGTACTCCATTCATGTTTACTCAGTGAACGGCTGTCTGCTGTCTTCTTTCACCATGGAGGAGCAGGTGACTGCACTCCACCTGGTGTCTGAATATGTCATCCTGGGAACTATTCAAGGCAACCTCCACATTCGGGACTTATACAGGTAAAGAGATGAAGAACACGGTGCAATGTTAATTTAAAGGCTGCTAATTTATAGCATTTGCACAAAACTTCAGAGCAAAAAAATGTTTGGTTCTAACTCTTCCCTCTTTTGCAGCCTGGATGCTTTGGTGACACCCCTGGCCTTGAGGGTCACTGTGAGGAGTGTGTCTGTCACCAAAGAGTGCAGCCACATCCTAGTGGGACTAGAAGACGGGAAGTTAATTGTGGTGGGGGCTGGGAAACCAGAGGAGGTGAGAAGCAGGAGTGGTAACTGTCAGATGTGAGAGAGTGGGGGTGTGGGAAGGAGGCTCTTGTATGCTAAATATTTGCTGAAAACAAGGTTTTTCTTATGATAATCGAGCCTTTTTAGAAGTGAAGATTAACGTGCTGGCCCTCCTCCTTTCAGGTTCGCTCAGGACAATTCTCCCGTCGTCTGTGGGGCTCCACGCGCCGCATCTCTCAGGTGTCGTCAGGTGAAACAGAGTACAATCCCACAGAGAATGCTGGCAAATGAGACGAGCGACAGTCGGGAGGAACCCTGAGGACTCTGTAGGATGCATCGTCACACGCTCGCGAGACTCAACAAGGCCTCCTGTCCTTTACAAACTGTAAAGAATAGTAAACTATGCTCTCCAGCCAGCCACTTGTCTCTCTGAGAGAGCAACTATACACTGAGCACTTTCTACTCTTAAATGGTTTTATATTTTATTGCATATTTCATTGATGGTTACACTGTTTTTAATCAGCATCATTCCAAAGAGTGGCCTTGTTTTGTGTATGGAGAAGAGCTCCGTGTTTGCGGTTGTGGACTGCTGTCGAACTGTATGTGCTCTGAGTCATATTTCAGGGGACTGACTCACTCTGATCCACATTCAGCCTCAGACGCAAAGACGAGTCGTGCTGTGAACTCCCCGGGCTCCATGTTTTTCTCCTTTATTGTCGGAGACACGGCTACAATCCCTGTACTGTTGAATGTCCCAAAGCCATTCTTTGGCAATGGCAACTTCTTAAAACTCCTGAAAACTTGAAAAAAAACTACAGTAGATGTTGCTTGAGATTCCCAAATTGCAATACTGGTAATACCACAAAAGGTCAGATTTTGTAAAGAAAGACACGGGGTAACAAGGCTAGTATACTTAATGCCGTTTTATAATGTTTAGTGGTTGAAAGATCCTTATCCTAGCACCAGAAATACACCAGGATACCACATTTTATAATCTCTGCATTCCTTAAGGCTCTAGGTAATGTAAGACTGTTACAATTAAAGCAATAACTGCTTTAATGGTCAAGTATGTGAAGTATATTCGTTTTTTTAACTATGTGGAGTTTGGATGCAATGAACCTCAAATGCAGGGCCCTCTGTTGCCTTATTCATGATAGCGTTAAGGCTTTTATAAATTCTTCTGGAATGGTTTTGTTGCTACTCTGTTCACCATATGACTGTATTCCTGTTATATTTGAGCTCAAAAGTGCCTTTTTCATCTAAGGCCTTGTATAAACACTGAATCTAAAATCACTATATGTCAGATTTGTTGTCCCTGCTGATCCATTTTGAACACACTTTTCTACTCCACTGTGACTCAGACGTGGATTCGATGAACTGTTGACTGTGCTGGTATTGTAAAACCACTTATGAAGTACTGAGAACATCTGAAACATGTGTGTAGAAAGTCTGTCAGTGAGTTTTAGAGGAATTCACTTCCTGCCAGCTTTTTTTTTTTCCTTTTTCTTTTTTCTTTCTTTCTTTTTTTGTAATACTGCGGTTGGAACAAAGTCGATGTTTTGCAGTGTCATTAATGGGAGAA
This sequence comes from Maylandia zebra, assembly GCF_041146795.1. Taxonomy (NCBI): domain Eukaryota; kingdom Metazoa; phylum Chordata; class Actinopteri; order Cichliformes; family Cichlidae; genus Maylandia; species Maylandia zebra. The sequence goes on from NC_135177.1 coordinate 20,056,718, forward strand.
AGACAAAGGGAACTATCTGGGTGAAAGCAATACCCATAATATGTTGCACACATAAAATGACTAGTTGTCAGAGATTCTCTGAATAAATGCATAAGAAATGTAAAGGAAACTATATTTGAAATGAAATGTTTACTCCTCATTTCAACCTTTTTCTCCACTGTTTGATTCAATGGGTTCAGACTGTCTAAAAATCATATTTACACAGCAGTAAGATAAGGATAAATGTATAAGCTGTGCATTGCTGAGACAGTCTGTGAATAAAACACGTCTTGCAAATACTGATATCGGTTTATGACGTTTTGCTCTAACCAGGGCGAATGCATTATTTCACACAACTATGCAGTAACTCTCAGAGACTTTGAATTCATCAGTTTTAGATGTACGTCTTTGCAGTCATTGCAGTCCCGATCCTCCATCTAAAGCACTTTTGAGTCGTGCTGTATTTTACGTATTTTAATTTTGGTGTTGAAATCATTCGGATTCAAAGTGATCCGTAAGAAACGCCATGCGTGTTGCAGTTGGACTTGATCCATTTCTCTTTCCCACTGTTATTAAGTGGTGGCATTGCTCTAGTAAAAGAAACGTCCAGCTCCTTGTAACTTTAAAGCAATTATTGTTTCTGTTTGCTCTCAGTGTGAGAAGTTGTATTGCTCCTTCCCGATGCTTACTTTCAATCGTCTTATTTTCAGTGAACCAACAGCCCTGTTACCTGAGGTTGATCAGATGATAGGGCTGAAAAATGAGCTCTGATTGTGCGTGTGTGTGTGTGTTTGTATATGTGTGTGTGTGTGTGTGTGTGTGTGAACCCCAGGAGGAAGGAAACTGATCTGCTGCCACAATGTAGCTCATCCAGCTCCTCCATAATCCCAGCCTTGCATGCATCTGTGATGTTAACCCTAAAAGAGTTGAAAAGGTCACAGCAAGCAAGAGCGCATTTACTTCAAGTGACTTTGATCTCCTGGTGGGCCGAACATCCTGTCAGCCTCCCCATAAACGCCTCTATGAGGTACAATTCAGTAGGGTTGGGAGGGGGGAGGTGGGTGGTAAAACTGACCTGTGGACCTCCAGTCAAATACAAACCACAGCGCAGTGAATAAGGGAAGTGTAGTAGGAGGGTGCAGTTGCTCTGATGTGGTCCCTCTGACAATGGAGGGAGGGATTAACACCTCGCTCCCAGTTGCTGCCAGCATCTCCGTCTGACCTCTCCAGACCTGAGGGCAGGCGGAGGGGATTGATTTCATGATATGCTGCAATTTTGGTGTTGTTCAAGATGTTCCTGCCAAGAACCGCAACAACTCTCAAATAGTCCTCGCTCAAACGACCTCAGATCCCAACCCCCGCGTCCTCCTCCTCTTCTTTTTTTTTCCTCCACTGGTCCATTTCACCTTGGCCTGTGGAGAAGAACTTCATTTTCTTTCCTTTTTATAGCTTCCTTATCATTCCCAGTCATGTATAACTACAAACAAACTCTGATAAGCAGTTTGTGCTCCTACAGCCAGATAATGCAGACAAGTGAAGGGGGAAGACACTGATGAAGACTGTTTATTTTTCTGATTTATGATAAAACTTGCTTTGAAGGATGGTTACTGAATCCTAAAAAAAAAACAAAAAACTTTTTTTTCTTTAGTTCCAGTAAGATAATCTTATTGGAACCTGTTCCCCATAAAAATAAACTTTTAGGCTTGTTTTCATAGTGAGGCAGATTTGTCTGCTGTAACTACAAACTCATTTATATTATTTATTTTTAAATCAGTCTTGAAATAAACTTTATTTTTCTTCGTATTGCGTTATTTAACAATGCATGTATTTTTAAGAGCGCTTATTTGATTCACACTCTCATAGTGCCTCAATTATAAACTCATAGAAGATTAAAAAATCTACTTGATTTTGCAGGGCAATAGTAGCTCTACGTTGTGGTGGTTTACACATTCACCTAACAAACTAAAGTTCCTTGGTTGAAGGAGACGCAGATCCCGAAGTTTGAGTCAGGCAGGGCATCCGGCGTAATTTCTTTTTTTTTTTAACTTAAACAAACATGCAGCCGAAAGTAGATTTAATAGGGTGAAAAAAGAAAAGAAAAGACGTGTTTAAAATATAGACTCAAAACTAAAAAAGAATTCCTCAGGCAGATTGAGGTTTTTGCAGTGCGGAGACTTTGTCAGTTGTTATGAATGAACGCAAAGGAGATCCCTGCTTGTCTCAAATATTTTTTTGGCATTTTATCAGAGGAGGAACATCCTCAGTCTCCTCTTATCTCTCGGCAGGCTTTGAAGTGCAAGTAGTATTGTGTCTGAGAGATCTTTCCATTTGTTTGCCTCTGAAGTCTCCGGGCCCCCTGCGATGCGCTCTCTAGAATTTACAAGGTGTGTAATTTAGCCTGGATTGGTTTTCTAATCTTTTGAATTACTTGAGATCAAACATGTACTTCTTCTTAAGGGCGCTTGTTTGATTCGCATGCCCTCTTTTGTTTCTGATAACAACTGATCACAGCTCTTTGCGAGCATCCCTGTCGGGCCTAACGCAGTAAAACGTGATCGGTAAAGTCCTGCTTTTACGCATTTTTCACTAGGATTACTCAGCTTCAGATTAAAAAAAAAGTATCCAACAATGCAACACATTTCATATCTGCATGTAAAGTCTTATTTTGTTGGCTAACTGACAAAAAGAGCAGACAGATAAATACAGGAGAGGCAATAATTACAATAAAATTTTGGAAAAAATTAATAAATATCAGTACAAACTATCTGAACAGTCTAGTCTATAAACTAATACCTTTATCCCATTTATTAACAAGACTGTTTATGTATTAATGTCCCATTATTGTGTTTAATACTGGAAACTTTGGGGTTGCTCTTTTTAAGCTAGTGCACTGAGCCTGTAGACACGTAACATTAGATACATAACATTGACACACCGTCGATAACAATGACGGTTACCTTTACTTTTCTCCCTTCCTGTATCGTCTGTACTTGTTACCGAGCTCCGGGATGCAGCCAATCACGAAGCCGCACTGAAAGCCGAATAGATGGGAGGAGAAAAGGCTCCTGAGAACTCGCAGCAGATTCATCTGTTGCAAAGCTGCAGGAGTGTGGCAGTTGGTGCGTCCTGTGAGCTGAGACAGAAGAAACTTTGTTTTAAGGTAACATTGAGGAATGCACTGACACAGACGCATCGGGCTGCAGCGCTACGCGGAGAAGACCGAAGGATTATACACATTTTAAAACTGCTTCCTCACGCGTAAAAACCCTCATCTGGTTACTGGACTATGACCGAATTCTCCTTTCTGTGGAACCAGCGCGTTTTAGGACAAGTTGGTGTATTTAACTAGACTCGGGGAACTTGAGGTTTTGGCATTTTTCATGCCATTGTTGGAGGCTGCAGAGTGAAAACACTGTTCTGTGGACGATTTTGAGACGCCCCTGTGTGTCGAAGCCAAAGAGGATTTTGGAGCTGAAGACATGAAACCGTTTGTCGTATGCGCATTTCTGCTGTTAAAAGTAAGCTACAGTTTATTGCACGCTTTACCACCACATGAGCTAAAGTCAGATTTTCACTTTGACGTGTTTTATAAGGCGTTTCTTACTTATTCCACACTCGTGGCTTTACATCAGGGGTCTGTTTAAACTTGAGTAAACTTAATCCAGCTCAGTTTGCACCATTGCTCCCAAAGGAAATCTGTTTCACAACACAGAACCGTACTTCGTCAGGGCTGTCACACGACACATGTTGGTGAATATAAGCGTCAGAGGTGATAATAGAGTAAAATTAGTGCGTCTTTGAAAGGCTCTCTTGACAAAACTGGAATCGAACCGTGGTAAACATATTTCTCAGATGCACATGCTAAGACGAAGCCTACTGAAGACCTCCTTGGCACTATTTCTTCCTCTTCTTGTGTGCGTGTTTTTTTATTTATTTATTTATTTATTGCAATCTCATTGTTTTCCCACGAAACTTCGCATTTTAAGCCCATCACACCGGCTACAATGAACCAAACACATAAAACAGGAACAAAACCCAGGAGCACACCATTTATCAAGATTAAGCAGCCACATTAAAATAAATGGTGTATGATTTAAAGACAGATTATAGTTTCGGTGGTGTTTGATAGCATGCCATTAAGCCAGGATCAGGGTGCAAAGAAAACCTCTACCTCACAGTTGCAGACAATAATTTGACACTCATCTACCTGAAAAAGCCCATGGGGCTTGTAGTCCTGTCTAGACATGCTTTTTAAGAGTCAGAGCACTTTTGTTAGATCAAAGTGGTTAGATAAGGCTTTAGTTCTAAAAAAGATAGGTATCTCTTTATAATTATAATATCAGTAGGATTAATTTGTGGAATTTAAGATGCTTTTCATTTGGGAAAAACACAAAAGGAATCTTTTGTTTCCAAAAATAATTGTTTCATTAGTCACTATATGATTCAGTGTGGAAGTTGGGTGTTTTTCTACTACCTTAACTCTTTCTACAACACATTTTCCATTTAGTTTACTGTACGCGTTGATACATTTGTTGCTAGTGGCAGTTCCTGGTGAAAATGTGGCCTAGTCTATTACTACTGCTGGGGTCTGGATATCCGGAGCAAGGCAATTATCATCATTTTCTCCCAGTTTGTGGTGTTTGTGTGTGTGTGCATGCAAGGGGGTAGTTTAGTGTGTTCCCACCCTAATTTGAATTTCCACAGAGTAGGCAGACTTCAGGATCATTTAGTACTTTTAATTACCTCATTTACTTTGGTGAGAGTTGAAAACCGTTAGATGAATAGTTGGTGTATCTGCGCGCGCTGTCTCGTTTGATTTAGGATCACGGTTGTGGTGGAACCCTGTGTCCTTTAATTTGTCCCTCATGCTGCCTGCATACTGCACCAATAGCAGGAATGGGCACAGATGTGCTGCTCAGACAGGTTTCCCCTCTCAGCCTGGGCTGACTCTGCTGAAAGACCTCTCACTGTTGTTGCCACAGCCGGATTGTGAAATATCATGGGTCAGCATCTTCACAGGCGAAGAGCAATCTTTTCATGTTTATTTTCACACAGATTAGATTAACAGTGGAAACTCACATCCGCAGGCTTTAAAAGGGAGCTCACTTCAGAAAATGTTTCAGGCAGAGAGGCGGCTGAAATGAATTGTGTATGTGTGTTTGTGTGTGAGATCTCCGATGACTGAGTGACTCCAGCAGCCGTGGAGTTGAGAGCCCCATTGAAAGCTGTGCTCCTCGGTGGTCCGTCTGTTCTCACTGGGGAATCCCTTTAGATTGCAGCTTCTTACCTTGATGGAAAAAGCAACTGCAGCTTGGTTCCCCTCAGACTTTATATCCCCCCAGTACAACAGATAAGACCCAGAGGACTCTGAGGGAAATTAAACTTTGCTTGAAAAGTGAACATAATGACAAGGTATGACGTTGTAGCCACACAAGCTATAGCAAGATGATTAACAAGAGCCAATAATTAAACGGAATCAAGTTATATACATGTTTAGAAAGCAAAGCGTGTCGATTTATGTGGCACGAAACTAAAAATAACAGTTTTTGCCTTCTGAGTTTACAAGCAACAAATAATTTAGAAGATGTTTTTTCTGTTATTATGTCTACTTTCTAGACTTAAACAGGAAACTCATCATTGTCCTGTAAAAGTATAATTTACTCCTCTTAGTACTTAAAGTTCAATTTACCCTTAAGGAGTACTATTTAATTTACATTGAGTAGATATTTATTCCTGTAAGGAGTAGATGTCAGTTCCCGCTGGTTTCCAGTGTGGCATGAATGAAATCTTTCATTGTATACTGGAGACCAATGGGTTAAGCGCCAAGCATTTGCTGGCGCCTGCTCTCCGTACAGTTGGCCCCCCAGCCAAGTTTAACGAGTTACACCAACCAGACCCACACCAGACGTTATAAAATGCTACAAATTCAAGCTCGAGGTCAACCCCCCCCCCCCCCACACACACACACACACACACACCAAAAAAATGCCAAAAAACAAAACAGAGCCACTGTCACTAAATATTTACCAAAGGATAGATTAAGAGGCCAAAAGGTTATTAAGCACTTCATCAGTCACATGGAGAGGGCAAACCAGGGTTACCAGGATACCTCTGTGCTACAAGTTATTGTGGTTATGACGCCAACTCAGATATCCTGATTCCTCCCTGCTGGATCCTACCACCCCAGTCTCCTAAATGCCTCTGTTCTGGGTTGTGTGGCTGGTGTTCAGATATCATCAGGCTCCTCTGTAAGCTGTGCGGTCAAACCGGCTGTTGTTTTTGGTACGAGTCGAGCACAGTTTCAAAGCCGATTCGCCTGTATCATCAGCACGGAACATTTTGGGTTTCGCGACTGGAGTCGCACCACTGTGTGTGTGTGTGTGTGTGTGTGTGTGTGTGTGTGTGTGTGTGTGTGCGTGTGTGTGTGTGCGTGAGTGTGTGGTTTTTATCTGGGGGGCTTTTGTTGGAGGCTACAGGTTCACACATGTCTCCTGAGTGTCTTGGCAGACTTCAGAAACAAAGAGAGACATCATTGAGGTTGTTTAGCTGTTACTTTTTTCCTTTGCAGGAGGTTAGTTGTTAGACATCTGTTTGCTCTTGTCAGGCCCCAGGCGGAGTAGGTCAATCTCCCTTAAATATGTGTGCATGTTTAAGATGCCGTTGCATAGGGCCTGGAGAAGGGCGTGTTAGTGAAATACTGACCTTCACAGACACACCTGCGGGGCTTTGTGACTTCAAAGCGCTCCTCTTACCCAAACGGACACTCTCATGCTGAGCAGCCTTGGTTAACTGACACTCTTGCCTGGGGCCATCTCCTTTATTCCCAGTCACCGCCACAACCAGTATAGTTAATTCACACAGAGAGCGCTCATTCACACAGAATTTAGAATGAGTGGAGAGGCAGAAACTCAGATTTTTTTCTTTTTTCTTTTACTTCTTTCACGCTCCTTTTCTGGTTGTTTTACTTCCCCCTTTATGTTTCATTCTTTTCAATGACCTAAAGCCATGTGATTAAATCCAGCAACTCCTGTCAGGCACCCTCGCTCCCTGCACAAGCTGTTAGGAATGTCTGATCTATTCGTCATGTCATAACTCAAGCTGGGACCTCCATTACCCACTTGCAGATAAGGATTAAGAGCACTTATGGGTGAAAACCAAGGCAGATCGAAAGATAAAAACAAGGCGGGTTTGGGGTGTGTGGGGGGGGGGGGGGCGCATTTACAGTTTATCTTCTTTGCTGCTTCTTTAATCGTGCAGTCCTAAAATTTTATATCCAAAAATGGCCCAAACGTATGATTTGTTGCCTTAAAAAAAACCCAGTAGGGGTATCTTATTTTTCTTACTGTGTCACTTTTGCTGTAGGTTACTCTTGGAAATGCCTGTGCCAGCGGTAAGTTCACTGAATCAGGGGAGTGTTGCAGTCTGTGCCCTCCTGGGTTTGAAGTGAAGGTAGAATGTGGGAAAAAGGACACCACATGTGCACCGTGCCCAGAGGGTAAGCACTTATAATCTAATGTTACTACTCTGATTCAGCGTGTTTCAAGTGCCTCATCATTTTCTTCACCCAGTTTGACGCAGAGTTTGTAATCTTTCCCATAGGCAGATTTTCCTCATCTGAAGACCTTGGCTCTTGCCTTCCATGTGCTAGGTGTCCACACAGTATTCCCACTTTCTCTCCATGCTCTGCCACTCAAAACACACAGTGTGAATGTGACAAAGGCTACTTCTTTTTGAGCTCGTACAGCTCGTGCGCACCTTGCTCCAAATGCAATCGTGGTGAGGGGGTTGTACAGCAGTGTGGCTCTATGGGAGACACTGTGTGCGCCACCTGCGGCCCTGGAACCTTCTCGGAGGCGGTTCGTCCCACAGGTCCCTGTCAGCCTTGCGCTCGGTGCTCTGAAAATGAGGTGGAGATCCGGTCCTGCCTGCCCCAATCTGACACACTCTGCATGGGTGAGCTTTATCAAAGATTTAGACTCGGTAAATAAAATGCATAAAGGGACAGGGAAAGAAAAACTCCCTTTTAACAAGAATAAACCAAGAACCATGAATATTCATGGGGGAGGCTTTTATCAGCTGTAAAAGTTATTAAAATAAATTATATTAAAAATAAATTACCCAGTGGGTTGATTGGGGTCTTGATTTTATAACTGGCTGATAATTGGAAAATACAGAATAATGAGAGCTTTATCCTTTAAAGATCTGATGCAGGCAATAGTGCATAAAAAAGATGAAAGAGAGAGCTGAAGGGAAGGGGGAGACAAGCAGCGGAAGAGTCTCTGAAAAAATGAGGACATGTGGTCAACATCTGCATCTACGCTTCACTTTGTAACACTGTGAATTGGGAAACATGAGTTGTGAAAAAGAGCCCACTTAAGTGCTGTAGTCCAATTGATATGAGCTTGACAGGTCTTTAGGTTAACTGTCTCAAAAACCTGAAGGTCAAGCGAGGCTGCTGACCCTGACAGCAAGTCTGCTCGCTCCCAAATGGCTACACCCGCTCTCCAGGAGTTAGGTCATCTGTGCACACCGTGGGTCCATAAGTCATGACTTTTTGACCCCTCGTGGGTCAGCACAGTACGATATACTGTTTGATCCCAAAATAGGCAGACGGCAGGAGGGAGAATCAGGCTGGAAACGGGGGCAATGAAAGGTCTGAAAACCTCAGGGGAGTGGGATAGCTGAGGCTATCATTACATCTGGTCCTAATTTATGGTGTGCAAATGTGTTCTGATGTGCAAAATGTGCACATGCAATGCTCCTCACTGTGGCGCATGTCCATCTCCTAATCTTCACAGAGAAGAAGCTGCACATTCTCTCTCGCCCCGGTCAAACCGATGCTCCTCGGTGGCCCGGCGTAACGGAGGACGGGAAGACCAGTCCTGCTCCTGGAACGACTGATTTAACCACACAGGAAGAGAGCGGCAACAGCAACATTCTTGTATATGTGTCTGTTCTGGCTGCTGTGGTGCTGGGTTTGCTTATTTATGTGGCTTATAAATGGTAGGTTTTCACTGAAGAAGGGTCCTTATTTTGAAATGTGCATAAGAATCTGTACATATTCCCCCAGTGATTAAAAATAGGACCTAATGGGTAATTAACTATCATTGTTTTTACTGTGGTCTTCACAGCTGGAGGTCATGCAAACAGAAGAAGGCGCTCTCTAAGGCCCGTGCAGCAGAGTTGGGAACATCTCCAGAAGGAGAGAAGCTTCAGAGCGACAGTGGTGTATTTCTGGATTCTTACAGCCTACAGGACAACCAGCCCAGCAAAGGTATGATAGCCACAGACGCTATGAAACTAAATTAAACTGATTTCAAATCATTCAAGCTTTCTAAAAATGTTGCTAAAACATCTAGCAGCTCCCCGAGAACAGTGGATACAAAAAAAAACCAACCTTTCCACCCATCGTGGGTTTTTGTGATGTCAATATAAATAATTTCAGAGCTTTTTCCATCTTTAATATGACAAATAACCTCTGCAATTCAAATGAGAAGCAAACTGCTTAATGTGTAGTGTGTTTGTATAAGAGTGCACACCCTCATATAACTGAGGATTAACCAAAATCAACCGATTTTGTTAAACTAATCTGGTCACGGCAAAAAGGGCCACTGAGAGTTTACAAATTGTCAAATTGCTGAAAGGTATCAGTCAGGAGAAGGGTACAACAGAATCCCCAAGGTATTAAATATACCATTGAGCACAATGGAGACAGTCATCACCGAGTGGAAATAATATGGCACAACAGTGACTTTATCAAGAACTGGACACCCCTCAAAAAATGATGAAGAGATAACAAGAAAACTGGTCGGGGAGGCTGCCAAGAGGCCTGTAGAGACATTAAAGGAGCTGCAGGAAGTTCTGGCAAGATCTGGTTGTGTACTGCATGTGACAACAATCTTCATATTCTTCATATGTCTGTGCTATGTGGTAGGGTGGCAACACAGAAGCCTTTTTTTGCAGAGAAAAATACCCAAGCCTTGCTAGTTTTCCAGAACAAAATACATCCGGTCTTCCTAAAAGCATGTGGGAAAATGACAAGACTTGGAATTACAGCAAAAAAGTCCAAAGTTATGCACATCACCAAAAGAGCACAATAGCTACGCTGAAGCATGGCAGCAGCAGCATCATGCTTCAGCTGGAATGTCATCTTTCATCACAACAATGACCCGTAGCATACATCCAGATCAACAAAAGAATTACTTCAGCAGGGGAAGATTAAAATTTTGTGCCCGACATCTATAAACACACCAGGAAATCTGTGGGCGGACGTGAAGACAGCTGTGCACAGGAGACAACGCGAGGGAGGGTGAAGACGTGTCACGCTGATAGAGTTCTACCTAAAAAGACTAGATGGTGTTTTAAAATAAGAAGTCACTGAAGCAAAGTATTAGGTTAAGGGTGTGCATATTTATGCAACCAGGTTGACAGTTTTAAAGTTTTTAAGTAACAATAACAATGCTTGACTTTAATGATGAGAAGAAGGCCAAAGGGTAATGTTTATTGTTGTTTCTCCCACGCTTTTGGAATTTTAGTTCATTCCTCGTGACCAAACACTTTCAGCTCACGCTGCTTTCTTTAAAAGCCTGAAAAGTATTTTCAGTGCCTCTAAATGAGAAGTGAGGACATTTCAGGAACCAGTCCTAACTTGGAAATACGCCGAGGAATGATTTCTTGCTGGAAAGTCGAGCGATTACAGTTTATCCACTCAGCGCATTGTGTTATTCTTTTAAATGACGTGGTGCCTCAGACAATCCAAGACATCAGTCATATGTTATTATCTCAGCTGTTGTTTTTAAACATCTGATTCTTCTCGGCGAAACCTTTCTTCCATGCCCAGGGACGTTTGCTGCTTTACCGATGAGTTTTTAAAGTTATGCATGATGCCGCCTGCCGTGTCTCTTGGAAGTTGACGTGCCGTGAAAATCCCTTTTAAATCACGTGTGTTTGGTCTAACCTCCTCTGTTTTTGAGACAACTCCATGAGCTTTGCCGCGTTTATTGGTTAGCTTGGAAACTTCCACAGGAGGAATTTCATTTTCAAGTTCATCCATTATTACTATTTTATTATAATAAAATGCAACTGTATTTTGCAGGGGTTAATTTAAGAAAAGCGATTTGATTGAATATATATGAAAGCAAGTTCAAAAAGTTATATTATAACCATAGCTCCGTTTTATATAAGCTTGTCTGCAGACTGATGTCTTGCAGACAAGCCATGTATTGCATTGTGGCTTTCAGAAACTAACACTAAAACTAAACAAAGTCTCTTTGTTTGGATGAAATCTCTGTATCACCTTTAAGTTTTCAGTGTTTTCCACAACAACTGTAAACTTCCTAATTTTGCAATAATTAACTTGGTATTTCTAAAAGGACACAATTATTCTAGCGCCCATGTTTGTGGTATTTTTTATAGCTTTTGATAATATACTGTAAGCACTGCTACTGCTTTTCGGACAGATGTGGTAACTTTGGTTGGATTTTGTTTTCACAGGTAACATGAGAGACAAGCAGGACAGCCGTCTTTACACGAACCTACCTCCACAAAGACAGGAAGAGGTGGAGCGCCTCCTGCAAGAAGGAAGCGGCCGAGGCTGGAGGCACCTTGGCGCGGCGCTGGGTTATGAGCCTGAACAGCTGGATCTGTTCGAGCGGGGAGAGGCCCCGGCCCACACACTCCTCTCTAACTGGGCCCAGAAAGAAGGCTCCACTCTGGGACTGCTGTGCTCTGCAGTGGCCCGCATCGAGAGGCCCGACATAGTAACAGCTCTTAACTGTCCCGTGCAGGGGGTGTCTGTGGTCTGACAACTTCTCGACCCTACGTGTGAAATTCAGAGACTCAGGTGAAAAACTCTGACATGATGAGAGGTACTCTGATATCACCACCTCTGCCACTGATGGGTTTTTTAATCTCTTTTTTTTTTTTTTTTTTTTTACCTTCTGAACCTTTACTCCAGTTTATGTCACCACTTGATTGTACATTGCTCTAACTGCATGACTGATTCTCCTGTTAATGTGTCCTATCAACACATAAGCAGGACGCTAACGGTATAAACTGTTGTATATCTCATCACTGCAACTGATGCTACCAGTGAGAGAACAACCTGATCATCTGGGATGACGTGGAAAGATCTCCTCTCACACAACAATAAGAGCATTTACAGTGTTGTTTATACGCGCACACTACTATGTCTTGTAAATATTTAGTTAGTGGCAGGAAGCGAAATAACATGTTTACATGTTGCATGAGTTTTATTATTCAGAGACATCATAAATTAGATCCATCCCTATGTAAAAAAACTCCAAATATATATTCACATATATGTATCCCGCCCCACGTTGTTGTACAAATGCACACAGGTTACGTCATCATGTTTTTAGTATGGCTAGCCTTTTTGTTATGACTCACAACTGAAGCAACCACTATGGTACAGCTGATTTTGGCATGTTTTTTGCCTGTCCAGTATAATGTGGCTTTTCCTAAAGGGGATCATTTGTGCGGGTTTAATGGGCATGTGGTCTGATTTCTTCAGGAGAACACCAAGGTCATATCTCTGTAATTGTCCCCATTATTGCTTGTAGTTTATATTTTTTATAAGAACACTTTTATCTTGTATGTAGATAGGAACTGCTCACTAGGTTGTTTGTTAAAAGTTATTGCCTATTCTGTTGGGTTTTTTTTTTTAATCTTTTTTTTTTTTTTCTGCTGCAGCCACAAAGTAGCTGTGGTCATTTACACTGAGGAAATATCAAGCACCGTCAGATTCTGCTAAACAACTTTCTTAGCGCTTTCTGTCATCATTCAAGTCATCATTTAATTGTAAACGCTTTAAATGTTAAGGGGTTGGTAAAGTCCTGGATTAAAGTGGAAATTTGTGAAGATGCAGATGGAATTTTCCATTTTAAAATGTAGAAAAAGTTCTCAACATTAATCCTTGTGTTCAGCTTGACACCTTGTTTTTGTATTTATTTTAACACCACTTCAAGTCAGAAAGTAAATAAAACCTATGAGATATCTGTGGTGGCCTAGTTGTCATTTAACAAATACCCTTACAGCCACTTTGTTAGGTATAACTGTTTAGTAAGTAAGTTTAGTGAAAAAGTATCTAATCAGCCAATTTCAGAAAATGCTGATTTGCTGGGATTTTAATCACAGAGTTCACAGAGACTGGTCTAAAAGGAGAAAATATCTAGTGAGCGACAGTTTTCTGGGCGAAAACGCCTCGTTTGATGTCAGAGGTCAGAGGAGAATGGCCAGACTGCTTTCAGCTGACAGGAAGGCAACAGTAACAAGATAACCGCTCATTACAACCAAGGTATGCAGAAGAGCATCTCTGAATCCACAACATGTTGAACCTTGCTAGAGCTGCAGAAGGCTTCTCCAGTCAGCTAAGAACAGGAAACTGAGCTCTGAAGGTAAAATGAGGTCCATTCCAGTACTCACTACCTGTAACTAATGAATTGGCAAGCAAGTCTAACTTTGATGTTTAACTTCTTTTGCTTTTTGTGGAATTACTAATCAAGTGTAGCATTATACAGACGATAAAACATCAGTCTTTATGCTGCAGATCTGCTACAATCAGCCTGGGGAACTTGCACCTTTTATTTAGTTTCTCGAGGCTAAGCGATTATTTACAAACTCGTTAAAAACAAAAAAAGAAAAAGAAGCAGAATTACAATTTAAAGTTACAATCAGAACAAATGTTAAGTTTTAAAAGGGCCTTAAACATGAAGCACAGAAATGAAGAACAGATGAAATATGTAAAAGTGATGATAAAAGAGCTCAGCTGACAAGAGATTCAACAGGCCTCATTAGTTTCACACAGTATAGTTTAATTTTCATCTTTTTGTCATCTTCCCAAAGGCCCAAACAGTTCTGGCATTGTTTATGTAATAATGATACAGTGTTTTATGACAGTCTAGTGAAAGGCAACAGTGAACAGTTGTATTTGCACCAAATGAAAAGTCTTTTTTTTAGGTTTACGGAAATAAGACATTTATTGCTAAAGAACCACAGTCCCATAAACCTACGTCTATCATCTTTAGTCAAAGTATAAAACTCATCTGATGGGTTAGAGTAACAAAGTTTGGACATGGAATAAACTACTTCTCTTCAAGGGATTTAGTGTATGAGGACGTTTCCTGTCCAAAACCCTGAGGGGAAATCATTTAAGAGGTATTTAATAATTTGAGGGCGAAACCAAAATAATCTTAAATCTTCTGGAGGAGCAGTTTTCTGTTTCTCACCGAGACACCATCTCTCATTCCTCCTCCCCTTCTGCCGTGAACTCGGATCTGTTAATGATCTCTTTGCCTACAGTCCTAAGTGGGAGCAGGCATCGTGCATGGCCTAGAGCAGCGTTACATGCCGTCACACACTCCAGAAGGGACTGCTTAACTGCGGTCTGGAGCACACGGGCATGAGGCTGCGGAATGTGCATACACTGGAAAGGGGGTGGGGTGGGGTTGGGACCCAGAAGAGAGAGGGGAAGCACAGCAGCGCCTCTTTCTACTCCTCACAGCTCTCCATATTTAGAGCACACTGAATGTATCTAATGAAGGCAGTCCATACTTTTTTCCCTTTTAGCGGGGCCGAACATCTGGCTCAGTGCTGTGCGAAAGTGCCGTAGTGGCATTCGTGCCATGTGCACCCTTTATTAGAGGCGGGAGCAGATCTAAAAATGGGATTGGGTGTGCGCGACGCTGTTAATCATGAAGCACAAGGCAGTCACATTTGCTTAGAGATATTCTGGTCTATTTAATTGATGCTCAAACGAACCTAACTGAACTGCACCGCAGGAAAAAAAATTGATGTGATTTTACAAAAAAAGTTTATTATCTTTAAAATGTTTTTACACTCGGTATGACAATGTGCTTACACAATACTTACAGTAGAGTTGGGTGAAATTTAATTTGTACATAGAAAAATAATAATTAAAAAAAAGAAACACCACCAACAATAACAACTAAAAAACAAAAACACATGAACATCTCCCTGGCCACTTCATTAAAATAAATTGGCTGTGAGTCAGTGGGCTCCTAAGTTTCACTGACTGATATGGGAACTGCATCAGGAGGACTAAGCTGGTGAGGATGGGTGGGCTCACTGTGCTCCATCACCCTACTCTCCTGCATACAGCTTTGGTAATTTTACACAATATTTACACTTTTAATCACCAAATCATATTCCATTTACAAAGTGTCGGCTTAATTAAGCATTCCAAAAAACTATTATTCAGTATATTCACATATAAAGCAATGTACATATGTTGGAATTCTTTTTAATGCAATTTTATGCGATGTAAAATCGATGACCTAATGCTAAAGAAACAACTTTTAGTGCCAACTGTAAAAATCTCAGAAATTAATGAGCGACAGTTTGTCGACCAAAGTGTCTCAAATGTCTTGCTAGGACTAAGAGTGGTAAAAAGACTGAACACGTGGGATGTTTAGAAACGGTTAAAACTGCAATGCTACGACCTTCATTCTCAGAATCATTCCTGCAAGAAGAGGAAATCGGGCAGAACAAGTTGAGGAAGTGGGGCCGGACAAGAAACGAGGGGGTGGGGAAGTAACTGGACACACACCTAAACAGCATGTCAAACATAGCATTCAAACCCTGCTCCCATTATTACACATTAACTGATAAAAGTCAAGAAAAGATTGACCGCTAACTCCTTTTCGCCAGCCTGATTGCCACCGATTGATCCCTCAGTATACCGTGAGCAAAAAGCTCATCCCCGTGAGGGAAGATTACTTGAAGTAAGAAGATGTGGAAAATGTAGGGATTTCCATAAGGATCACTCTGACCTCAGGTTACATCATGCATTCATAAAACAACAGAGGCTCCAAAGTCTTGTGGTTAAGAAGGCAGGGTTTGCAGGAGTGGAAGCTTGGACCTCCACAGCCCATTTAAAAGCAGCACCAGATATGGTCAGTGGCAGGGGGGCTGAAGCGTGTACAGAGGGGGGAGAAAAAGGAGGCTGGGGAGGGAGAACTCGACTGTTCGGGCACGGATCCTTTTTTTTTTTAATTTTTTTTTTTTTAAACAGTGGAAAGTAACAACAAAACTTTGATAAATGTGATACCAAAGCTGATTCCTGTGAATGATCCTCATTCAGGGATATAACAGTTTAAAAACTGGAATTGAGGTGATCATCTGAGGAACTTTTAAGAGCCGCAAATGAAAAAAAACACAAAAACGCTAAAAAATAAAACAGTCAGTGAAAACAGTCTCTGTAGCACCCCTCAGTGTCATCGTCTGAGAACACTGCACCTGGAGTCTTGGGTTGGTCATCAACAACCAAGTCTCCCAGAGTCCGTATATCGGGGCTCCTGTGCGATCCGCAGGGCCTGGAGAACTTCAGCAGTGCAATTCGTAGACATAAATAGAAATAAAGAAACTACTTCACTGTTCAGGCTGGACAGTTCGTACATGTGGGAGTGAATGGAAAGGCAAATCTGTGCTTCTCCTGTGTTAGCGCAGAGCAAAGTGTAACATCTGTGGCCTGAAATGCTTCAATACACCTCTGTGTCCTCCTTGGGTCTGTACACGGCGCCGAATCGCTGCATGTACTTTTTGATGTATTCCTTGGTCTTGTGCTTCACATTTTCATTGCACTCGAGGTCCTCGGGATTCTTGCAAGCTTTCAACTCCTTATTCATAACTCCGTGAGTTAGCTAGAAGACAGAGCAGAAGTGAGGAAAGAGTTAGGCATTCATTCTTGCCCTCAAGTCTACAATAAACTGATATTGAAGTTGCGGTAGAGTGGTTAATCCCCTTTAGTGACTTTGCTCTTTATAATTTGACATAATACAATGCTGCAGTCTTTAAATGGGTGAAGCCTAAGTCGTCTTTCTGTTTACTGCGCCCATGTCCTCAGAGTCCTGGTATGTTCGAGTGGCAAACCACTCACATGCACTATCCATGGACCTACTGAGAATCATAATGGAAAAAAAACCCCACCGCCCTTTGAAGAGATGCTGGTTGAAAACAGCTTTTGAGAAGGAGCTAAAACAAAAGAGACAGTGATAATAGCTAGCATGTACAACATTTGTTCTGGAGGCAGAACACAAAAACATTTGGCTGGACGCCGAAATCGTGGGAGTTTAATTATTTAGTAATAGTTTGAAGGAAACTTTGAAAACTTTGTTTACATTAAATGCTGACCAGCATCCTCACTGTGCCGTGACCACACTAGGAAAGAAAGAAACGTTTGCTTTGTGGAAAACTTAATCCATGTATGAACACGGTTACCTTTCTAGCCAGGTGTTTGAAGTCTTCTGTGTTGCTGATGCGTCCAGATTTGCAGTCTGGCTTTCGATAAGGATTCAAGCATTGCACTATGAACTGTGACATCTGATTAACAAACAGGTATAAAGTTAAGTAATGTACAGAATTAAAAAAACAAAAACAAAACAGAAATGGCCGGACAGATTCACGACCATGCAGATCGAAGTGCAGACACTGTATATATGTTTAAAAAAGGAGTTAAAAACATTGCTCTTAACACAGTTTGTGGAAACTCTGACTCACCTCCTTGCGAAAGGTCTCTTTACTTTTCTTAGCGAGTTCACTGGAAGTGTCTGCTTCAGCCGTCTTTGTGGAAAACTACAACGTCATCATAAGAGAAACTCATTAACAGGCTTGTTTGCGGACAAATATAACTCTGAAATGTTGCGGACCAGAATTAGCACGCCACTTTGCAAACTGATTTTTCTATGCTGCAAACCCAACCCTAGCTTAGCTTAATTAAAACATTCCTACAAGTTGCAACGACAGCTACTGAGGTCAGTAGGGAGTAAATGCAGCACCTGTTCACCAGCTATTTGAAACAACGCAGGGATATCCTGCCAGGGTGCCGCTTCCTCTCTGGCCGCAGCCTTCCACAGCAAAGCCAAGCAGGCAGCAGTTAACTGCCTACACCCACTATGAAGCGGTGAGTATCAAGAACAAGCATAAAGGATTCACACACACACACAGCCGCACACACAGAGGAGGAATCCAGACAGTGAGACAGAATGCTTTGCAAGGCTAAAGCATGTGTCATAGTTTTGAGCCCTGGAAGTCGGCACCACCATTGTCTAAAGCCTACAGCTCACACACATGTAGCTGTTCTTGGATTATTGAACAACATGGATGTTTCACCTCAGTCTTGTTTGTTAAATGAACCAACACACCCTACGAATAAATCAAGGAATCTCTGTATGCGTGTCAGTGTGTGTCTTCTTTGTGTTTCTCAACAGCTGTTGTATCTCGTGAGTCGAGTTTGCCCGGATGATGGGTGGTCTCATTTCTGGGGTTTTGCATGCAGACAACACTTAAGACTTGTGACCTCCTACACGATGGCGCGTCTCTGTACTGTCACCACTTAAAATGACAAAATTTACAAATAAACTTCCACCGACTCTCACGTCTACCTTTGCTGTGGGTTGCATGTCCGTCACTGTGCAAGTCTTTCAAAGAGACAGTTATGCAGTTAAAGCGTAAAACCCCAAACTGCAAATAAATGAAGGCTAAATCTCCCACATGGTTTCCATTATCTTTAAAGACAGGATAAAAAATGAAAGGGGAAAACAAAGGAAGCAGAAGAGAGGAGATGAGCTTAGGCATCGCCTCCTCTTTAGCCTTGAGGCTAAAGGACAGACAGCTGAGCAGGGGGCGGGGCGTTTAGACACACTCTTAAAATTTCTGTCTCTCTGTAGAGTGCGATGAAGCCATTTTGAGAGGTGTAGTCGCCGCCAAGTTTATAAGACTCGACAGAACGTGGTGTTGTGCTGAAGGCTTTTCTTCTTCTTCTTCTTTTTTTCTTAGTTGAGAAACAGCTGAAAGTAATCACTGGTGCAGCATCTTCAATTACCTCAAGGAGCAAACACTATAATCGTGTTTTGCATCCAAGCGCAAACTTTCAGGGGAACTAACGAAAAAGTAATGTGGATTCTTTCTCATTGTCAAACGAAGGAATGCAGAGATACTTTTCCACTCTGTGAAGACTGTTACTAAAACCCGCTGTTTCTGACCACCCACCTAAGATTAGATCACAACAGTTAACTTTTTTAAAATCTTTCAGTGAAGAGTAATCAATGTCAAAAGCTCACTTTGGAAGGATTTTCATCATAGGTGGGTGTTCCCAGGTCCATCTCTGATTCATGGTCCACACTAGTGTTGTCACTATTTCCTTCCCAGGTTGGTGGATCCCACTGTGTTTGCCTAAAGGGAAAATAAATAAATAAATGAAACGCAATATGCTTGTGAGGACTTTACTGAGGCACACACACAAAACACCCCTGCAACACAGTTTTACTAACCTTGTAACAATATGGTAGTAGTAAATTTTGCCTTCAGGGTCCCGAGCCACTTTCCAGTTGGGAGGTAGGACGATAGTTTTGGGTTTAGGGGGAGAAGGTGGAGGCAGGTCTATCACACTGTTGGGGACAATCATTTCCTGGAGAAGAAAATAAGTTTTAAACTTAGTATAGGAGGATCACAAAATATACACATACAGCTTCACTTTAATGTGTTTAAAAAGAGATCAAAAATTACTGACACAGCTTTCATTTAAAAACAAAAACAAAACAAATTGACATCTAATTTCTAATGTATATGGCCATTATGTAACAACTTAAATTTGTCACTATAACAACTGTAGTTTGAAGTCATACGTGTTTACATTCTTATAAACAAATGGGACCCATTTAGCTGGACTCTGTCTCATATTAAAAGGGACAGATGCATAATTCAGATCTATACCACCCCCTTGTGGCCACGACAATAGGGCTTGTTCAAAACCACAAACTCAACTGCCTTATAATATCCCTGTTTTACGTCTTGTCTGTTACCTGCTGAACAGTTTGAGATGTTACAATGGTGGTGACTGTGCCTCCCTGCTGCACCACCACTCCCTGCTGACCAGGATATACCGGCTGGCCATGTAGGTAGCTGGCTGTGGGATCAGTGTATGCCTTCAAAAACAAAGCACAATTAGATGGCAGTCTTACAGACGTTCAGAACCTCTTTTTTCTTTTTTAAGGAATAAAATAAAATATCCTCCTCTGAATTATGAGCTTAGTTTTCCCAACCCCCATCGAATTTGGGTCAAAAATATACTACAGATTGGTCAGGAAAAACATAATTTCCTTTATTAACCATCTTTTAAAAGACTGTCTTGTATTTTCATACAGTTCAATCACAATAAAGATATTAACATTCGCTTTTTTCTATATCAAGGAGTTATCTCTTGTATATCATAATGTAGGTTATTTATAAAAATTACACAAAAATCAAACGTGGGCAATGAGCAAATCTAAGAAAGGTAAAATGGACATTTGTATATGACCAAAGCAAGAAGATTACCTGTATGACTGGAGTGTTGGTCTGGGGGTAGGGAGCAGGGATGCTGTAGATTGTTTGGCAAGGCTGGCCCTGATAATAGATAGCTGTGGGAGTCTGACCCTGTCCCGGGGCTGTGGCATACTGCTGTGCAGGTTGTGTCTGCACAGTCACTGCCTGCTGAGTGGTGGGGTCCCAGAGAGTGGTGTAGCTCTGTTGGCCCTGTACCTGAGGGGCAGACTGGGCTGGTACCGACAGGACAGCTACGCCTGCATCCTGGGTTGCTACAGTTGGCTGGGCATAGTGCTGAGGGTTGCCAGAGGCAAGGTTTGCGGTAGTGACGTGCTGAGGGAGATTGGTGACTGGAGTGGTTTGGGGAGTGGAAGATGGAGAGGTCAGTCCTAGATCTGAGACGAGACGCTGGGGTGGAGTCTGTTCATAGTTGAGACTCGGCTCCACTGTAGGTGTTGGGAGAAGTACTTTGCCCGCATTGGGGTTGGAAGGATCCACAAAAGTCTGGATGGGATATCCAGGTGGGTACGTGATGAAACCAGGGCTGGAGGCATAGGCTAGAGCCGGGTCATAAGCCAAAGACTGGAGCTGCTGCTGCTGTTGAAGCTGTTGCTGCTTCTGTGCTTCCCGCTGGGCAACCTCCTGTTCAAACAGCTTCCTGCGCTCCTCTGTGGACAGTTTGTTGCGCTCCTTGCCACCAACTCCTCTTGGTGTCTTGCTGCTGTTAGATGGATCAAACCTTCACAATTCAGAGAACATGAGGACAGCTGAGTACCAAACCTTCACTAGGAGAGTTTGGGAAAAGAAAAAAACACTATGATTCGAGGACACAATCAACAAATAACACAAATTCCTACCGTTCCTCAGTGCGTCGGCTGCTCCTCTCGTAGGATGAAGGTGGAGATGGCGAGCGTCTCCTCCGTCGCTCAGAGCTGCGCGGAGTTTTCTCAGAGCCTCGATCGCGGTCCCTGTCTCTGTCCCAATCTCGATCCCTGTCTCTGTCCCAATCTCGATCCCTGTCCCGTTCCCTCTCCTTCTCTCGCTCACGTTCTCGGCTTCCTGACGTGGTGCGTGGCGTGAAAGATGTATCTCGATCTCGGCTGCGATCTGCCAGAAAAATCTAATTATATTAAAAGTTATGCAAATAATGTTTCAAGCCAAACATAAACTTCGAGGTAACCGTACCTCTTCCTTCCTTATCTACTTGAGTCTTCTTTGGTATCCTGTACACCTCCTGAAAATAACAGAACTTTGACTTTGGAATACAATGATGAGAGCATCGCAAACATTTGGATGATACACATTTTATACATGTTTATCTATTTTCCTTTGAAGGCGACAACTTATGAATATACCTTTAGATCCTTCCAGCTTTCTAGAAGCCTAGCAGCCATGCCACTAATGTCGAAAACACTGAGCTGTGGTTCCTGACTCCTCTCACTCTCCACATCTGAGACACCTTCCTCTTCATCTTGAGAAGGCGTCCCTATCACTGATGGATCCACAGGGGTTGCTGTGACCGCTGAGGGAATCGTGGCCTCCGGGGCTTCAGCGATAGGTGGAACATCAGTGGTTGGTTCACCACTGTGTGGCTCACTGCTAGGCAGTGTTTTCTTAGCCTCTTCAGCCTCTGTCTGGGATTCCATAGTCTCTGAAGGCTGCTCAGGTGGAGCATCAGCAACACCCGTTTGACTGGATTGGGTCTCTGGCTCATGGACTTTAACACTGGGCTGGCCTTCTTCTAATTCTGCATTTTCTGTCACTGATTGGTTATCTTGAGGCTTCCCACTCTCTTGTGTTTCAACTGGCTCTTTTGCTGGTTCCAGCTCATCTGCCTGATCTTCACTTTTGACTTCTTTTATATCGGAGTCCTCTTCCACAACCAAATCAGGTTTTTCCTTCACCTCTTCAGTTGGAGGTTGAGGTTCACTGCTTGAAGTCATCGCTGCCTCTTCCTGTTTCTCTCCTATGACTTCTTTTCCCGACTCTTCCACTGAATCTGTGGTTGGATCTGCAGCGTCCACCGGTGTGTCTGGCTTCAACTGCTTTCCTTCAGGAAGTCCTGCACGTGAATTTTCATCATCTTCCTCATCATCCTCCTCCTCCTCTTCCTCTTTCCCATCGGATGCTTTGCTAGCATCAGAAAGAGCGCTGTCCAGACTGTTTTCGCTAATGATTTTAAGGCGTCTGTACACAGCAGGCTTGGACGTGTCACTATCTAGTTCTGGTCCCATTTTAGCGGAGGAACCATCAGGAGTGTTGAGGGGAGTTTGGGCACGGGAGGTGTTCTCACTAGAGTAACCATCCATCTCAGTCTGCTGAGGAAGAGTTTTTGTCTGAGCCCACCGCTGAATGAAGGTCAGGACTCTGCTCTCCTCCAACATGTTCTTAGTTGAGATGGGCAGCACACTGAGGGTCTTCATGATCTGCAAACAAGGCAATCGCTGGTCAAACAGCAAGTGGCTGTGTATGGGCCATACAGTGATATATGATAACATTTTGACATATCTCACCTGTAATTGCAGTTTGATGTTGTTGGCACTGTTGCCTTTAGCTTCGGAAAGCTCCACCATGAAAATCCAGAGCAAAGACAATCCATGGTGGTCTAAGAACTGCTTCAAGCATGATGGATTTTGTGTATCCTGTACAAAACAAACATAACATGTTATAACCTAAAAAAGAAGATAAAAAAAAATCAACAATATAGACAACGTATTCACAGATCTAGTCATACTTGTATGAGCTTTAGACAGATGAGTTTCTGTTCCATCGTTTCCACTCGGACCATCAGTCTGCAGAGAGACACCACCTGTTTCTCATCGTATAAGCCTTCGCCATTCTCTAGTAATGCCTCCAGCTCTTCATCGACCTGTGAAAGGACAGCATAGAAACAAGAGTGAAGATACATTTTGGCATTTAAAACACTCCGTGTATACAGCCTGTAGTTACAATGATGGCTTCTCATATTACACAAGGACAAAGTTTCAAATAATAAAGGTCAACTTATGTACTGTGCAAGTAATCACAGTGAGTCAAAATGCTTGGGCTGTTCTAAAAGCTCATTCCCCCCCCCCATTTCTGGCTCCGTTTGACGTCAAAGGGAGGGGATATCAAGGCACACAGTTCTGGCTCTGCCCCATCAACCTGCTGTTCAAAATGAGGGGTGAGGCACTCTGAAGAATTCCAGCTTAAATTGAGGGTGGCCTTAAAAGGAGGGTAGCTAAAACAGTTAGTTTCAGAGTGTCTACTGACATGCAATATAAGACAAGTATAAAAACTGAACTACAAATTATGCAGAGATATTCCAGCAGTGTCTAAATATTAAAAAAATAATAAGCTTGAAACAAACAGATCTAATCTAAGAAGCAAGTACAGGCATTGTAATACAGGCTGTTATGAATCCTCTACTGTAACTTTAACACTATGACTTCAAAGACCACTACAATTACCCTGTAAATGAGGCTGTGAATACCAAGTAGTCAAATATCCTGAAGTTCTGGTACATTACTAACACATTTTCACTATATTGCTGAAGCAGTTACTTATTATAGTGATCAAAAGGAAAAGAAAGATAACATTTTTTGCACTTTTATTGTGTAAACTTTTTAAAAACGGAACAGTTAATGAGTTCACAGCTTCTGTTGCCTTTTCTGATATGATTGATTTTGCATGAATATTTTCTAACAGGTTTATGTACCTGATTATTAAGAAGAGGAAAATAACAGTTGCACACAGCAGTGTATGCAGCTTAACAGTTCTCAGCACTCAATTTATACAAATTTGTAAGTCTTTCCCTCTCTTAGTTGTTGTGTATCAGTCACTAAAGTGCCGGCCTCCATGCAAACCTGTTAAAGCTACACTTAAAAGAAATGCCTTAAGACCTTTAAATATTACTAAAAGAACCGACCGTTGTGAGAGCACTCTTTCGACTGCGGTCTTTCTTCATCTTCCCACCAGCTGCTCGAACACTAACTCTGTTCTCCCCACCCAGGAAGCCTCTGCAGCTGGGTGCTCCACAGAAGCATTTCTGTGCTTCTTTCCTGCAGGGTACAATTAAACAGAGATGAAACCACCACTGCTAAACCATTCGATGAAAAGGTTAACCAGTCTTTCTTTTTGAGTCTATTCATATATTATACGTCGAACACAAAAATACAGTAACCGCGCAGGAACCGTACCCATATCTCTGAAACTGGTAGTCAAACGTGAGCTCAGTTCCTGCAGTAACAGCCTTGGTGGTGAAGAACCCAACTCGAAGCTGACCGTTGACTGTCCACTGAAACGATTAAAAAATTAAATAAAAAAACAAAACAAAAAAGTAAAAGAAACTAAAAGGATACGCCAAAGAGTTTTATTTTGCCACCGTACCTTTTGGGTTTCACAGTTGGGCTCGCAGCTGTGGTTCATGAACCGAGAGCAATTACCCTTCAGCGTTGCATCAATAATCTGAGAGAGGCAGTACAGCGTCAGCCGTTTCTTCCAGCCACCACAAATAACCATTAAAACCATTTACAGACGCCATTTGATGTGTTAAATCATCACTTACCTCGTTATTCTTCAGAGACATAAAATAGTAGTGGATGTTCTTATTGCGAGCGTACTCTTTCACCCTTGTTTTGAACTCTTTGTGGTCCAAAACCTCACCGCAGTATTCCAGTACAAAGGTGTTTCTAAGAAAACAACAAAAGCAGTTTCACATATATCACCACTGTTGTTTTTTCTTTCCACATGCATTTTTATCTAGTATAAGTCAGATCTTATAACCTCTTAGGAAGCACTGTCGAGGCCTTGTTCTATCGTTATGCAGTGAAACAGAGAGCCTCTTTTGTCAACTACTGAATGTTATTTTCTAAAAATTATTTCACAGCGTTCTATTAAAAACCAATAAGTGTCTTACGATGCCAAGTCTTTAGCTGCCCGTAGTCCCCAGCCCTTGTCTTCTGTAAGGATCACATCAAAGTCGGCATGTTGTTTCATCTGAAAGCGGCGATTAGAGCAGTAGGCTCCATTCAGGCACCGTGACGAACTAAGAAAAAAAAATCACATGGAAAAAAGATGTTACGAGAAAGACGTAAAAAGATTTGATTAACAAAACAGAAAAGGTGCTTAAAAAACTATGGATTTCCAGGTTCTTAATTAAGGAAAGTTGTAAAATATTTATTGATGTAAAAGATGCCAGCGGTTCAATAACCTTTATTACACTTACCACTCAATCATCAGCAGCCGGTTTAAACAGTCATCTCCGCATGCTAGTACGCCCCTTGCTCGGTCCTCTCTGGGTAGCACCGGGCACTCACACTGCATTCGTTTAATATCTCGATGAGATTTGCTTTTTTTCCTGCAAATTACATTTTAAAACTTTCAAAGATCAAGTCTGAAAATAATTCAACATTTTGCTAGGAAGTTACTCTTCACAAACAAACTTGATTCTCTGACGGGAATCATCTTACCTTTCTGTTAGGTACAAGTTCTCCTCAATCAAGTCAAAGTACGGAGGCATCTTTTTAGACTTGGCAAACTCTTTCCATCTATTTGCATCTTGAAAGTCCTGCAGAGTGAGTGATGGACGGTCCGCTGCAGATTTTACAAGAGTTTCTTTAGCGACTTCAGTATCTCCTTGACGGTCCCTTTTAGCTGCAGGGCCAGCCTCTGCCTCGTTGTCTGAATCGGACTCTATCTCTGGACGCCTTTTCTTGGGAGGGCCCCTTCCTCTGTGGGGCCTAAAACTGTCTTCTCTAGAGGGGTCGGGTACAGCAGAACCCCTGCTATTGCTGCTTATTTCATGACCTTGTACAAAGCTTGATGACCCTTGAGTGTTAGGCCCACTGCCCTCAAAAGCCGTTTTGCTACAACTTGATGATTTATCCCCACTGAAGTCGTCATGATCATTAGTGAGGGAGTCGGGTTGAATTTCGCCTGAAGGATCCTGATCAATGACATTTGCATGGAGGTAGTTTTTTCTGCTTGTCTGCATGTTTTGCGACTGCTGGATACAGGAAGCAGTACTTGGTCTGTGTTCTTGTTCCTTGGAAAAAGATCCTGACAGTTTAGTGTTTGTTAACTGAGGCCCGTGGCTGCTATCAGGCTGCTGGTACGTACTAGTAGGCTGTTCTGGTTGTGAGAAATCCCAACCCAGGTTGAATTCATGCTTCTCATTAATATTGTCAGCCCTGGAGAAATGATCTTGTTGGTAATGCACGTGCGTCCGATCTCCTCTGTTGCTCACATCATGTTGTTTGTGCCCTTGCTCACACTGTTTGGAATTATCACGCATGGGGGTGGAATCTGTGACACTTGCATGGGAACTGGTATGACCAGCAGTATAAGGTTGGGTACTGATGGAGGTGGAGGCCTCTGAGTGACTGGTGCTATCAATCATATTGCTCTGGGACTGACACAATGTACTATTACTGAGTGAATCGCTTATACCGGTCTGTGTTGTGGGTTGTTTTTTCTGTTGGCTAACTTGATTTGGGGGTTCACTAATATGTTTTTCAGCTGCTAAGGCATTCTGCTGTTGTAAAATATTCAAAGGTCCCCTCTCCTCTGTATTCATTGTTAGACAAGAATTCTTTGGCACCACTACTACAGAGTGCAACTGTTTTATAGCCTCGTCGCAATCAGAGTCATACTCTGAGTTATCGCTATCACTGGCCTCACTCTGTCCTGACGCATCCTGACTGGGAGACATTCTCTTACTCAGTTTGCTCTTGCTAGCACTGTCCTTGGATTTGTTTTCGGAATTTTCCTCATTTGAGTGCTGTGCTGTTGCTGCCGAGTTGATCTGTATCTTGTCATTTATGTGCAGTGGCTGATCTGTGTTTGACTTTTGAGAAGCAGACAGTTTGGAGTCACAGTGGTCATTGCTGGTGCTGGCTTGCGAAGGCTCACTTTGGTCTTTGCAATTAAAGGTCACGGGTGTGCTCTCTGATTGGACTTCCTGCTTTGAGATCTCCGTCTGCCTTACCAGTCTGGAATGTGTTCCAGCTTCCTGCTGAATATCATCTTTAATATCACAGTCTTGTTGAGCATTATCTTTAGAGAACTCTATTTTTTTGACAGAGATCACCTTTTTAACAGTATTTAATAGTTTACTCTCTACACAAACAGTTCTCTGTGAATTTTCACTCTCCGAGGAATCCTGCCCAACAATATCCCACCGTGACTTTCGGGTACTACAGCTGCCCTTTTTTACATCGGTAGGTAGTGACTCTGGCGGATTCTCAGACTGAAGACAAGATGAATCAGATTTGACTGGCAAATTTGTGTCAGACTCTTTACTGACTGGCTGAGCTTCATCCAGCTCAACATTTTCTGGTTTAGTGTTTTGCTGGACAGCCTCTGTGACAGCTTTATCCACTGAATGAAGTACAGACTCTGGCCCAGTTGAACAGTAAAAAATTTCCTCGTCCTTATTGCACATTGTACTGTCATTACCACTACATAAATTTACGACAGATGCATTTGAGTTCACATGTGTTGGATCATTAGAGGAAAGGCTATCCTTCACATTAGACACGTTTTCCAGAGTAGAGTTTACATGCTTTAGGCTCTCGCTGTAAGTGACATCAGAGGCAATGTTATTTTCCATTTCAAGACCTGATTTTGCTTCTGTCTTAAGTGACAGTTCTTGCAAACCCTCACCACAAGACCCCACCTCCTTTTCATCTTTATTGCCATTTTCATTTTCAACCGGTTGGGAATCGGATTTTTCTTTTGAACTCTGAGAAAATGATTCTGTTGTGGTTGCACAAGATGGTGCTTTTCCAGGGCTATGAAATAAATCATCTGATTGTCTATCTTGCCCAGAAGATTTCACAGAAGATCTAGAGGGGACCTGTTTCGACTCTGGTCTACTGCTTTTCTTTTGAGAGTTTTTACAGTTCTCCAAGGAGCTGGAGCTTCTGTTGGATGACTGTAATTTGCCCTTATGATCCGTTTCAGAGTCACTGGGGCTGCTTTTTTGCCGTTTTTCATGTGTCTGAGAGTGTGTGTAACTACTGGAAGATGAAGATTTATTGTTGGCCTCTGACTTATGATGGCTGCTAGATTTACGGTGACTGGAGTCCAGATCAGGAGAACCCTTGCGTAGGGTATCAGAGTCCGATAACCGCTTTGTAATCCTTTCAGACTTTGAGGACTGTGTTCTTTTATCCAACTCTGAAAAGTGAGGTGAATCTACAGATTTTGAGGTTTTTTCAGATTTTGAGTAGGATGATGATTTTGACTCCTTATGTGAGCTTGAGTGGTTAGATGACCTACTGTTGTCACTTGTCCTCGACCTTGTTTTTCTGTGGTCATCTTCAGAGTCGGAACTGTCCCGAGTTCTGTCAGTCCGAGAGCGAGAACGTCTTCTATCCCTGCGTGGAGAACTCCTGTGCGATCTCCGGTCTGATTCATGATAGTAGGACCTTTCAGAGCGCGATCCTCTGTCACTTCTAATTCTGTCTGATCTGGAGTGTGAAGAACTTGTTCGAGAACCTCTTGATCTAGACCGTGATCTAGATCTGGACCTTCGGCGATCTTTCTCTGATCGGGATGAGCGTGAAGATGTGTGTCTGGAATCACGGTCTGATTTCGAGTAACTAGACGACCTTTCGTAATTCTCTGAGCGCTTTGAGAAACTTTTTTCCCTTTCCTCTGCATGTGAACCAGAAGAAGATTTTCTTACATCTTTACTTCTGCTGTCAGAGTTTGTTTTACTTTTGGAATCAACTGATTTGTGGCTGGAAGACATCTGGGCTGAATCTCCATCAGATTCGGAGCCAGGGGGGGCACTATCTGACTGTGACCTGGTTTTCCTTTTGTGTATCTTTTCATCCTGCTCAGTACTGCTGGATGTCTCCCCATCTTTTCCTGAGGAAGCAGCTGGTTTCTTGAGGCTTGAGGTTTCTCTCGTCTCAGAGGTTTCAGTGTGAGCACTTTCAGAGGGACAGGTGCTGATGAGACTCTGGGGTGCTGGGAGTTCATTCTGAAATAGAGAGGTGTGCGGCTCTTCTGGCATAACTGACTGTTTCTCTTCAGTCACAGAGTCATTAAGAATTTGCTTCTTGAAATGCATCATTTTCACTTTAGTAGCTGTGGGGACTGGCGTCTGAGGTGTCTCTGTTTTTGATACTGGCACCAAGGGTGTCTGCCTTTGCTCAGTTTTGCTGTCTGCACTCTTTCCAGGTTTTTCGGAGGTTGACTGTGACGAGGCAGCATGAGGATCTGACTTATCAGGACTGGGAGGGATGAAGAACGAGCTTTGGAGTGGCTTCTTTGTCTGTGAGAAGCTGAAGGACACTTTCTGACGACCCTGATCTTCTAAGTTGACCTTCATCTTGGTCCCTTTAGGCAAAAGGTGGTTGGACAGCATGACTCTGGGAGACAGGCTTTTGATTAGAGCTGCTTTAGACAGGCCCTCCACCTTTACCTACAATACAAGAGAAAACACATAAACGTGCTGCCTCAGTTCTTTTATATAATAAAAAAGGCTGTAAAATGCTGATAAGACCGCAGATATTTATAGTCATTAATTATATTTAGTTAACTTACCGATGCACCACTCCCTTCCTCTCTGGATTTACATAAGAGCAATATGGGAAAGTAGAAGAAAGGAAAGTCAGAAATTAATTTACAATCGTAAAAGTAAAGAAAAGAAACTTTAAGATTAAAGCCAAAATTATCAGGGTAAACCTGCGGATGTAAACATTTACCTGAAAATGTTCTCTGGACTAATGACAAATGACTTCAAAACAACTGTTGCCCAATCTGAAACAGTGGTTCAGTATCTTTCACTCATTGCCCAATATTCTCAAGTTCAAAGGGAATGCTATGCCAAGTGTATTAACACTTCTGATTTCTATCAGAGTTAAATTAATAAACAGACAGAAATAAACAGACTCAAGTTTCATTTTAACATTTTAAATATAGCGGACAGGGAATTAGCTTACGGCAGCCATGTGATCATATGTGTTTAGACTACTAGTGGCAAACAGTGTTAGGCAGTAATGGATTTCACCGATAAATAAACGAAATGGAAGTGCTGAGACTGTCAGGTTAACTGACCTAGACATGTCACATACATCTAAGGGGGGGGGGGGGGGGGGGGGGGGGGGGGGGGGGACAGGGACAGGAAATTGCTTTACATTACATAACTGCTCAGATCAACTTTAAATAGGTTTCCTCAAACCCACCAAAGTTTGAGGAAGCCTGCTAAGCAAAAAATAAACTTCAGCATGTGATGTTGAATACAATAACATTTCTGAGGAAAGTTACATTTTATCTAAATGCACTGTCTTTTGGATGCCTAATTCTCACATAAGTATATACATATATATATTATGTCTATATAATTCCAAATTCCTTATAAAGATGCCTTTGGTGTAGAAGAATGTGACATAGTTGGAACGTACCCATGCAAACATGGTATGAGCATGCAAACTACAACCAGATGAACAGAACAGACATTCAGCCTCTGAGCCTGTTACTCTGAGGGCAGAACAATGAGCTACTATGCAGAGAAAAACTAGAAAAGCTAACAAAAAAACTGCATGTTCAATCAGATTACTAAAAGCTGACTAACTTGCAAGATCAGTTTTAAAGGTTTTAGTTTTTTGCTAGGGAAAAAAATTGATACAGCATAGTATTGTCATTTTGCTTGGTGACATTGTATCTAGAGCAGGGCGATATGGCCAAAAATATTTATCACGATATATATTTGAAAATTTGCGATAACGATATAACCGATGATATAATTGATGCGAGACAAAATACAACTCCACAACATTACTAGCGCAAAAAGACAACCTTCCATTTATTTTCACTTAAACAAGAAGCTGGTTTTTATGTACATTAAAGCTTTATAAAAATGTAACAGTGCAAATGCAAATTCCTTGCTGAAAGTTTAACCAAAAGGCATTTCCAGTAGAAATGGGCTGACATATCCTGAGCATAACCATGTATAATATCCACTGAAGTTAAAAAGAGGTGCTTTGCAACATTAAACTGCAGTGTGCAGTACGCATTTTTCGGACCACAAGGTGCACGGGATTATAAGGCACATTAAGCGAAACAAAGCAGTCAGATAAATCAAACTTTATTAAACTCATTCTTCTTGCTTCCTCCACTTCTGTACCATTGATTCATTAATGTTGAATTCTCTGGCAGCTGCTCTGTTCCCATGTTGTTGCAGTATATTAATGACTAACCTCGCATTGTGGATGGATTATCTCAGTTGTTCTCCTGACTGAAGTTTGGTCCGTTTACAGTATCCTGCCATGCGATTGCATTTGTCTCTAACCATGAAGAACCTTCACGTTAACTTTTATAAGTGGAAAAGTGTTAGTGTTCGTCCTCCAGCTTCACTGTTTATGTTATGCTAACATAGCTGTGTCGCTAGCGATCGCGTAGCACATCATTATATACCAGCTAGCCCAACTTCAGTAACCCTACAAACATCACTGCTGTTTAGTTTCCTGTCTTCATTTATGTTGGAAGTGATAGCAGAGCTGTACGTTTGATTTTTTCAGAAATCTCTCAGTCAGAACATGCAATATCATGCTTAGGTAACTAGCGAAACTAGCGAGCTAACTTCCGCTAGCTTCCTGCTAACGTCTAACTCCGTTAAATGTAATAACTTTTGTTTTCATGGATGCCTGGAAGTTAAACTTTATAGTTACACCTGGTAAAGCAGCAATGCTGATCGTTTTATTAAAGATGAAAGAATTTAGACAGTTTTTAACTCTAAGTGATGCTGCAGTGTTGTTTGACCTGAAGTATACGGAGTTTAGGACCCAGATTACTCCCAGATTTAAGAGCGTCTTAGTCCGACAAATATGACAATAACAACGGCCGCTTGCATGTTCTGCAAAAAATGTGCTTTGTTGTGTATCTGACGGACAAACACCAAACCAGTTCCACATCACGGAAGTTGCACCGTTTTTACAAACCAATTCTGGTTCATCTGTTTCACTCAACAATCGGCCATGTGCGTATGAAAACAAAGGCACTGCGCATGCGCGTTTTACTCCCATTCTATCGCGATATTTCATTTTCCTATCGTTGCCTAACATTATACCGGTATTACCGTGAACGGTATAATATGGCCCAGCCCTAATTGTATCAACACAAGAACAGCAAATAGCAATTTTTTTATTAGATAAATTCAAATACTCTGGGAATATTACAACAAGATGCAGACGATATCGATGCAGACAGCAACACATATGATTTTCAACATTATTTGATCACAACTAATTCCTGTATTATCAGAAACAGATTGCATGCAAATGCCAGCTTGCCCTCATTCAATTGCAGACTGACAGACAACGGTCTGACTGGTTTTTCTTTGAAAAACTGACGGAACCAGCTCAGTGTTCCTTCAGTGGGCTGGTTTCAGTTATTATGCAAATATACTGTTTATAAAATTGGGGAAACCTGCAGTCAGCTGAGACTGAAGAAGTCACTTGAATGAGTGACGGAAAGTTTCTCCCACTGAAAACGCTACGTCCAGATGAACAGAATCAACTTTTGGAGAAATTGAAGTGAGACAACTTTATCTTAGTGGATGAAACAGATATTGACAAAGTTTAACTTTGAGGACATCATTCGCAGTTTAAAAATTATGAAAACTAACAATATATATTATTGCAATGCTCAGAATTTCGCAAAATTAAAAAAAAAATAATAATAATCACAAAAATATTGTATCATGAGTGAAGTATTGTGATAATACTGTATAGTGGAGTGTCTGGTGATTCCTGCCTCTATTGTTTACATTTCCTGCTTATTTCGAAATGATTTCTGTCAGACATAAATAAAAGTTCAACTCTCTCTGAACTTCCAAAAGTGATCCAGCATTGCATAACACCACTTCTCAACCAAAACAAAGCGCTACGGCTACCACACATTCTTAGAGCTGAATGAAATAAGTGGATATTTCAGTGAAGACCAGAACAAAAAATATTTAGGATTCACTTTTCAAACTTTTTTTTTTTTTTTTTTTTTAAATATGCAGGCCTTATTATATCTAGCTGTGATGCTCTTGTGGGCTGACCCACATCCATCTTTAGGCCCCCACTGGTTATGTCGCAAGCCAAACATGACGTCACCACAGCCCTGTCACCATTTACACCAGCATTGAGGGGGCACCAGATTCACTGCAGTATTCTCCTGAACGACAGGTGCTGCCACACAGACAAAGCCTATACGACAGCATTGGTATGGGAGTAAAAGACGACGAAAGGGGAATACTTTCTCCAGAAAGTCTCAACTTTCCAAATCTCTGAGCTCCTGCACTGATAAATCACTGAAATGCCGATAAAACCCATGACCATTGAAAACGTGTGTCTTCAATCTGGCTGCCCCCAACTACACAAGGGTTAGAAAAACCTAAGAAGTCCACGGCTAACTGAAACGACACCAAAGCGCAGCTCGCCTATGCGGATATGACGTCACTTATGGTGCGCGTCACCATTGACAAGGGTGACAACGGCGGGTCTAATAGGCCCTTTACACAGTGTATTCTGTGCTTTACCATACCGAAGGACAAAGCATTCAGATTTCTCCCCTTTTTACTGCAAGTAAGATTTTTTTCTGGCAGTACGAGTTTCTTTCATCACTCTTTCAATAGAAACACCGAAAAGAATAACAGTTGGTAAGATAATTGTGGAATGTCCATGAATTTAAATGTTTCGAAACTTGTTCTGAAATAATTACGTTCTACTAAATGGATTCATATTCATTTCTAACCCTGAACTTAAATAAATAGAGCTCACATACAATGACACTGAGAGTGAAAAGGGGCGACTGGTATGCAACTCCTGTTTCAGTGGCATAGACTACAGAACAAGGGGTTTGGCACACCATTGGGCATTCTTTTCTCATCGCCATGTTGCTGTTATATATCTTTACTGTCTTTACTGAGACTGGTAACTGGTGTTCCAAAACAACAATAAAAGCAAAGAAATAAAAGCGGTCAACATATAAGAAAACTTAATGTGTGACTTTTTATTCCCTTTCTACTTTTAATAAAATGTGTCTGTTTTCTTTGGGCAAAGCTTGATATGGGTGATGGGAAAAATGGGTCATTTATTCCTTTAGGATTTCAATTTTCTTTTTTTTCTCCTGTGACCTTCAAACTGAGACACATGCGCTGGGACATTCAGTAATACAGAAAGAGCTATGAAATGCAAGAATGGGGAATAACAACTGGTTCCTGTTAAGAACTGCTTCCAAATAACCCCATTAGCTCCATTGGAATTAAATGCTTCCAAGCCAATCATTTTTCATTAATTAGTGCTGCCATGTATTCCTTACAGTTGCCCGTTACAAAGAAAAACAAAAAACAAAATAATAACAAAGAGTGGAGTTTTTGCTCACCTCAGTCAAATCCAAGCCATATTTTCTACTCTGTCTCTGCACTGAAAAGATAATAAATCAGTTACACTGATGCTAAAAACATGTGTAGGACTACTTTTTTCCCTGTAAAGATTGAATCTGGAATCAATAAGGGCAATCAATTAAAAAAAAGATTATAACACAGGTTTCAATGAATATCTTTCCCTTTGCAAACAGCTTTCTTGTAATTTTTTTGTAATTGTAATTTACAAGCATCTAATCTTTTAAGCTGATAAATAAATTATAAAAAGAAAATGAAAAATATATGGTTAAAAAAAAAATACATCTTCAGGTAACAATTTCTATTCAATTTGTTCGATATATATATATATGACTTGTTTGTTTTTTTCTGCTTTTACTGTCCTGTATTACCACAACAAACTTTAAGGAACTGTGTATGAACTACAAAAAACACACCATCTAGACAATGACTGACAATTAATAAATAAACAGATGAAAGGATGTGGAAAAAGCACAGAACTTGTGAGTTGCATAAGACACTTTAGTGCTTAAATTAAAAAAAAAAAAAAGAAGCTCTTTATATGAACAATAACATGGCGGTGGATGGGTTGACGTAGAAGTCAAAATGTTTTAAAAGTAGCGTGCCAGACTATATTCATAAACATAACACAACTTGGTAAGCATTCTACATTTTCTGCTGTCTAATACCTGATCTCTGACTTGTGCAGAGCGTCCATAGAGAAATTCGTCTAGGATTAGTAGGCCTGAAGGGGCTGCTGGCCAAGAATAATCCAAATCAGAGAAATGAGCCCTCCAAAGTGACGCCACACCTGACAAAAAGAAAGACAAAGCAATGAACTAAGTCTCTCTGTATCCACAACAGCTAATCACTCAGGAACTTGTACACTTTTGACACCATTAAAATCTCAGTAAAGTTCCTGCTAATGACACAATAACTGCAGTATTTCACAGTTTGTCTCTGTTGTCCAACACACATTGTATATTCAGCACACAACGTCAGAAAGCACATTGTGTCACATGCATTAAAGCGTTGCACAGTAACGACTTCTGCAGACCCGCCTTCCTTTCTGTTATCTATCGATGCAATGTGGCCGTACCTCGTCTTACTCCCATTAGACATGGACCCCCTCCCCCCAATTTAAGTACATTTGGCTGTAAATTTCCACTGTTGTTGCTTCAGCTGATCAACATATAGGAAGTTACGTTCGCCAATTGTTTATTAACAGCAAGTTTCATGGTCGAAGATAAATGGAAAAACATGGATGGATGCAGGGCGGGCATTAGAAGATGCAGCTGATTATTAGACACGGCAAAGACAAGCATGCGGACTACATAAAACAAAATGCTGTTTGCAGAACAACGATTTATGTGAATGACCACATCGACACTGTAATGGGACAAACAAATCGTGACTGAATGCAAACTGAGTAACTACACTTAAGCATGGCCTGTGCAGTGAGTGTATGCAGCCAAAACATGGCCTTTAAAAAGACAGCCACTTCTAGAACTAGCTAAATTATTGTTCTAAAGCAAATAATTTAGTCTGCTATTTTTTAAGGATTGCTTACACTAACACTGAGAAGGCAGAAAACACGTCATACCTTAGTTATTAGACCGTGATGATAATTTGCTAAAAAATATAATAGCTGAGCTAGCTTGGGTAGGTTAGCAGAGATTTCATGGGCCGTCTTTAAAGACAGCAGGAGCATATTCCTTGTGTATAACGTAGGCTATTACTGTCGACTAGCAAACAGTTGTGTACTTTGACATGCTAGAAGTAAGGCTTTTAGTGTGTTTTCGGGTGCCTGTCAGGGGGTTGAACAATCACATTTGCTTCTGTAAAGGGCTAGCATCAGCAGCTAACACTAGCTGTGTTAGCTTTGCCTCGCTCTGTAGGCTAACGTGGCTGTCGTAAACTTGTTATACTTTGAGCTTTACCTGGTGTGTTCACTCAGAATAATGGGGTTTTTTTCGACAGTGTGAGCACCTTACCTTTGTAGTTTTTTGACACGGAAGAAAATATATGACGTTCACTTCTATTTTAGGATACAATGGACCCCTATAGTGGAGTCTGTGACCCGGCTTTGCTAGCATGATAGCTAATGTTTTGTTTTGTAGTAAGGTGGTTTCACCAGAAATAAGGACCCGCTAAACAACCGGGACATGCTCACGAGGTACTCACTTTACGAAGTGTTTAAGGTCACAGGGATCCCCCATCTTCGAAATCACCGGTGATCGGCTTTCTAAAACATCAGGCAGCAACGTATACCGACGTTAAATCCATACGGAGCTGTCGGAAATGGTCGTCGGCTCACTGGCTCCGCTACTGCTGCGCCCTAGCTTCAGCATGGGTGAATGGTGGTACGACCGAGCCAGAATGCGCTCACATAGTTAGCGAAGAGTTGTGGGAGAGCTCTAAAACACAAATGATAGCGAATGCAGCGCCTCGGGAAGTGTTTAAAATGATAAGACTAACAGTCTGATCCCCCAACGAAGTCTTTTGAGCATGTGTTTTAGCCACTTTTTATTTGTATCAGCCACTAATCGAGTGCCTCTGTTTCTGAGGCTTCTCTGTTCAGCATCACATGATATGGGTGCACAGCTGGCGCGAACCCCGGAGCGCACTGCGGCTCCTACGAATCAAACAACCAGTTAAAATTTCAAAAAGGCAGGCCTTGTTAGAGAGCATCACACAGTGATTAAAATCTCAATAACAGAGACCTTGGTCCTTTGATAAACATTATATTTCATGCTTCATTTATTTGATGTTGTTTATCATAGTCTATTATTTGATTGATTACTTTTTGTGCTGCCTATTCAGTTTTTTTTGTCATCCACTGGAACAATTTGAACTGCACTAATGTGATTGTGGAGGTAGTCATTGTGTAGGACTGGACTCTCACACACGTCACCACACATTTCCTATAATCCTATAATTCCTATAATTTATAATCCTTATCTTTATAATCTCTTCTGCTATTTGCACATTCTTTACTGTAAATTCCTAAGTTAATTTGTACATTTTTGTAGTAACCTGAAAATTGTAAATATTGTAAAACTTTTCTTCTGTCATTTAATGGTCGGGCATTGTACAAGAGAAATACTTTTGTTATCCCATACTTTCTTTTAATTCTTTTGGTACAGCAGTTGCAATGAATAATAATATTACTGATTATGATAGTATGCAGGAGATGATTCTGTGCCTGACAGATACTTTAAATTATTGAGGTTGATCGCAAGTGATATGAAAGATTTCCTTTATCTGTCCTTGTGCCATCAGAGCTGAATCAGCCTGTTAGAGAAAGTGATCTGCTGTCTTTGGAAGCCCGTTTCCGCCACAAAAAAAAGTATCCATAACTCGAAGTTTTGGTAACTCAAAGTTTTGCGTTATCTTTCTTGAAATTTCAAGCTACTCTCTTGAAATTTCGACTTATTAACTCGAAATTTTGAGATAAGTAGCTCAAAATTTTGACTCACTTTTCTCAAAATTTGGCCGAGCTAACTTCAAATTTTGAGTTAATAAGTCAAAATTTCGAGAAAATAAGTGGAAATTTTGAGAAAATAACTCAAAGATTTGAGAAAGATAACTCAAAATTTCAAGTTATCGATACTTATTTTTCTTCCTTTTTTAGTGGTGGAAATGGGCTTCCATAAAAAATTGCAGAGCGGTTTAATCAGTTTGCTGGTATCAGCTCCAATGCTGCTCCCGCAGCAGACTACACCAAAGTACACTGCACTCACAATACCTAAAAAGCAGATTTCATCTGATCTCTGTTTTGATTTGTTCTTCTTTTTTTTTTGTATTATCATTAGGCATAGCAGAAAATATTAACACACACACACACACACACACACACACACACACACACACACACACACACACACACACACACACACACACATCTGCAGGAAGCTCCTGAGGATGTTTTACCAGTCGGTGGTTGCTGGAGTACTTTTCTATGCTGTGGTGTGCTGGGGGAGCAGCACAGCAAAGAAGGACTCATCCAGGCTGGAGAAACTGATCAGGAGGGCTAGCTCTGTGGTCGGCATGAAGCTGGACACTCTGGTGACAGTGGCAGAGAAAAGGACATTAAAGAAACTGATGGACATTATGAACAATGCTGGGCATCCTCTGCACACGGCCATAAACAATCAGAAGAGTCTGTTCAGTGACAGGTTGCTTCTCCCCAAGACAAGAACTAACAGACTGAAAAACTCCTTTGTCCCACACGCCATCAAACTGTTTAACTCCTCTCTGGAGGGGAGAGGGAGGGGAAACAGGAGGACAAAGGAGGGGGGAACAACTAAGCTGTAGTGCCTCTTCACCTCACTGTACAATACCTTGTGCAATACTTTTTGTAAATAGTCAACAGTGCAATAGACTCAATACTTGAAATGTGCAATTCACTTGTATTTTTTATTTTTTATTCCTATTTATTCTATTTATCCCCTTTGTATATTTTATTTATATCTGTCTCTGTATTTATATATGTGTGTGTGTGTGTGTGTGTGTGTGTGTGTGTGTGTGTGTGTGTGTGTGTGTGTGTGTGTGTGTGTGTGTATATATATATATATATATATATATATATAACAATTCTGTAACTGTAACTTCGGTCGTTGCTGTGCTTTTTGGAAGTCGAATTTCCCAGAGGAACCCACCCGAGGGATTAGTAAAGTTCTATCTTATCTTATCTCTTATCTTACACACACACACAGACAATATAAAACTGTATATTGTGGGGGAAAAAACTCTAGATGAATGTAACTTTGGAGAAGATTGTAAATGTGTTAAGGATACAGGCTGGTTAATTAGCAAGTCAACTAATGGTTAGGCTCTGCTAGAACTTTGCCTGAGCATTCTCACGCCGGTACAGTAGACGGCAACATGCACCTTTGACTTCGGTTTGGACCGCGCCGCCTGAGGAAGAAGGAAAAAAAGGCGCCGAAGAAGGCCACTTTCCCACTTTCGCGTTTCAGACCACACTCCATACCAGTTGGTGGCGGTAATGCACCATTCAGTTGTTTGTCAACTGACAATAAAATTTTAAAAGGAGGAAGAAGAAGGCCATTTTCCCCTGAAACAGTGCCGTGAGAGCGACGTACCCGAGCTTTATTGTTCTCATTATCTCCACTGCTCTCGATATTTTAACGAGAGTCTTTGGTTGCCTTTTGTGTAAGTTCTGACGTTGGTTATGTGACAGTATGGTGGTAATATTAAAAAACGAAAACGTCGTCATTGCTGCTGGCCGGGTTCGGGCGATAAACGAGCTAACGCTAAAGCTACAGGCCTAGCTGGGTACAAAGACGAGTGCAGCTCAGCTCGACATTTTGTTCTTGGTTTCAGCGGCAGAGGCGTTTGAAGTGCCAGAAACAACCTGGGGAACAATCC
The DNA here is from genome assembly GCF_041146795.1 of Maylandia zebra. Classification (NCBI taxonomy): domain Eukaryota; kingdom Metazoa; phylum Chordata; class Actinopteri; order Cichliformes; family Cichlidae; genus Maylandia; species Maylandia zebra. The sequence goes on from NC_135177.1 coordinate 20,096,790, forward strand.
ACGTTAGCTAATCTCAGCTGGCATACAAGGTTACGATGTGTGCAGGTTGCGTGTATTTTACGTGTATATTTTGTCAACGATGCGGCTAACGGGGGCATGTCCGATTCAGTATTGGCGACGTGGTTGTTATGTACTTGGAGCACTGAGCTTTTGATTAGGTGCACGTTGGAGACACATTTAAGTCATTTAGCAAGTTATTGTACATGTTGGGGGTTTCTCTCTACGTGGATGGCCAACCTGGAACAGTTAAGGCTCTGTCGTTGGTCGTGCCCCCATCCCGTGATGCATGGGTGGTGATTTCTGGTTGACAGCAACTCAGTTTGCAAAGATTCTGAGATCTCCCTGCCGTGCATGAAGGCGACTCATCAAGATACCATGTTAGTTCGTTTTCTCATTGATATTGGTGGTAAAAGGTCCTGTAATTTTCACTTTGGGTTAATGATCTTGAACTGAGCAGTGACTTCAGCGTGCTCCTGCATAAGGACCATACAGGGAGTGCAGAATTATTAGGCAAATGAGTATTTTGTCCACATCATCCTCTTAATGCATGTTGTCTTACTCCAAGCTGTATAGGCTCGAAAAACTACTACCAATTAAGCATATTAGGTGATGTGCATCTCTGTAATGAGAAGGGGTGTGGTCTAATGACATCAACACCCTATATCAGGTGTGCATAATTATTAGGCAACGTCCTAGTGACGGACGGTTGACAGCCAGGAGATGGCAGTAATGCAACAGTTTTGGATGCAAGCTGCCGTTAAACTTGACTGAAGAAGTAGGCAACGTCCTTTCCTTTGGCAAAATGGGTCAACAGAAGGACTTGACAGGCTCAGAAAAGTCAAAAATAGTGAGATATCTTGCAGAGGGATGCAGCAGTCTCAAAATTGCAAAGCTTCTGAAGCGTGATCATCGAACAATCAAGCGTTTCATTCAAAATAGTCAACAGGGTCGCAAGAAGCGTGCGGAAAAACCAAGGCGCAAAATAACTGCCCATGAACTGAGAAAAGTCAAGCGTGCAGCTGCCAACATGCCACTTGCCACCAGTTTGGCCATATTTCAGAGCTGCAACATCACTGGAGTGCCCAAAAGCACAAGGTGTGCAATACTCAGAGACATGGCCAAGGTAAGAAAGGCTGAAAGACGACCACCACTGAACAAGACACACAAGCTGAAACGTCAAGACTGGGCCAAGAAATATCTTGAGACTGATTTTTCTAAGGTTTTATGGACTGATGTAATGAGAGTGAGTCTTGATGGGCCAGATGGATGGGCCCATGGCTGGACTGGTAAAGGGCAGAGAGCTCCAGTCCGACTCAGACGCCAGCAAGGTGGAGGTGGAGTACTGGTTTGGGCTGGTATCATCAAAGATGAGCTTGTGGGGCCTTTTCGGGTTGAGGATGGAGTCAAGCTCAACTCCCAGTCCTACTGCCAGTTTCTGGAAGACACCTTCTTCGAGCAGTGGTACAGGAAGAAGTCTGCATCCTTCAAGAAAAACATGATTTTCATGCAGGACAATGCTCCATCACACGCGTCCAAGTACTCCACAGCGTGGCTGGCAAGAAAGGGTATAAAAGAAGAAAAACTAATGACATGGCCTCCTTGTTCACCTGATCTGAACCCCATTGAGAACCTGTGGTCCATCATCAAATGTGAGATTTACAAGGAGGGAAAACAGTACACCTCTCTGAACAGTGTCTGGGAGGCTGTGGTTGCTGCTGCACGCAATGTTGATGGTGAACAGATCAAAACACTGACAGAATCCATGGATGGCAGGCTTTTGAGTGTCCTTGCAAAGAAAGGTGGCTATATTGGTCACTGATTTGTTTTTGTTTTGTTTTTGAATGTCAGAAATGTATATTTGTGAATGTGGAGATGTTATATTGGTTTCACTGGTAAAAATAATTGAAATGGGTATATATTTGTTTTTTGTTAAGTTGCCTAATAATTATGCACAGTAATAGTCACCTGCACACACAGATATCCCCCTAAAATAGCTAAAACTAAAAACAAACTAAAAACTACTTCCAAGAACATTCAGCTTTGATATTAATGAGTTTTTTGGGTTCATTGAGAACATGGTTGTTGTTCAATAATAAAATTATTCCTCAAAAATACAACTTGCCTAATAATTCTGCACTCCCTGTATGAGCGACTGGCTCAAAGTCTTACTTATTTCCTTTACCTGATACAGCCATTGCTGCTATAAACTGCACGTTTTGGAATCATTGGGAGAAGCTGGATCAAGGCGGCAATGTAGTGAAGAAACCTTGAAGAAGAACAACATCCTGATTTCTTTGAGGTCTTTTTCTTTCCTGCTTTGCTTCATCAGAAACAACAGTCTAGCTCGACCTGTCCGACCAGCTTGAAAGCAGGAAATCTGAACTGGTAACACAAAAAAAGGAGTGAACAAAGGAGTGTGAATTTTCACCATCTAATTAGGTTTGCTTATAAGAAGATCCAAATTCATTTAATTATGAATTGAGGTGGACTTTGTGGTGGCTGAAGCATAAAACATTATTTTTTAACTAGCTTTTTATGAGCAGTCAGTTATTAACTTCTGAAACATTGGAGTGTTTTGCACAGCTTTGAAGCTAAAATGTACATAATTGATACATTTGGGTATTGTAAGTAACGTCAAGTAAGGACTTCTTTGCCCAAAACAAATGAAAATGCTGCTTTGAGCTATGCCCACACTGGTATACTTTTAGCTCTAAAGCAATACTGAAGGGTTTCACGTGTTGTAAATGTGCAGCTTAATTAGGGCTGCTCGATTATGGCAAAAATGATAATCACGATTATTTTTTATTAATTGAGATCTCGATTATTTGACGATATTTATTTAACAATAACAATGTATTGAATAATGACTTTAAAGATTGTCATAAAATAGTGTGCAAATACGGATAACTGTGCAAATGTTTGCAATATAAAAAACAAATGAAAAATGTAAACATCTGTTCACTGAACTTTGCAGTGTTGCTCTGTGGTGCAGCTACGACACTGTAGCAAAGTTTACACACTATGTCTACTTGATCCACGTCTGACTCCGCGAACCCATAATGTTTCCACACCACTGAAGTTTTTTTTTTTACCTCTCTTTTAAACCAACAGCAGTCACTCTCCTCTCCAAATAACTTCTGCTTAGCTTTCCGAGCTTCCCTCGGGTCCTCTTAATCAGCGGTCCCCAACCCCCGGGCCTCGGACCGGTACCGGTCCGTTAGTCGTTTGGTACCGAGCCGCGAGAGTTGAGGCTCAGGTGTGAAATGTATAGTTTTCAGGGTTTTTATCGGTTTTCAGCGTTATTTTGTTATCGTTTTTATCGTTTACTCAGTTTTCCTTGGTCTTTTCACGTGTGTTATGAATAAATGTTCTTTTTTTCGGTACCGGTACTAGTTTTATTTTGTTGTATTTATCCGCGACACCTTAAAGGCCGGTCCATGAAAATATTGTCGGGCATAAACCGGTCCGTGGCGCAAAAAAGGTTGGGAACCGCTGCTCTCAGTGTTGCCAACTCCTCAGTAAGTAAAATCGCTATTGGTTGTCCTAAAAGTCGCTAGAAGTCGCCAAATGACGTCATCGCTTAATTTGTAGAATTGGTCATGCTAATGTAATTGTAACCTACGTTGTTGGAGAGAGAAATAACATCGTGGAAGAGACATAAAGTGAGTAAAAAACGTCCTAAATGCAGTTAGAATTTATTTAGAACTACAAATTAAATTTCTTTTAACAATTATTGTTTTTAATGTCACAGTTCCAACCCTGCTCCTTTATCCGGGCCTGGACTGGCAAAAGTGACCCGAAATTGGCGCTCTGGTGGAGTTACTTTGTGTGTGAGAGTGTTTGTTTATAAGTAGTTTTAAACTTTGTGATCCACAAAACAGCATAACAGTAAAAGAAGAATTGACTGCGTTACAGTCAGTGCGGGAGCAGCGGCTTCACTCATGCGCGATTCATTTGTCCTTTGGACGCATGGGTGTGAACATCTCCTGCCCTGATAACAGCGGGGGAGGACTATCCTCCGCCTGGGAGAGCTTTGGCACGGGTGAGGTGCCCACGGCAGCACCCGCTGCTTGTTGAGAGTAAGAGCGATGCGCGTTTTCACGTCAAAAAGTCGTCATAAATAAGTCTCCAATAATACCAGAAAAGTCGCCAGATTTGTCGCTAGTCGCTTTTTAGAAAAAAAGTCGCTAAGGGGGTCTGAAAACTCGCTAAATATAGCGACAAAGTCGCTAAATTGGCAACACTGGCTGCTCTTAATTGTTGTGACACGTGTTAGAAATGCAGAGAGGTGCGCTGGATTCGCCACACGGAGCAGCGCGAGAGTAAAGCACGAGGGAGGGGCTAATAATCGGCTCAGTCATTTTTAATGATCGTTGAAAGCCCAGATCGTAATCTGATTAAAATTCGATTAATTGAGCAGCCCTAAGCTTAATGTTCTTGTGAAGTCTGAGACTGATTTGGAGCAGCGTTTGATCATGTCTGGAACAGATGGAGCCAAGGTTAACGGTTGGAGATGTTATCTGCTGTTAAGCGTGATCTTGTCATTTTTTTCTGTAAGATGACAGTGCCAGATGAAGAACTACTCCCTACCCCCCCACCAAGCGCAGATTTCACAGCTGGATTTATGACTGGTCATCGAGGCTGTTCTGCAGTTGATCACTTGGCTAAATAAGTGGACATTATTTATAAACTTGAAAGTGGACTCACTAAATTGAGGATTTTTCTTCTTTGGGAGGTGGTTTCATTTTCAGCTTGGCATCTTTCAGAACTAATCTTGCTCGGTTATTGAAACCAGTATGGTTTTATTTTTATTTTTTCCCCCCTCATTTGCTGGTGAACACTGTGCCACCGATGTTTTTTTGTTTGTTTGTTTGGGTTTTTGGTGAAGTCAATTTGGTGGGAACTTGAGTCAAATATTTTAAATAGTGAGCAGAATTTTAGTTTTAATATGGTCTGTGTTTTAGTTCCTTAATTTTGCTGCGATTTCAACGTAAAGGCCTTTAGTTTTGTGCTTTGAAGCTTGGCTCTTTAGAATGTGAGGTGGATTTGTGATTAACCTCTGCAGTTCTTATTAGGCAGTCTTGTGTGTGTTTTTTTTAAAAATTGACCGTTTTGGGTATTGGTGTAAATGGTGTATCTGCCCCTGAGAGTGCATTGCTTTTCAGATTCCATGGTGGTACAGTGAAATGCCGGGAAATTGGCACAGAGCTACAGATGCTCTGTTGGCAATAATATTATTCTATATCCTTCTGTCTACAGGTGCTGTTGTTTGTGCTTCAGCATGGCGGTCGTCATCCGTTTACAGGGCCTGAGAGTCACAGCGGGTTCTGAGGATATTCGCAGGTTCTTCACTGGCCTCAAAATTCCTGATGGAGGGGTGCATATAATTGGTGGGGAGCGAGACGAGGCTTTCATTATCTTTGCTTCAGATGAAGATGCAAGAAGAGCCATGATACATTCAGGTGGTGTCATTAGAGGCTCACCTGTTACATTCCTGTTAAGTAGTAAAGCAGAGTTTCAGAATATGCTCGAAAGAACAACAAAAATTGTGGAGAGGGATCAGAAAAGGCGGCTTGAAGATGACATTGGACATCCTCGCAGATCTATGGAGCCAGAGATGGGCAGGAGATCAGCCAGCAGATCGGGTGACAGTCCTCCACCCCTGCTCCAGAGGGCCCCAAACACAGATGATGTGTTTTTGTTTCTAAAAGGTCTGCCTTTCTCTGTCACTGAAAAGGAAATTTGTGATTTTTTTTGGTGGTTTAGTTGTTGATGAAGTTGTTTTAGTAAAAAATCGCCAAGGATTAAACAATGGAACAGGTTTTGTCAAATTTGCAACAAGAGAGGATGCAATGGAAGGGTTGAAGAGAGATCGGGAATACATTGGCGCAAGGTATATTGAGATCTCCACGACAACATTGAATGATTGGCATCGGGTTACTGGTAGAATGCCAACAGCTGTCATAGGTGGCAGTTTCCAAAGGGGGAGATCACCCATTCCTGATCAGAGGGATCCACAGCACTGTGCAAGGTCACGATCACCTGTGGCTCAGAGGCACATTGCTCCTTCAGAAGGGGAGTACTGTGTTTTGTTGGAAAATCTGTCATTTGCAGCAGAAAAAGAACATATAAAACGTCTCTTTCATAATGCGAAACTTGGGGATGACCAGATCCTGCACTTGATTGACTCTGACGGGAAACAAAAAAGATCTGCACTGGTGCTGTTCAAGAGTTTGCGTGACTATTGTGAAGCTTTAGCTCATGAAAAAAAAGACAGTTTTTCAATCGACTAGTGCATACCCGTCCAGTTTCGAGGGAGAACATGATTGCCCTTCTGAAACCTCAAGGTACCACTGTCCGGCCTTCTGGAAACTCTGAAAGGTTTCGGGAGGGGCCTGCATCTTACTCCAGTGATCCTTATGACTCAGAGAAGATATGTGTGTTTGTGCGAAACCTGCCATTCGATGTACGAAAAGTTGAGATCATCGACTTCTTCCTTGGGTTTAATATCACAGAGGACAATGTGTGTGTGCTGCAGGACCGAGAAGGTGCTGGGGTTGGACAAGCTTTGGTGGTCTTTGGATCTGAGACGGAGGCTTTGAGGGCACTCATTCTCGATGGACGACGGTTTCTTGGGTCAAAAGTCATACTAAAATGCATTACACGTTCTGAGATGCAGGAGTTGGGTGTTGATCCACCAGTGGTGCAAGAGCCACTGCTGAGAGGGGAGCAGTACTCGGGCAAGAGCAGCGAAGCATCTTATCTCACTGGTGACACTTCATATCCTGACTTCAGGGTTCCTCGTGATGGGGGTATACCAGTAACTAATGCACAGGATAGCATCCATGGAAGTATTGATTATGAGTCTCGTGCAGCGCGGTCTCGTTCTCCAGAAGACCGGGGCAATGGAGTTCGTGGCAGTTTTCGCTCCCCTGTGGAGCCTTTTGACACTCCCACCTGTGTTCAGTTACTCAACCTACCTTTCCAAATCAGAAGTGAAGAAATCTACGATTTTTGTTACGGGTATCGTATAATACCTGGATCTGTGTCACTGCAGTATGACCAGAGTGGAAAACCTAAAGGCTCTGCTACTTTGGTATTTGAGTCTCGTCGAGAGGCTTTAACGGCAGTTGAAGAACTAGGTGGGAGACCAATAGGGCAGAGAAAAATAAAGCTACTCCTTGTGTGAAAGTAAAATTGCTTTTCATTGCACTTAAAATTCCAGGTGTAATTGGAAATGTAAACAATGTTGATTTGAAAAACCACTGCCTTGTTGTTGTTTTTTTCATTTTTTTTCGTTTTTTTTTTTTTTTTTTATGTAGGGTGGGGAAAAGGAGGGTGTTGGGGGCTGTTGATATGGGGTGGCTTTATGATTCTAACTATAAAGTTAGCTTGCATGTATTTAATTTAGCCTTGTTTTAGCTGCTAAAAGCAATACTCTATTTCAATTTTTGATTGAACTTGTTATAGTGTGTATTCCATTTCATCTTACTGTCTTTTTGTCATTTTAAAATAAAAATGGATGCTTTTGAATTGTTAACATTAAATTAGGATCTGCTGATCAAGCTTGTCTATACAGGATACAGATAAATAATAAATAAAAAATATTTCGGGTTCAGTGATGTATTTTTTTTTTCTCCCCTCAAAGACCTGTTATGATATTCTGCATTTTATTGATTTTATTTTTTGTAGACAGCCTTCAAAGAACAAAACCTTAAATACGACCACCGTTTAAATGGCCACTACTCATCTGTAGTGGTGAATATGGTGTACTGACAGGTTTGAAATAATAACTATAGAGGCCTGTCTAAAACTATTGCTTGCTCCGCTACTGCTGCGCCCTAGCTTCAGCATGAGTGAATGGTGGTACGACCGAGCCAGAATGCGCTCACATAGCTAGCGAAGAGTTGTGGGAGAGCTCTAAAACACAAATGATAGCGAATGCAGCGCCTCGGGAAGTGTTTAAAATGACAAGACTAACAGTCTGATCCCCCAACGAAGTCTTATGAGCATGTGTTTTAGCCAATTTCTATTTGTATCAGCCACTAATCGAGTGCCTCTGTTTCTGAGGCTTCTCTGTTCAGCATCACATGATATGGGTGCACAGCTGGCGCGAACCCCGGAGCGCACTGCGGCTCCTACGAGTCAAACAACCAGTTAAAATTTCAAAAAGGCAGGCCTTGTTAGAGAGCATCACACAGTGGTTAAAATCTCAATAACAGAGACCTTGGTCCTTTGATAAACATATTTCATGCTTCATTTATTTGATGTTGTTTATCATAGTCTATTTGATTGATTACTTTTTGTTCTGCCTATTCAGTTTTTTTGTCATCCACTGGAACAATTTGAACTGCACTAATGTGATGATGGAAAGAGAAATACTTTTGTTATCCCATACTTTCTTTTAATTCTTTTGGCACAGCAGTTGCAATGAATAATAATATTACTGATGATGATAATATGCAGGAGATGATTCTGTGCCTGACAGATACTTTAAATTATTGAGGTTGATCACAAGTGATATGAAAGATTTCCTTTATCTGTCCTTGTGCCATCAGAGCTGAATCAGCCTGTTAGAGAAAGTGATCTGCTGTCTTTGGAAGCCCGTTTCCGCCACAAAGTATCCATAACTCAAAGTTTCGCGTTATCTTTCTTGAAATTTCGACTTATGGACTCAAAATTTTGAGATAAGTAACGCAAAATTTTGACTCACTTTTCTCAAAATTTGGCAGAGCTAACTTGAAATTTTGAGTTCATAAGTCAAAATTTTGAGAAAATAACTCAAAGATTTGAGAAAGATAACTCGAAATTTCAAGTTATGGATACTTATTTTTCTTCCTTTTTTAGTGGTGGAAATGGGCTTCCATAAAAAATTGCAGAGCGGTTTATTCAGTTTGCTGGTATCAGCTCCAATGCTGCTCCCGCAGCAGACTACACCAAAGTACACTGCACTCACAATACCTAAAGGGCAGATTTCATCTGATTGCCGGATCTCTGTTTTGATTTGTTCTTCTTTTTTTTGTATTATCATTAGGCATAGCAGAAAATATTAACACACACACACACACACACACACACACACACACACACACACACACACACACACACACACACACACACAGACAATATAAAACTGTATATTGTGGGGGAAAAAACTCTAGATGAATGTAACTTTGGAGAAGATTTTAAATGTGTTAAGGATACAGGCTGGTTAATTAGCAAGTCAACTAATGGTTAGGCTCTGCTAGAACTTTGCCTGAGCATTCTCACGCCGGTACAGTAGACGGCAACATGCACCTTTGACTTCGGTTTGGACCGCGCCGCCTGAGGAAGAAGGAAAAAAAGGCGCCGAAGAAGGCCACTTTCCCACTTTCGCGTTTCAGACCACACTCCATACCAGTTGGTGGCGGTAATGCACCATTCAGTTGTTTGTCAACTGGCAATAAAATTTTAAAAGGAGGAAGAAGAAGGCCATTTTCCCCTGAAACAGTGCCGTGAGAGCGACGTACCCGAGCTTTATTGTTCTCATTATCTCCACTGCTCTCGATATTTTAACGAGAGTCTTTGGTTGCCTTTTGTGTAAGTTCTGACGTTGGTTATGTGACAGTATGGTGGTAATATTAAAAAACGAAAACGTCGTCATTGCTGCTGGCCGGGTTCGGGCGATAAACGAGCTAACGCTAAAGCTACAGGCCTAGCTGGGTACAAAGACGAGTGCAGCTCAGCTCGACATTTTGTTCTTGGTTTCAGCGGCAGAGGCGTTTGAAGTGCCAGAAACAACCTGGGGAACAATCCACGTTAGCTAATTTCAGCTGGCATACAAGGTTACGATGTGTGCAGCTTGCGTGTATTTTACGTGTATATTTTGTCAACGATGCGGCTAACGGGGGCATGTCCGATTCAGTATTGGCGACGTGGTTGTTATGTACTTGGAGCACTGAGCTTTTGATTAGGTGCACGTTGGAGACACATTTAAGTCATTTAGCAAGTTATTGTACATGTTGGGGGTTTCTCTCTACGTGGATGGCCAACCTGGAACAGTTAAGGCTCTGTCGTTGGTCGTGCCCCCCTCCCGTGATGCATGGGTGGTGATTTCTGGTTGACAGCAACTCAGTTTGCAAAGATTCTGAGATCTCCCTGCCGTGCATGAAGGCGACTCATCAAGATACCATGTTAGTTCGTTTTCTCATTGATATTGGTGGTAAAAGGTCCTGTAATTTTCACTTTGGGTTAATGATCTTGAACTGAGCAGTGACTTCAGCGTACTGCTGCATAAGGACCATATGAGTGACTGGCTACTTATTTCCTTTACCTGATACAGCCATTGCTGCTATAAACTGCACGTTTTGGAATCATTGGGAGAAGCTGGATCAAGGCTGCAATGTAGTGAAGAAACCTTGAAGAAGAACAACATCCTGATTTCGTTGGGGTTTTTTTTCCTGCTTTGGTTCATCAGAAACAACAGTCTAGCTCGACCTGTCTGACCAGCTTGAAAGCAGGAAATCTGAACTGGTAACACAAAAAAGGAGTGAACAAAGGAGTGTGAATTTTCACCATCTAATTAGGTTTGCTTATAAGAAGATCCAAATTCATTTAATTATAATTATGAATTGAGGTGGACTTTGTGGTGGCTGAAGCATAAAACATTTTTTTTTAACTAGCTTTTTACGAGCAGTCAACTATTAACTTCTGAAACATTGGAGTGTTTTGCACAGCTTTGAAGCTAAAATGTACATAATTGATACATTTGGGTATTGTAAGTAACGTCAAGTAAGGACTTCTTTGCCCAAAACAAATGAACATGCTGCTTTGAGCTATGACCACACTGGTATACTCCTAGCTCTAAAGCAATACTGAAGGGTTTCACGTGTTGTAAATGTGCAGCTTAATGTGCTTGTGAAGTCTGAGACTGATTTGGAGCAGCGTTTGATCATGTCTGGAACAGATGGAGCAAAGGTTAACGGTTGGAGATGTTATCTGCTGTTAAGCGTGATCTTGTCATTTTTTTCTGTAAGATGACAGTGCCAGATGAAGAACTACTCCCTACCCCCCCACCAAGCGCAGATTTCACAGCTGGATTTATGACTGGTCATCGAGGCTGTTCTGCAGTTGATCACTTGGCTAAATAAGTGGACATTATTTATAAACTTGAAAGTGGACTCGCTATATTGAGGATTTTTCTTCTTTGGGAGGTGGTTTCATTTTCAGCTTGGCATCTTTCAGAACTAATCTTGCTCGGTTATTGAAACCAGTATGGTTTTATTTTTATTTTTTCCCCCCTCATTTGCTGGTGAACACTGTGCCACCGATGTTTTTTTGTTTGTTTGTTTGGGTTTTTGGTGAAGTCAATTTGGTGGGAACTTGAGTCAAATATTTTAAATAGTGAGCAGAATTTTAGTTTTAATATGGTCTGTGTTTTAGTTCCTTAATTTTGCTGCGATTTCAACGTAAAGGCCTTTAGTTTTGTGCTTTGAAGCTTGGCTCTTTACAATGTGAGGTGGATTTGTGATTAACCTCTGCAGTTCTTATTAGGCAGTCTTGTGTGTTTTTTTTAAAAAATTGGCCGTTTTGGGTATTGGTGTAAATGGTGTATCTGCCCCTGAGAGTGCATTGCTTTTCAGATTCCATGGTGGTACAGTGAAATGCCGGGAAATTGGCACAGAGCTACAGATGCTCTGTTGGCAATAATATTATTCTATATCCTTCTGTCTACAGGTGCTGTTGTTTGTGCTTCGGCATGGCGGTCGTCATCCGTTTACAGGGCCTGAGAGTCACAGCGGGTTCTGAGGATATTCGCAGGTTCTTCACTGGCCTCAAAATTCCTGATGGAGGGGTGCATATAATTGGTGGGGAGCGAGACGAGGCTTTCATTATCTTTGCTTCAGATGAAGATGCAAGAAGAGCCATGATACGTTCAGGTGGTGTCATTAGAGGCTCACCTGTTACATTGCTTTTAAGTAGTAAAGCAGAGATGCAGAATATGCTCGACAGAACAACAAAAATTGTGGAGAGGGATCAGAAAAGGCGGCTTGAAGATGACATTGGACATCCTCGCAGATCTATGGAGCCAGAGATGGGCAGGAGATCAGCCAGCAGATCGGGTGACAGTCCTCCACCCCTGCTCCAGAGGGCCCCAAACACAGATGATGTGTTTTTGTTTCTAAAAGGTCTGCCTTTCTCTGTCACTGAAAAGGAAATTTGTGACTTTTTTGGTGGTTTAGTTGTTGATGAAGTTGTTTTAGTAAAAAATCGCCAAGGATTAAACAATGGAACAGGTTTTGTCAAATTTGCAACAAGAGAGGATGCAATGGAAGGGTTGAAGAGAGATCGGGAATACATTGGCGCAAGGTATATTGAGATCTCCACGACAACATTGAATGATTGGCATCGGGTTACTGGTAGAATGCCAACAGCTGTAATAGGTGGCAGTTTCCAAAGGGGGAGATCACCCATTCCTGATCAGAGGGATCCACAGCACCGTGCAAGGTCACGATCACCTGTGGCTCAGAGGCACATTGCTCCTTCAGAAGGGGAGTACTGTGTTTTGTTGGAAAATCTGTCATTTGCAGTGGAAAAAGAACATATAAAACGTCTCTTTCATAATGCGAAACTTGGGGATGACCAGATCCTGCACTTGATTGACTCTGACGGGAAACAAAAAAGATCTGCACTGGTGCTGTTCAAGAGTTTGCGTGACTATTGTGAAGCTTTAGCTCATGAAAAAAGACAGTTTTTCAATCGACTAGTGCATACCCGTCCAGTTTCGAGGGAGAACATGATTGCCCTTCTGAAACCTCAAGGTACCACTGTCCGGCCTTCTGGAAACTCTGAAAGGTTTCGGGAGGGGCCTGCATCTTACTCCAGTGATCCTTATGACTCAGAGAAGATATGTGTGTTTGTGCGAAACCTGCCATTCGATGTACGAAAAGTTGAGATCATCGACTTCTTCCTTGGGTTTAATATCACAGAGGACAATGTGTGTGTGCTGCAGGACCGAGAAGGTGCTGGGGTTGGACAAGCTATGGTGGTCTTTGGATCTGAGACGGAGGCTATGAGGGCACTCATTCTCGATGGACGACGGTTTCTTGGGTCAAAAGTCATACTAAAATGCATTACACGTTCTGAGATGCAGGAGTTGGGTGTTGATCCACCAGTGGTGCAAGAGCCACTGCTGAGAGGGGAGCAGTACTCGGGCAAGAGCAGCGAAGCATCTTATCTCACTGGTGACACTTCATATCCTGACTTCAGGGTTCCTCGTGATGGGGGTATACCAGTAACTAATGCACAGGATAGCATCCATGGAAGTATTGATTATGAGTCTCGTGCAGCGCGGTCTCGTTCTCCAGAAGACCGGGGCAATGGAGTTCGTGGCAGTTTTCGCTCCCCTGTGGAGCCTTTTGACGCTCCCACCTGTGTTCAGTTACTCAACCTACCTTTCCAAATCAGAAGTGAAGAAATCTACGATTTTTGTTACGGGTATCGTATAATACCTGGATCTGTGTCACTGCAGTATGACCAGAGTGGAAAACCTAAAGGCTCTGCTACTTTGGTATTTGAGTCTCGTCGAGAGGCTTTAACGGCAGTTGAAGAACTAGGTGGGAGACCAATAGGGCAGAGAAAAATAAAGCTACTCCTTGTGTGAAAGTAAAATTGCTTTTCATTGCACTTAAAATTCCAGGTGTAATTGGAAATGTAAACAATGTTGATTTGAAAAACCACTGCCTTGTTGTTGTTTTTTTCATTTTTTTTTTTTTTTTTTTTTTTAATGTAGGGTGGGGAAAAGGAGGGTGTTGGGGGCTGTTGATATGGGGTGGCTTTATGATTCTAACTATAAAGTTAGCTTGCATGTATTTAATTTAGCCTTGTTTTATCTGCTAAAAGCAATACTCTATTTCAATTTTTGATTGAACTTGTTATAGTGTGTATTCCATTTCATCTTACTGTCTTTTTGTCATTTTAAAATAAAAATGGATGCTTTTGAATTGTTAACATTAAATTAGGATCTGCTGATCAAGCTTGTCTATACAGGATACAGATAAATAAAAAATATTTCGAGTTCAGTGATGTATTTTTTTTTTCTCCCCTCAAAGACCTGTTATGATATTCTGCATTTTATTGATTTTATTTTTTTGTAGACAGCCTTCAAAGAACAAAACCTTAAATACGACCACCGTTTAAATGGTCACTACTCATCTGTAGTGGTGAATATGGTGTACTGACAGGTTTGAAATAATAACTATAGAGGCCTGTCTAAAACTATTGCGTGGTGGGGGTTTTTTTGTGTGTGTGTGTGTGTGCTTTCTGCTCATTTTACATAATTTGTAAGCACTGGGAGAGCTGCACAGCTCAAACCTAGTGAAAAATTAGTTTAAAAAATGTGAACATTTAAAATGACAATTTCTAATTTTCTCTTGTGTATAACAATCTAAAATAACTTTGTATACAAAATTTCTCAAGACATTTAGTTAACTGATAAACGGTAGTTGATCAACCACTAAGCACTTATCCAATGTTGCAACGAGGTGTACCGGGTCCTGGTAGCCGCCTAAGCAATGGCGAGGTGTGGCTTCACATCAAATACGGCTGTTACAGAAGACCGTACAGTTATAAAAAGAAAAAACACTCCTTTTAATGCTGTAACGATAGTCAATACCTACTTGTACAGAAAAAACATTCACATATTGATAAAATTGCTAATTAGATTAAATGTGGAAACAACACTACTCCCTTTTCACAACAGTAGAACGTGTATCGATGATGGTGACTGCATGAGTTTTATTTTGAAAATTAAAATTCGGAAGTCGTGTTATTTGTGTTTTTTCTTCCTCTTGACTAGCATGACACTGGTGAGGCGAACAGGCTGAAATCCACGCTGAGGGAATTTCGTTGAACTAGAGGTGAATAAATTTTAAACCTCAATATCTATAAATTCGCGCAATGAGCAGAGCGTTGCTAGTTAGATTTAATAGATGTTTATAGGAGTTCAAACTTTTGCATCGTTTTCCAAGTTATGTTTTTCTATTACTTGTCTTATTTTTCTTTCTCGTTTTGTTGTTTTAACGTCATTTAGCCTATCTGTACACACAATGCTGACCATTAAATACGCAGCGAACTGTGAACCTTCACATCAACCGCTAATGTTAACGTTAGCTGCTCGCCGTTGCCTTGATGCGCAGGCTTTACACAGATTCATTTTATTTTTTAGGGGGTGCCATGAGCGCGTTATAGTGGACAGCGGGATCGTTACACCTGTTTTCAAAAGTTGTTTTGTTAATGCAGTTAAATTGAGATTTAGATTTTTAGAAAAGGCTTTTAACAACTATTGTTGACAGCCTCATAAAGTTTGGCAAGTTAGCTTACATCCAGTGTAGTAAAGTTAAGCTAAATGAAACATGTTAAGTAATAAGTAAATAAACAACTAACATTAAACCGATTTTTATTTAAGTATATTAAGCCGGAGAATTTATTATTTATGTAAGGTTCTTATTTAATTATTTTTCTATTCTGTTTCTCTGTATGCTAAACCTTAGGAGTTTGATATTTAACGGTCTAACCCTGACCAGACTATTTTAGCTAATAAAATGCGAATACTTTCTTTTTCTTTGAGATTTCCCTATTTGTGTTTATCGTTATCAGTAATTCTTCCTTTTCATCACAGATATCACACCGCATTTAATCGTTGTATTCTTTAAACAAAGATGAAATGAAAAATTGTTTAAACAAAATTACTATTATTATTATTGTTGTTGTTGTTTGGCCAGCCTTGTCTGTGACTTCTTACAAAACACACTTTCACACCTGGATGAGTTAATGCCAGATGAGTTAATACTTTTTGCTGTACAATATAAAGTGCCTTGGGGTGACTGTTGCTGTGATTTGGCACTGTGTACTGTCATGTGAGAAAATTGGGACACCCCCATTAACTAATCAGCTCTTTATTATGAACTGTTCACATATCAATTTCCAATCATGATTTTATGTATTACTGGAAAAGAAAGCGACGTAATTGCAATTAAACAACATAAATATAAATGATAAATTTCAATCGGCCTTCAAACAACATCACAGCACTGAATCAGCGCTGCTTCGTGTTTTCAATGATCTTTTACTAATGGCTGACAATGGACGCCCCTCTGTCCTAGTGCTATTGGATCTTTCATCGGCATTTGACATGGTTGACCATAACATCCTATTGGCGAGACTAGAGCACACTGTAGGCATTAAGGGCGCTGCCTTGGATTGGTTTAAATCCTACCTCTCCAATCGGCTCTCTTCGGTACATCTGGCCACATCCTCTTCTTCGGCTGTACCTGTTTGCTGTGGTGTCCCCCAGGGATCTGTGTTAGGCCCTACCCTTTTCTCATTGTACATGCTTCCTTTAAGTGCTATCTTTGAGAAATACCACATTGCTTTTCACTATTATGCGGATGATATCCAGATCTATTTTGAGCTAAACGATGATCTTGCTCTGTCTTTGAATAGCTTCCGAGAATGCATGTGTGAGGTCAAGAAATGGCTTTTGGCAAATACTCTTATCCTTAATGATAAGAAAACCGAAATTATGATTTTTGGTAGTAATGCCCTTCGTGCCAAACTTCGGGATGCCTTTGGTTTTCTCACTAGTTCTTTCTCTGACACTGTTAGGAATCTGGGTGTCTTATTTGACAGCTCATTTACACTTGATAAACAAGTGTCTGCTGTTGTCAGATCTAGTTTTTACCAGCTTCGCCTTATTTCTAAGGCCAGGCACTATATCCCGTATAAAGACCTAGAAAAGCTCATCCATGCCTTTGTAACGTCAAGGCTAGATTACTGTAATTCACTTTATTGTGGTCTCCACTCTTCCCTTTTACATAGATTACAGACAGTTCAGAATGCTGCAGCACGCATTCTAACTAAAACCAAGAAGTTTGCCCACATTACTCCTGTCCTTGCTGATCTGCACTGGTTGCCTGTCAAATATCGTATTCAATTTAAAATTTTGTTGTTTACTTTTAAAATTACCAATAACACTGCACCAAGCTATCTTAAGGAACTTTTAAACCCATATGCTCCTGCTAGGGCTTTAAGGTCATCCTCACAGTTACTGCTGGTTCAGCCCAGATCTCGACTGAAATCTAGAGGTGATCGATCGTTTGCTCTAGTTGCACCGGAGCTGTGGAACAATCTCCCGATTGGCATCCGGGCGTCTGATTCTATTCATTCTTTTAAATCACAGCTAAAAACATATCTTTTTAAACTTGCCTTTTCTACCAGTTAAATGCTGGCTTGCTTGCAGTGACCTATTGACCTATTGTATTGTATTGTATTAAATTCTCTGCTATCTTTCCATTATTGGTGTCTTTTATCATGGTGGTACAGTCTTACCTTGCTATAACCTATGTGCTGCAGTTTACTCTTATTGGTGGCTTTTATCTGTGAACATAATTCGTTACCTTTATGTATTTGATGTTAATGTGTGAACTGTTTTATTTTTTATTGTTTTATGTAAAGCACTTTGGTATGCCCAAGGCTTTTAAATGTGCTCTATAAATAAAGATTGTTGTTGTTGTATAAATGAACATTTTGTGAAACATCAAAAAACCCAAAAATGTTTGTTTTAATGGAGGAAAAAGTTAGGAAACCCTACCCCCTGATAACTAGTGTTGCCTCCTTTGGCTCATATAACTTCAGCGAGACGCCTTTTGTAACTTTTTACCAGTCTCTGACATGATCAGAAGAAGGTTCGCTCCACTCCTCAGTGCAGAATTCCTTCAGCTGTGAGATGTTTGAGGGTTTTCTGGCATGTACAGCCCGTTTCAAGTCACCCCACAGCATCTTAATGGGGTTAGGATCAGGGCTTTGACTTTGCCATTCCAGGACTCTCCACTTCTTAGTTTTTAGCCAGTCCTTGGTAGATTTGCTGGTATGCTTTGGGTCATTGTCATGTTTTAGTGTCCAGTTCCGCTTCAGCTTTAATTTTTTAACAGATGGTCTCACATGTTCTTCAAGCACCCTCTGATACACAGCAGAATTCATGATGGATTCTGTGATGGTGAGCTGGCCAGGTCCTGCTGCAGCAAAGCACCAAACTAAATTTGAGGTATAGATAAGGCAAGGTTCTTTTAAAATGCTGGTTAACGATGTACTGATCATGTGCACCTAATGTGATACACCTGTGTGTGATTTTAACCATTTTAAGTGGGATAATATGTGAGGGTGTCCTAATTTATTCCTCACCAGAAATTGCATTCTTTTAAAATTACATTTCACATAAAATTTTAAAACGGCTTTTCTTATTTTTTTTAATTGTTTAGTGATATTATTTGGATTCCTCAGTATCATTAAAATTGGCATTAAATATCCATATGGCCAAATATATTTTAAAATATACAGGCTTTCATAGGGTGTCCTAATTTTCTCACATGACTGTATATAAATTGAACTGAAACAGGGACTGTGATTGCAGTTTGGTTTTGTATCACAAACGTTTTTTTTGTTTTTGTTTATTTTGCTAGTTTCACAAAATCTAAGCAATCATCTTGTTATGTAGATGCATGACATTTACAACTTTTCATACCAATAAACTCAAATTATTTAGTGAAGTATTTGAATATTGTAGCTGTAAAAAAAGATACTTAATTATGAAATAATAAAGTCATTACCAATGGGAATAAAATAATATCAATAATTTATAGGGTCATAAATCATTACACACTATAGTGAAAAGTTGTAAGTATTCCTGATATGCAGCCTTGGCCTTGGTTTGGACTCCAAACCCCTCTTTTTAAAACACTGAAAAGTAATATATTAGTGACTAATGTCTCCTTCTGTTAATGCAGCACTGCTTAGTAGGCTTGTAGAAATTAGTTGGCTTAAAGCATGTTTGAACCTTACTGACGCCAGAATGGAGGTATCAAGGAGAAGAATCCTTCAAAAGCACCTGGAGCCAGCGAGACCCCTGCGCCGCTGCATTCCTGCCGACATTGGTAAGTCATCAGTGCAAGTAAACAGGATCAAATGTGCCAGTTTGAAATGTAATGTGTTCCCGTGTAATGAATGTTCATATGGGGATTTTAATACTTTGTTTAGATCCACCAATAAATCCTGCTGCACATGTCCTGATGGATCAAGAGGCAAGTAAAAAATAAAACCCTAATTATGAAGATGGTTGCATGGTGATGCAGTGGTTAGTACTCGTGACTCATAGGAAGAAGGTTAGTTCTGTGTGGAGTTTAAATCTTCTCCATGTGTCTGCATGGCTTCTTCCCACAGTCCAAAGACATGCAAAGGTTAGGTTAGTAGCTGTTCATCTGGACGTTACGTTTTCAATGGGAAAAATGTTTTGTCACTCATCCAATTGAATTCTTCAGTCTCGAGACTGAAGAATTCCCTTGGATGAGTGACGCAACGCTACGTCCAGATGAACAGAATCCACCTTTTGGGATTTACTTACCTTAATGATTGAGCATGCATCAAGACGTTAGGTTAATATGTGATTCTAAGTTGACTGTAGGTATGAATGTGAGTATGTCTGTCTCCCTCTCTATTACAGCTGTGCACTATGAAAGCTGGGATAAACTAAACATATTACACTTTTTTCACAGAAGGTAAAATATAGTTTTGGTAAATGAAGCCTACTAATAAAAAAGGAGTTTAAACGACATTGTTACAAAAAGGTGAAGCTGACAGTGTATATATGATATGGAGATACATGTATAACAGTACTGAAAAAAAGTACTAAAAAGCATCCACCTGTTTGAAGGTAATTCATAATCAAACAACAAAAAAGGATGGGAAAGTGAACATGTTCTAAGCTTTGGCTTTCCATAGTTTGTCCATCAGGCTCTAGCTTGTCACTGCAAATCTGGGTTTTGTAGAGATGCTGTTTGCCATGGTGAGACGTTGTCAGGCTAAGATTAATCTAAGATGATTTTTTCCACTGTGTGAGCACCTTATGCCACCAGAGTAAACCTGTGACACACCTCAACATTTGAGAACGGTGGCACTACACAAAGATGACACATAACACTAACCTTTCAAATAACTAATCATTTAATTATTCGGCGCTTCAGTATTTTAGACTCATGATATCATGCTTTTTAAAAAAATATATTTAAGCTGAAATTTTGTATTTGATAGACAAATATTGGTGTAGAGCAGTTCTACAAGATCATCAACCTTCATAAACAGAAAAAAGGTGAGTCTTTTCTTCTTCTTCTTATATTATTTTTTTCCAAAATAATATATTTTGCTGTCCCATAGGCTAATAAACAAGGCGTGGAAAGCACTTCAGCTTGTCAGTGTGGTAAACAAGTGTTTTTGGTGTGCATTCTAGTAGCTGCAATTCCAGAAATGCCAAGGAGGCTTAGCAGGAGATTAAAAAAAAGTATACACATAGATAGTGCATTTCATATATTTTCTGAATCACAGATTAAGACACATACGTTTGCATGAGAGTGAGACACAGTTTTCACTTCGTTCAGTGTTTTTTGTAAGGTTACGGTTTAATAACTTGCACATATAAAATTTATTCTGCCAGAAGAAAATCTATCACAATGCTGAAAATGTTCTTCACAATTTTATACCAAACCTCTGAACCAAACATAACCTGCTCCTGGCCGTTCTAGTTTTTATTCTCCCACCTGCAGCTTTTCTGGTTTTTAAGGGTTCAAGCATAAACATTAAATAAAAAACAAAATCATAGACTCAGTCTATGAACAAATTTGATGGGAAGTCAACAATATATGGTCCTGTTTTATGATCATATATTAATGCTTATAGAACAATGAAACTATTTTAAAGTTTTTTGTTGCCAGCAGAAAAAAAATATATCAAGGAATCAGATTTTGTCATCAGGGAAACTCAAAGACTTCAGACCCTCGTACTCTCCCCTCAGGTGTCTGAAGAATCTTCCTGGAATTAGTGTTTTGTGAAGAACTGTTTGGTCATTAGGCAGTAATTTCATACCGATTGGTCTCTAATCTGGAACATAACATGCTCCAGAGCAGGTTATAAGTTATCATGGCAATGTACCCCAGTAAGAAGTAAACCACCTTTGTAGTACAGGAAATCCAAGGTTAACTCTGAAGTTACCTGGATAATCTGATATCCTGCTTCACAGTCAGGCCTCTGGTCACTCTGACTGAAAATCTGAGTGTCTCAACTCTACTGCTTCCAGCTCGACCTTGTCTCTTTTTGTCAGAGCCACTGTCTCCAAACCATTCATCACAGCAGGTCTCGCTAACGTCTTGCAAATCTTCCCTTTCACTCTTGCAGCGATACTTCTGTCACAAATCACTCAAACCTCCTCCACTCCCCCTTGCCTGCATGCTCTTCTTCACCTCGCTTGTGCTCTGTTCATCCCTTTGAAGGGTTAACCCCATGTATTTAAACCCATTTACCCTCATTACCTCTATACTTTACAGCTTCACTGTTACACCTGTCAT
Organism: Maylandia zebra; assembly: GCF_041146795.1. Classification (NCBI taxonomy): domain Eukaryota; kingdom Metazoa; phylum Chordata; class Actinopteri; order Cichliformes; family Cichlidae; genus Maylandia; species Maylandia zebra. Next base: position 20,118,218 of record NC_135177.1, read on the forward strand.
CAAACCCTGAATTCATAAACAGTGACAAGGAGGAATTTTGGACCAAAGACATCACAAATGTTTCCTCAAAAAGCTGATATTGTGAGGAATGACCACAAGAGGGCCTTAACATCCAGTAATCAGAGAATTATCACACACCTGAATAAGCTTCTTAGAAGGAGTTTGTCTTTTTAGTGAGGTTGTGTTTGATGTTAGCCAATGCAGAAGTGTTGGTGAATCCCAATGCATCACAAACATTTTTTGTCAGCTTTATTACCTTTGAGGTAAAGAAGCAACCAGATTCTTTTGGATATCCCTAACTTGAACTCTTATACCATGTTTATCTTCAGACAGGATATCTTACACAAGGGACTTCTTAATTGGTCTGGCCAGTTGTCCGGAGGCCAGGAAGAAGCCAGAATTCTTGCCAGAGCACCCAATAGTGTTAAGTGAGGCAGTAAGTGTAAAATTCTTGTTGTTTACTTGCTAAGTGGTCCAAATAATATCAGTAGTGTCTGGATTTAAAATGCTTTTATACTATCTTCACAGAGAGATCCTGAGCAACTAAGGCTTTATGAAATGAGGATGAATGGCAAGAAAGATAAAATGTGAGTTTAATACTGTAAATTTGTTACCACAGTTTGACTTTAATGCTTTTTTCATACAGTAGAAAAACAGTAGAGAGTATAGATTATGATTTGAATGAAATACCCATTGTTCTTCAAGAATAATTTGAACATTGGACATTTATAACACCAGTTAATGTGTATATGTAGGAATTAAGTTAAAGTTAAAACCTAGAAAAAAAGGTCGTTTTTACGGTATATTGTTAAAATTAGGTCGCTAACATAAACACCATAATAAAAATATGTCACCTTTGTTTGTTTTTAGGGCGGCTGAAGGGCTTCACTCACCTTGAGAAATTAGTCTTGCTTGTGCAGTGTTTGTGTTTGCTGTTCTTCCTTTCAGTTTAATTTAACTTTTTATTTCCTATTTATTATTTTGCAGGAGGTTCACAAGAATTTCGGTTTTTGATAACCCCCTGAGAGTGCTGTAGTGTATTTATACTGTGTGAACACCTTTTTGAAACAGAAAAAAAAAAAACTGAATGGCTACTTTTCAGATGCTTTAATAAAAGTCCTGAACTGAAGTGATGGCGCCAATTATGTTTACACATAATTAGAAATTCTCTGGAGTTAAGATTTGCATTTGTCTACAAATTGCTTTTGATTTTCTGTCCTATACCTCTGCTATTATCAACCTGCTTCAGCAGCAGTTTCCATCACAAATGACACACCTGTGTATTGTACAGCTGGTGAGCATGTCCGTGCATTAAACAGCTTAAGAAATTGGCATAAACGGGAGTGACTCTTGCATCAGTCAAGCAGATATTAACAGGAACACCAATGGTATTTTATTTTATCTGTTTGTTATGTGTTCTACATAAAGTGGTTATTTGACAACAAATTTGCTATAAAAAAAAAAAAAAAAGATTAACGGTCAACATGAATCTACAGGAAGTGAAAATCACACATGAAAGATTTTGTTGAGCACATTTTATAAAATGTAAGTATTTTTTACACTATTCGAGGATAAAACCACGATTCCTGTACTTAATGAATTAATTTCTTGTACAACCTTCGTCATTTTGACCAAACTGACTCACACAAAATAAACTCGGAAAAGTACTGCTTTTCCCAACATATGCGGAAATCCTTTAATAGCGCCGCTGTAACTGAACATCTGCTGCACTTCGTCGACCTCTGTACGTGACCGGAAGCCGGTAGCCAACAAGTGAGTGGGTGACGAGACTCATTTAGTACCCCTGTGACTCATCCGACGTCACGGCATTGTGGGCCGGCTCTCGGCGTTAAGTCAGATTTTAATACTGAAATGAAACGGAGGAAGACAGCAGCAGAAAAGTAACCTCGCAAAGAGCAAAACATCTATATCTGCTTTTTATTTTTTGTTTGGTTTCGTGAGTCCCGTTGGCTGATCTTTCAGGTAAGGATGAAGCTCATTACCGTATTTCCTGTAGCCGGTGCGCGATAGTGCTGAATCTGCATGTTGACAGTATGTTCCTATGGTGACTGTTTTAAATGTAAAAACAAAACCAAAAACCTTAATTGTCCAGATTCGAGAACTGAGTTAGATGTTGGTGAAATTCTAAGTAACAGGCTTTCTCAGCAGCCAGGTGTGGTTATGCGTTTCTTTCATTCTGCTCACTGAGTAATTTTGTTCGGATTCGGCTGTTCGCAGGAAAAATGGACTCAAAGGCCGAAGGAAGCGCTCCGTGCAGCAGGTGAGAAGTTCCGGTCAACATAATGTTCGACATATTTGTTTAAAAACGCAGGTACTACTCGACAAAACCGCTTCACACACGTCAACTGCAATGTCGTCTTGGAATGAGGAAGCTGGGGTGTGACAGGATATATGGCCATTGATTTTCTTTTCTTTCTTTCCCCCCCTGAAAGTCGTGACGGTTTTGTTATTGTTAAATAACACCGTCTTTACAGAACCAATAAGATATTTGTAATACTGCCCCGTTAGCTACCCACCATATTTACGTAACAATCATTGCTCTTCATTGATCTGTGTGATTCATTGTTTTAACTGACCCTTTCATGTCTATCCTTCTCCCCTCTTAAAGCCCTGTTTATGTGCACAACCCACACCTGGATGCACTGAAAGAAGACATCCTCTACCACTTCAGTCTAGGAACTGAAACTCATAGCCTACAAGATATGTTTGGTGATGTCAAAGTAATGTATCCCATAGTCATCTTTTTAAATTTTTATTTTAAAGCCTTGAGCCTGTTTTTGTCTGTGCAGTTCTCATGTCTATCTTTATGTGTGTGCTTTACTGTAGTTTGTTTGTGTGGGTGGGAGTCCCTGGAGAATGAAAGCATTCACTGAGTACATCGCAGCTGAGCTCGGTATGGAAGACCCCAAATCTGAGTATCCAAATATCTGTGCTGGGACGGATCGTTACGCCATGTACAAAGTTGGCCCTGTCCTCTCTGTCAGTGTATGTAAGAACAATATCCTCAATGTTATTTTGTTTTCCACATGATCGTTTTCTTAACTTGTATTTGTTAATCTACCAAAATGCATAATAATATCATGAACGTCATTTAAAAATTGTGTATATCTCTGCTTGTTTTTGCAGCACGGAATGGGCATCCCATCTATTGCCATAATGTTGCATGAGCTAATAAAGCTCCTCTATCATGCAAAGTGCACAGATGTTACAATTATACGCATTGGGACATCAGGTGGAGTAGGTATGTGCATTTGGGCCCTTTTCTTGTTGAGGAAAGGTGAAGTGACCCTTTGGAATTGGGTGCTGTTTGGGATTAATTTGTAGATTAAGCCTAAAGACCAGCTTGTGATAGGATCTTAGTTACCATGGGACTAATTACATGTCATACCAGACCCATTTTCCAAATCATTGTAGTAAAATAAACAACCAAAATAAGGTTTTTTGTTTAATTTGATAAATATTTGTCAGTTTGGGGACTGATTTATTTCTTGTGCGCAGCTGTGCAAGATGCAGTTACAAAATGTTACCGGTGAATAGCTGAAAGCGAAAGTATGATCCTGTCAACAAAATGGTCTCTAGGTTAATGATTTGTTTTCAGTTTAGACAAAACGAGGCAAAGGTTTCTGTGTTATTAGTTACATTTTAACAAAGCTCAAAGGATCGGGTATTACAACTAGCGGGAAAGCAGAGATGGTGTAAGCAAAAATGAGAGACAGCATAAGAGTGATGAATGCTGAGCACTAGACTGGAAAACTGTGACATTTTAGGTTAAAGTTACACTTAAATGAAGATCAGTATTGAGGGGTTATATATTTTTTGTCATTGTAAATATATAATAATACATGTGCAGCATTAGCAAGCTAGAAATTCGTTTGTTATTTAGAATATGCTAATTTCCCTTGTAATTGTGTCGCACGTACTTTCCAGTAGATGGATCGTGTGATGACGCAAGAGATGACAACAGAGTCTTTGTTTTTAAAAAGGGCATATTTTTCTATTTTTATCCCAAGAAACAGACTAAGGTTCCTTAATCAAATTGCTTCATGAAAACATTTTCACAATTAATTGCAAATACTTGGTTTTAACTCATTTTATCAGATTTTTGAAAGAGAGATCAGCTGATCTTTGAAGCCTGCCTTTGAAATTTACACAACCTTGGCCTTACACAAGCAATTGCATGAACATTTAGCTGTTGGCCTGTGTTGCATCTTTGATTTTGAAGTCTATACATGTAACATTTCCAGCACATGATGCACACGATGGTGATTCAATTCTAGAAGCTGTGACTAAATTTTACAACCACAGATCTTCATAGTAAAGATATATGCTCTAGAAAGGGCTATAAAGTAATTTGTCCTAAAATCTTTACATTTGTATTTTCACTTTAAAAAACTTTTTCATCTAACCTGCTATATTTGGCTTTCAGGACTTGAGCCTGGCACTGTTGTTGTCACCAAACAGTCTGTGGATCCCACCTTTCAGCCCAGGTTTGAGCAGGTGATCCTTGGGAAGACCGTGGTGCGCAATACTGATCTGGACCAAAGCCTGGCTGAGGACCTGCTGCAGTGCAGCAAGGAGCTAAACCAGTTTAAGACAGTTGTAGGCAACACCATGTGCACGCTGGATTTCTATGAAGGTTTGAGTTCTGATGCATCAATGTGTTAGCGAGTACACTGTTTGCCAACATCTACAGTCTTTCACTGTCTTCCTGTTTTCTCTGTTTGATCACACGTGTAGGGCAAGCCCGTTTGGATGGCGCTTTCTGCTCCTACACTGAGGAGGACAAGCAAGACTACCTCAACAAAGCTCAGGAAGCAGGAGTTTGTAATATAGAGATGGAGTCATCAGTGTTTGCTGCTATGTGTAAACTGAGTGGTCTACGAGGTAAGAAATTTCAATATCAGCATCGTTTTACTTCTGACAGCATTTTTTTTGTGTCTGAAAACTTTTATCTCTGTTTGTGAAAAGCGGCTGTGGTTTGCGTCACGCTCCTGGATCGGCTGAAGGGAGATCAGCTGCGCAGCTCTCACGAAGTTCTTCACAGTTACCAGCAGCGTCCTCAGATACTGGTCGGCTACTACATTAAGAAGCAGCTGAATGCCAAAGCGAAAGATAGCTAAATAAATGCAAGCATACAGTAAATTCTTATGATCTTCTGTCTAGAAGTCATACCTTTAAATATCTCCAAAAGACTTAAATGATGCCTTCTATTTATCCTTTGACACTGATTTAGTTGATACACTGCTATAAAAACATGCACCGCTACACTGTTGTTTTATTTCGTATTTCTCTTAAGTACACTTGAATTGATGTAGCACCCTTGTATTTAAAGTGAGTTAAGTTCATGTGTATTAGTTAAGGTCGTCTTATTCTACTTGACATGTAAAGTTTCAGATCCGTAAAACTTGAACCTGTAAGTCTAAACTTACAGTGGTGCCATAACAAAATGACCTTTTTACACCTATTATAAAAAATACATTTTTAAAATATTTTATAGGTTTAGATTTGTTATTGAAAACTTGATTGTGTATGTGGAGATTTTTTTTTACATTTTTATTGTCATCCAGATTGTATTCAGTTTCTTCGACCTTTGTATATGTGCTCAGCATTTCTTTCACAATATAAAATTGCAACAACACAACACTCCGCTTGAGAAAGATTTCTGCTTTGTGTCATAAATAAAGCAAGCAAGTAAAGCTTTGTGCAGTCTGAAATTTCACAACATATTAAGAAAAGAATTCTTTAAGTAAGAGGCACTGCGGCACAAATGCAATGTGAAGTTTGTTATATGATCTGTCAGTATTTGCAGCTCTTGAAAAGCCTGGTGAAGTCAAGATCAGCATCCTGACCAATAAACAAGCCAAAGATATTAATAAATGGTGTTCTGGTGTGTACTGATTTAACAGTAAATTATCAATGATAATAATAATAATCTCCCTAAAAGATTTTGGGTAGACTGGTGTTGTTGTCACATTAACTGTTAACGCCACATTAAAGGACACTTTTGCGGTGGTTAATTTGTGGAAAAGACAGAAAAGTTTGAGGGGAGGAAGTATTTTGTCATTTTTAGGGGTCAGAGTAATTTTTCATGTTGCTGCTTTTTCTGTAATAAAAAGCTCACACAGTATTAGTCGGTTAAAAATTGGACACTTGTTAAAAAGCTCAAGGTTTTTCATCAGCAAGCTTAAGCCATGTGGTAGCTAGGTTAAAATGTGACACATGTAACAACTGAGCCCCCGCCCGAGTATAAGAAATGAGAAAGGTATTTGAAGCTAGGCATGTAAAGGCAGTGTTGTATAAATATATCTGTTTGTTTCTTTGCTGGCAGAATGGTTTGTGTTGAGCCACACACAAACAGCTGGCCGAAGGAAGTATGGCTTTGTTGTGTTGTCTGCTAAGGTTATCATAAAGTTACATTAATTTGTTACAATTAATGAAAAAAAATGGAAAGAATACCTACTTTGAGGTCGTACCTTAGGCTTGGATTTAATGAAGGAACAGTTATTGAAAGATGTTTCAATCAATCAGCAATTCATGTAAATTCGAGTCAAAATCATGAATACTAACCTTGGTCTAACCTAGTTTGTCTGTTAAAATCAGCTATATGGGGAAAACACCTGGTTTTAAAATTTTCAGCTGGTGTCACAGGGTTCATTTTCTAGAAAGATCTGCTGAGACTGAAGTTACTTTGGACTGCTTTGGTCAGAGGAATAACTTTAGTACACTCATTCCCTCTTTTGTCTAATGCTGGTGATAGATGACGCATTAAAGGTTGAGATAAAATTGAACACTCTGACTAATGGCGAGTGTCATTGCTGATATTTTTGACCAGCAGGCGTGGCAGTCTGCAGCAGCTCGGTGAAGAAGTCTTCATTCTTACTTATGTTACAGTATTATCTGTTTGAATTAGTTTAACAGATCCTTTTCACCGCCACAGCTTTGACACGAATCAGTATGTGAATGCAGGTGTTATAATCACGTAGACTTTGGTTTTGTTTTTTTCAATCTAAACTTTAGTCATTTATAATTCCTGTAACTTCTTCATACTGGACTATATCATGACACAGTTGCAGGTTGAGGAAATATCGGTTGTTGTCAGTGTGGTGAATCATCTGCTCACCAGGATATTCACTTCTTTACGCAAAAAAAGTGACAATGTTGGTGTATTTTATTTCTGGCCTATATTTTTTGCACTGTTAACTTGGATCGTTCTCAAACACATTATTATTACATTATTATTCAGGCTTGAGGACAGATAACGGCTTTATTCTGTGGTGTCTCAGTATTTTGAGCTTCTAGCCTACACTGGGTGGTGTAAGACGCGCGGCGCGTGAGAGGAGGGTCTGTTTGCGCGCTCCCGTGCGTGCCCACCTCCCGTCTGCTATCCGATCCTTCCTCCGTCTCTTCGCTGACTCAGTGCCTTAAGCAGCATCACCGCTCACCAGAACAGATCTACAGCATCCTCTGCGGAGAAATACATCAGCCATGGCTAAAACAGCAACCGGTAAGCATTAGTCTGGATGGGTTCAGATGGATTAAAGCGGGATGGATGCACGGTACAGGTGCAGGATTTTTGCGGAAGGTCTGTGTCGGCCCGGTGTAGCCTACCGGCTGGTGGTCGTGCTTCTGTAACAGCTCCACCATAAAAATAAATATATAAATAGATAAAATAAAATAAAATAAAAGCTTTCTTTGCCGTTTTCAACACTAAATTGCATTAAATCACATTTCTGCAGACTATTGTCTCCACGCAGGACTCTATTGATGATAAGAATGTGGGCTCACGCCGAGCATCCTCTGTCGTTAGGTTACTGAAAAATCTCCTATATTATCCTACCTATGTAAACATATTCATTTTTATATAACAATTGTGTTAGGTAACATTGTGTAATTATACAATATGGGCTGCCTGAGAGGGGTTTACTAACCTTACAATGCTCCACCTGCGGTTCACGCTACAGCGGCCCCAACATGCAGCATAATGCAGACGGACCGCACCCAAGATGCTGGGTTGCCGATCATTTAGCCGACACCAAATCATTTGGAGGCTTCACCTGTTTGACTTTTACATTCATGTGGCTATAATGAAAGGTGCAGGTGATCGTTTCACTTTTTTGGCACTTAAACGTCTCTTTAAGATGATTGTTGTCGGTTATAAGATTGCACCCTTTATTCATGTCTTTAGCTTTCCTTATCTATTCCTTGCAAAGGATTGCACCAGCTGTGGCAGAGGTGCTGCAGTTTATTTTCCAAAAATTCATTATTGATATATGTTACAAAAATAAAATGTAGGTAGAGTTAGCACACTGATATTAGGAACTAGATTTTACGCTAGTCATCTCTTCTGATGGGTAGTTATTGTTGTAGGCCAGACATTTAGCATGGGTTTGTTTGTTTTTGGCTACCTATTTTACAAAATTCTTAATATAAGCCACCCATTCCTTCAGGGTTTTTTTTTACATAAAATATAATGTGCCAACTCACTATTCTGCATGTAGTAGCATAGATTTGTAGTTAACCAGACAGGTGTACGGCAGGGTGGGAGGCAGGCCAGCCCTGCAGCAAGGGGCTGCTTCACACGCTGGCCTTTGCAGCAGAAGGCATAGCAGCACTGACAATCTGTAGTCCTGAAGAGCCAGGTGGGCACTTTGTCAAAAATAGAAAGAGCATGAAGAACTGGCGGTGAAGATTAAAAATAGTCCAAAGATCTAGTGAAAGTTAATTAAAAAAAGAACGTTCAGGTCATTAATCTGGTGTTTTTTATGACTATGACACCACGGTGACCGAGGCGCATTATTGGACAAAGCTGTTTCATGTCCTGATTTTAGCTCACATGTGAACTTCAGTAAAAGTAATGGTTGTTATGCTCTTAGTTTGATAATGCTCACAGAATACATTCATCCAATTAATTATTAAGCAGTGCTGCACTTAGATACATTTCAGACTTTTAACAGCTCATTAGGCAGTCATCTGAGCTAACAGGCTTGTTGAGAATTTCCCCTTTCTTAACAAGTAATCAAATTGAAAATCTCAACTATATGTATCCATTTGTGACAATGTTGGTTGTGACAAATGGATAATGCTGTGTTTGTTTTATGGTTTTATGTTCTTGCAGCATACAAAGAGAAGATGAAGGAGCTGTCTGTCCTCTCCCTCATCTGCTCCTGCTTCTACCCAGAGCCACGCAATAAGCTTGTGTGTGACTTTGAAGGTACAAAATCAGCTGAATCATGGATTTTCTTTTAAATTAAACAAGCTAACTCCATGTTGATGATTTCTTTCAGATTTTAGACAAAAAATACGTATCATTGGACTGATACAGTAATATGTCTTGACTTTGCTACCATTAGCATTGTAATTGTGTCATTTACAGACATGGAGGTGAAACCTATAAACAAGCGGGCCTCGGGTCAGGCTTTTGAGGTGATTCTCAAGCCTCAGTCTCCAGTGTCAGATGTAGCCCACAACCTTCCCTCACCCCCAAAGAGGGATATCTCCTTGGACGACATTGAGAAGAAACTCGAGGCAGCTGAAGAACGGAGGAAGGTGAGTATATTGCATCGATGTCAACAAGCTTTAGGTGTTTAAACTGTAAAACAAAAGAAATCTTTGAGACATTTAACTATGGAAAATGAATAATTCATGTTACAAGATGGAGGTGCAAATGATTCAATTTGAATACTTCTGTATATTCAGTACCAAGAGGCCCAGGTGCTGAGGGCTTTGGCAGAAAAGCGAGAACATGAGAGGGACGTGTTGCTAAAGGCTATGGAAGAGAACAGTAATTTCAGCAAGATGGCTGAGGAGAAGCTCCAGATGAAGATGGAGCAGATCAAGGAGAACCGTGAAGCCCACCTGGCGGCCATGATGGAGCGCCTACAAGAGAAGGTGAGTCGTCAGCTTTATCAGAACTAAAAGCATATGAAAGGGGCTGGGCAGCGTCCTGATGAGTAATCATTCTCACTGTGCTGTTGTGACGTTTCCAGGAGAAACACGCGGCTGTGGTGCGCAGAAACAAAGAGCTGAGGGAAGAGCTGACAGCATGAGCCTCACACGAGTCCAGACTTCCATCCACCCAGTCCTGTCCCCTTCCTCGGTAGAGCCTTCACCCTCTTCGTAACAGACACTCAACCCTGGAGGCTGAGAGGTTCAAGGACCTCACCACTATATCACAACCCACCATGCCACCAGTACTCACTATTATCAGTATTATCAGTGGATATAAACATGAATAACACTCATCTTGAGAATTGAATGGTTTTGTTGATTTAAGAGAAATTGAAAGAATATGGGTTTTATTGGCTTTAATTTTGTCAGTACTTTTATCTATCTATCTATCTATCTATCTATCTATCTATCTATCTATCTATCTATCTATCTATCTATCTATCTATCTATCTATCTATCTATCTATCTATCTATCTATCTATCTATCTATCTATCTATCTATCTATCTAATATTTTCTTTGTCTTTGATTAATGTTCAGTTCTTGAAGTTTGACTCTGCGACCATTTTCTTGTGGAAGCTCTCAGTGGTGTGAGTTGGCTGTAGACAGGCATTTGCATTGATTCCCGATGATGTCCTGATAATGATGTTTTTTGCTGTGTCTTTTGTGAAGAATGACGGTTGGTGTTTCCAGACTACAGACTCCTCAAGATATCAACGTATCTCATCTGTATCTCCCTCACGCGCACCTACTCATTCTCAACACGCACACTTGGAACTTAACAATAATCGAATCCCCACAGATACATAGAAGTCCACTTCCTCTGAAATGAGCTCAATAGGTGCTTTATTGTTATTAAGAATGTCTATGCCCAATGGGAGCAACTGTTTATACACTTGCAGATTACCACTTTACCCCGACGGCGCCATTTTTCGATGAATCCATCGTTACCCAAACGAATAGCTTTGTTAAGAACACGGTATTGGGAATGAACCTTATAAAGTTGTGAATGTTATGACACCATACTGGTATCATGCATAGTGTCTTGGACAGTAGAATGTGCTGTTGCTCCCATCTTGATATTGATAGTGTGAACATTACGTATGTCTGTGTGGGTGTGTGTGAATGAAGAATTACCTTGAGGCATCATCAGCACCTTCTCTCATTTAGGGGGTTAGATAGAGAATGGATGCAGGATGCTTTACATTCAGCACACTAAACTAGTCTCTTTTTAATATACAGTACCACTGATATCTGCCTGCATCTTCTGCTGCTTGTTTTTCTCCCTCCATCTATTTCTCTGTGAAAGCTTTGCTGAATAAAAGTTTGGGGTTCTGTGAACATGGCATGCACCATCTGAAACTTTTCTGTAAACTGCCAAATAAAAGAACCAGTTATCTACACATCCTGAGAATCTTCCTGTAAATTTGTATTCTAATCTGATTTTAATAGAGTTTTAACATTTTTATTATTGCAGTGTTTAGAGTAGTTAAAATGTACAGATATGTAATTGATCATCAGCAAGTATGAGCACCTCTATAAAAGCAGAGGGTTTTATTTTTACAGTTGGATGGTCTGGAGCAGTTGTGTGTTAACACAATGCCAAGGACGAAAAACATCAGCTATGATTTGGGAATGGTCATGAGGTCGTTTCTGAAAAATTTAAAGTGGAGAGAAGCCGTCAAAGTGGAGATGGTTTACCATAATGCACAGCCCCATATTTGGCAAAAATAAAATACAGAACATCAACACAAACATTTTATACCAACTGTGAAGCCCGACAGTGGCGGTGTAATGATTTGGGCTTGTTTTACATTTGTAGGACCTGAGCATCTAGGCTCTCCTTTGTATGCCAAAGTTTTCTAGAGACAAATAACGCTAAAGGCTGGCCAAAATTGGTTGGTGCAACAGGGCAATGATCCTAAGGAGAGCTATATGTCTGTGAAGGTTCTCAGTCATCCAGGTCATCGTAGTCAAAGGAGCTTGGAAAGAAAAGCGTCTGGACTTCTATGAGTTGCTTGAAGACGTTTCACCTCTCATCTGAGAAGCTTCTTCAGTTCTAAGGTCAAATAGTGGAGAGTCCCAGATTTAAACCCAGTGGGAGTTTCCCCCCAAAGAGGGACAAAGGACCCCCTGATGATCCTCTACCTAATCACATGAGCCAAGGTGTGAAAGCGGGTGTGGGTTACAATCAGCCAGGGTTTTGGGTGAGCTCATCGTGAAACCTGGCCCCTCCCTATCATGTGATTTCCTGATGTCAGATGGCCCAGGATGTGAGTGGGTGTTAAGGCGTCTGGGAAGGGATCTCAAAACTGGATTATAGATGGCAGAGAGTTGGTGTCGTAAACCACCGCCTCTGTTCAAAGATGGTCGCTCACAGTGGACGTAAATGGCTTCTTTCACTCATCTTTCAAACCATCTGTCCTCTCTGTCCAAAATGTGAACATTGGCATCCTTGAAAGAGTGACCTTTGTCCTTTAGATGCAGATGGACAGCTGAGTCTTGTCCTGTGGAGGTGGCTCTTCTGGGGGTTGTTTGGTCTCTCCGATGTGGAGGTCTGGGCATTCCTCGCTGCACTGTACAGCATACACCACATTGTTAAGTTTGTGTTTAGGAGCTTTGTCTTTCAGGTGAACCAGCTTTTGTCTGAGTGTGTTGCTGGGTCTGAAATGCACCGGGATGTCGTGCTTGGAGAGAACCCTCCTGAGTTTCTCGGATACACCAGCTACATAGGGGATGACAATGTTGTTGCGTCTGTCTTTCTTATCCTCCCTCGCTGGTGTCTGATCTTCTTTCCTGTGCATCTTTGCTGACTTTATAAACGCCCAATTAGGATAACCGCATGTTTTAAGTGCTTCCTTTACATGTGTGTGTTCCTTCTTTTTCCCTTCAGGCTTAGAGGGAACATGTTCTGCCCGGTGGTGTAGGGTCCTAATTACTCCAAGTTTGTGTTCCAGAGGGTGATGGGAGTCAAAGAGGAGGTACTGGTCCGTGTGTGTGGGCTTCCGGTAAACTTCAATGTTGAGGTTGCCTTTCAAGGTCTTGAAGGCAAGTTATAACTTTCTTTTTGCAAATCTACAAAGGAGTGGCGGAAAAAGACATCATGGTGCTTCTGTATGGAATTATATTTATGACATAACACATGCACGAGCAAAAACATTTCAGGGACACAATTACATTCCAATCCACCCAGCAACGCGCACAAAGAAGCCATCGTGCACGCTAGCTGCTTTGCACGTGCTGCTACAATTTTACGCTCTGGCGGGTGCTCTGTGGAGAAAGCCTGCTTACACACACCCTGCTAAACCAACACGTACGCGCTCGCTAAACTTACTTTCGACTGTCTGGAGGCGGAACCCAACGGATGACGGATCCTAATGTGATTGGTCAATATGATGGACACTTCAGCTTACTTGTTTAACTGAATTACACTGTGACGGCGACACTGTCTTAAACTGTATTTGTTTACAATTTAAAAAACAAAACTTGTCAAATTGGTTATCAACAGTTATTGTTTGCTGTGCAGCAGTGGAAATAGTGGGGAAAAAACGGTTATTCCATATATGGGAAACGCAGTGCCCTACTAAGGCATTTTCACCATGTGCACTTATTCTTTTGTGCCCGTGGAGGGGACAGCATATGATTCACATGATTTCTGTACTCATCATATCACTTGGGAGCATCGTGTCCTCTCTGGAGAGAAATATTTCATCACACGTTGTGTTAAACTGCAGTAAACCTTCCCTAAGGTTTGGGCCCAGTTTTCCACAACACAGTGCCATAACTGAGCCACCAGCTCTGGGGGGTTGAATTCTTCTAACTGTACTTAAGCTTTCCACCAGCAGGTGGCAGTGTCAGATTTATTTGGGACCAGAACCCTCCCAAAACAAAACAAAACCCTACAACCCTTCAAAACTGGAACAAAATATATAATATGCTAAACAGGAATATAGGCAACAATATTAACAGTATTACTGACTGGCTGAATTAGAATATTAGATTCCCTAAAATCTGCTGTTGACATTTTAGTTTTCATAATCTGATTTATTATTTACAGCATGTGACTTAAAGCCCTGGGGGAATACAATTCAGACAGCAGATGCCCCACCTGAATGCCTGATGTGCTTCATGCATGGATAAAAGACCAAGCCATTAAAACAATGAACCCCTTAAAAGCCATGCCTCTAAAAGACAGAAACAGAAACAGTACCTAAAATGCGGAACAGTGATTTATGGGTCCAGCTGCCTGAGTGTTGTTGTTACTTTTCAACCTCTTTCCTCCAATGTCCTCATACTGTTCACACTATTGTCTCCGTTCCAGACCAACCTGAGCTGGTGAGGTCAGGGTAACATTGTAAAGGATTTCCTCTGGCTCTTAATGATTTCCTGTGTATTCATAAGGGCAACAATGCTGTCGAATTCAGTTACTTACCTGGCACACAGTAAAGGAATTACCTTTCAGTCAATAGCCAGGACCTCATTAGCTCATGATTGACTTCTATGAGACTGCAATAGAAGTGCACCTGCAGATTGTGTGTCATTATGGGAATGTATGGGCTTTATGAGTAAAGGAGCTTCTGTCGTCTGCTTGTATGTAGGACTTGGCTGCATGTGAATGAATGTGAAAAGCAACAACATGGTATACATGATAAGAACCAAAAAGGAATGAAAGAAGTGAAGGCAACAGAAATACACATTCTTTTATAACCATGTTGTATATATTTAGAATCAATTTATTGGTACAAAAATATTACAAACAGGTACAAGAATCCAGGTTTCCAAACCTTAAAAAGTTATTTTCCCAAAAGTTGCGCACATAATATGCATATTTATTGTCACTGTAGTTCCCAAAATCATAAGGAAAGCTGACATAATTAAGTTAATCTATGTTACGCCAGGTGTAGATTTGTATATTTCAGTATATGGCCTACAACAGCTGATCTCTAATTTTGTGCTTATTGTAAATCAATCCATGACCCATTTATCATACCATTACAACAGTCCTCAACCTGGAGGCAGTGCAGGCTAGCTAAATTAGTTTATGATTTCATTTAATAACATAAAAATACTTTTTTTTACTTGTTAAAAGTAAATGAGAAATTAGATCCTCTAGCAACCGCTCCCACTTGTTCCTTATGCTTAATAAAATAAAATCAGTTTTGTTCCCCTGTATTTTATTGTTGTAAAACAGTTGAAGCAGTCTGTATGTGACGGTGGACACAGCTCAGCTGTTGCCCTCAGTCCAGGGATTGGCTTCAGAAGGCCCCGATCTCCATGCCCCATGGCCTGTAAGGTTTTGACAGTGTGGAGGAGGGACTCACGGTGCTGACGGCTGTCGGGGAAAGGAGGGGGAATGCGCTAAAGGAGAGGGGGAAGGCCGAAAGCGAGGACAGAGATGAAACCAGTGGTGGAGAAAGCTTGGTTGTTGGCATGGGAAGACTGAGGGGTAGAGAGCCATTGGGGGCAACCCTGAGGGACTCTGTGGGGGGCATGGCACTGAGTCTGGATGTCCCAGATGTCTCAGTGGAGGAGGAGGAGGAGGAGGAAGATGATGATGAGGGTGAAGAGGAGGAGGAAGGGGCCTGGCTACTGGCGGTTCTGGATGCAGGTGTCCTGCCCTGGGGGTGCTGTACAAGGAGTGGGTGGGGTAGATGGGCAGGAGTAGCCCCGTAGGCAGAGCCCCAGGCTAAGTGTTCCAGTCCAGTGTGCACCTCCCTCTGAGAGGCATAGTTGCTGAGGTGGGACACCAAACGTACACGGAGGGTGTCTGTGCTGTCCCGACCCTCTATGATGCTCAGGTAGCGAGCTGTCTCTGCCAGGCACTCCCTGAAGCCCAGGCTGCGGTAATCCTTAGCAAGAGCGTGAGCTTCAAAGTAACCTGTGAGAAAAGAACAAACATGGTTAAATAAACGTGTTACTCAAAGAATATGTCATATTTATTAATACCAGAGCTGAAACATGCATTTATTCAAAGAAAATATCCACTACCTTTCCCACCAGAAGCATGAAGCATCTTCAAATGGTCCACTGTCATTTGGAGTATTTCTGCTTTCTCCAGTTTAGCAGATCCCTGCAAAGACGTTATAATAAAGCGTCTCTTTCAGTTATATATTATCTATCAACAAAATTGTGTGTGCCAAATAAAATGAAGAATAACATACCTGTTTCTCAAAAGCACTCGGCACCAATCTTCTCAGCTCTGACAAACTGTTGTTGATCCGGTCACGTCTCCGTTTCTCAATGATCTGTTTGAAAACATATTTCAACATTAATTCAATCGTGCAGAGGATGAGAAACTTTGGAAACTATTAAACAAGAGCGGGAAACGCGGTTCACATACCCCTCTGCGCCTTTTTCTGGCTTGGACTTGCGTGGTTGTGGAGAGTGACATCGATCCGTGGGAGTCAATTTGACTAAAAAAGTAAAAACAAAAAACGATGTTGAGGCAATACATTAAAGAGCACTTTTAAAAAAACAGGATATGTAGGGAATAACGCAAAAAACACCCAATTCTTAATTAAAACATGTCGTATAGGTTGATTTTCTTAAAAAAAAAAAAAAAAAGTTAACATACCCATTTTCATCCCCACTGTCCTTCTCCACCTCAACAGTGTCGTCCAGGTCGCTGTCCGATGAGCTGTAGTTGTGGCTTCGCTTCATTTCGCCTTCAAGCCTTCAATCTCTTCTCTCGGGGCACAGACAGCACGAGGTATGCGTAACAGTTTAAAACTGTCTGATCTGCATCTGCTGTGACTGTTTTCACACGGCGGAGAGGAGGGCGGGGTGACCGGAATGATGTGGGCGGGGCTCTGACAGACTTGAGCCAGTCAGAATCGAGCTGAGGCTTGAGTGACGGGGGCCTTAAAAATATCAATGAAGTTTTGAGGGATCAAAGAGCATCATCCTAATAAAAGTGGTCTGAAACAATGATATCACATTATGAATCTATATATAAAAACAATGTATTAATTAAACATTTTAATCCATCCTGTAGAGAGCTGGAGTGACTGCAGCATAGATTCTTCTCCTGCATTATAAAGGTTGGATGGTCTATTAGCTGACTGTTGTTACGGCCCTAGCAGGGCCTCCTCCTGAAGGTGCCTGTGTGGGCGTGTCCCACCACTTCTTCTGCCTGAGGTGCCACCTTTCCCTGTAACACAGCTGACTCACATCAGTAATTAAAAGTATTTAAGCCCAGGGAAAGGTGAGCTCTGGGCCAGAGTGCCATTCTGTGTGGTGTTTGCAGCTAGTGAGCTGTCTGTGTTTTGTGGTGTTTGCAGCTAGTGAGCTGTCTGTGTTTTGTGGTGATTGCAGCTAGTGAGCTGTGTTTGTGGTTTCCAGCTAGTGAGCTGCGCTTTCCTTTTGACTTTGCTTTATTGACCAACGCCTGAGTTTTGTTTGTTTTTCTTAAATGGTGATAGCGGCTTGTCCGTCTCTCTTAGTTGAGCTACTTTAATAAAACTCTTTAATTTAACCCTTTTGCCTCCTTGACTCCTTTTTCTGACCTGGACACCTTTTGTTACTTCCCCCTCACCGCCTAGACCCCTCAGGGGAACGTAACAAGTGGGGGCTCGTCCGGGATCGTTGAAAAGGGAGTTTTGAGTTGGAATTGGTTTTTGATTATCTTGGGGTTTTTTTTTTCGCCTTTAGAGGTTCAACTTCCCAGTTAAGTTAGGTGAGTGTCCAGCTGAGCTTATTAAGTTCTTCCTTCGGGCACTATTTTGTTATTTTGCCTTTTTTATTTTCGGAGTAATCCTGGGCGGGGATTAGTTCCCTGTTGGGGGTAGGCAATTCAGGGCCCCGGTCGCTGAAGTTCTGCCTTTCAAGTCGCCTCGAGCCCAGCACGCTCCAGAAGATAGGTAGGTAAAGGTTGTTGTGCTTAGGAACTGGGTAAGTTGTGTTTGTTTATTGTGTATGCTGTAAGAGGTCAGTTGGTCAGTTAAACTAAGTTGTGTAGTTTCTGAGTGAGTTGGCAGACGGGTGTGGTAGTGTCCTAATTAGGGTGTTTTCTAACCCTTCTCCGGCCCCCAAAATGGCTGATGAAGCCATCAGTGCACAGGTGTCTAGAAGCTCGTTTGTAAGCAGTAACATCCACCTGGTTCCCGTTTTTTGTGAATCCAGTGTTGAGAGCTTCTTCAGTGTATTTGAAAGCATAGCAACTGCATTACAGTGGCCTGAAGACGTGTGGGGGGTGATGTTGCTGTGTAAATTCACAGCTAAGGCTCAGGAAGCTTGCTCTGGTCTGTCTATGCAGGACAGCCTAGTTTATGAAAAGATTAAAAGTGCCGTCCTCCAAGCCTATGAACTTGTGCCTGAGGCCTATAGGCAGAACTTTTGAGGTTTGGAGTTGGCACAGGGTCAGTGCTACCTTGACTTTGCTCGGGAGAAGGCAAAGCTTTTTGGTAGGTGGTGCTCTGCAAGCCAGGTTAACAGTTTGGGGTCGTTACGTGAGCTCATGCTTGTGGAGGATTTCAAAAACTCTGTTCCTGAGTCTATTTCTTGTTATTTAAGTGAGCAAAGGGTTTCCACTCTACAGCAGGCTGCCATACTGGCGGATGGGTTTACCCTAACTCATAAAACAAACGCGGTGGAATGTGACATCCCTTCTCACGGTAACACATCTTGGAGAGCTAGGAGGGAGCCAGCTAACAAGGCTGAAAAAGTTGTGGTTTCGAGACCCAAAACGAAGCTTTGTTTCTTCTGCCACAACCCTGGACACCTCATTGCTGACTGTTCAAAATTGAAACTCAAACGGAAAGCCGACTCAAAGCAACAAGTGCCTGCTTTGAGAAAAGCTAGTCGTGGTTCTCAAACCGACAAGGTTGCCAGGCCTAGTAAAAGGCTACACTTGGAGCATAATTGCTCAATCGTGTCATTTAGTCAGTGTGAGAGGTCACCTAACCCTGAGCTGCTGCTGGTTGACAATGTCCCCGTTCCTCAACATGACCTGCAGGTGGACAGATCATGTATAACACCACCACTCAGACCTGCACCCCTGACTAACAAGCATGCCTGTACCCGTGACCTGAGCAATCATCTGAAAACTGTTGCAGTAAGGTCTTCTGACTGCCTGCTGTGTTCTCCACATGTGATGGCTCAAAAAAGCCCTAGCCACCACATGAGACATTGTTTTGAGGGTCTGCGGCCACCCTCAGTCAGTATTTTGAACCCGTTGAGATGGGGTTGGCAGCTTCCGCAGGCAATGCCTAACCGTTGCTATGGGGTTTGGTAGGTGGAAAGCCTGCAATTTGTTGATGCGATGGTTACGGACTTGATTAGTTGTTTTGGTTATCATAATCATTTGACAAACCACGGGTTTGTATTTATGGGAGGGGGTGTTACGGCCCTAGCAGGGCCTCCTCCTGAAGGTGCCTGTGTGGGCGTGTCCCACCACTTCTTCTGCCTGAGGTGCCACCTTTCCCTGTAACACAGCTGACTCACATCAGTAATTAAAAGTATTTAAGCCCAGGGAAAGGTGAGCTCTGGGCCAGAGTGCCATTTTGTGTGGTGTTTGCAGCTAGTGAGCTGTCTGTGTTTTGTGGTGTTTGCAGCTAGTGAGCTGTCTGTGTTTTGTGGTGATTGCAGCTAGTGAGCTGTGTTTGTGGTTTCCAGCTAGTGAGCTGCGCTTTCCTTTTGACTTTGCTTTATTGACCAACGCCTGAGTTTTGTTTGTTTTTCTTAAATGGTGATAGCGGCTTGTCCGTCTCTCTTAGTTGAGCTACTTTAATAAAACTCTTTAATTTAACCCTTTTGCCTCCTTGACTCCTTTTTCTGACCTGGACACCTTTTGTTACTTCCCCCTCACCGCCTAGACCCCTCAGGGGAACGTAACACTGTCTTCAACCATGTGGTTCCAGAGTGTCACTGATCAGCCAGGAGACTCCACAGTGGGCTAGCGTGTCCACGCTCTCCTGGGGAACTTCCTCCTCTAAACCTTCTGCAAACAGGTCAACAGGCAGGCAGACCTTCCAATGGAGCCATACACCCGCTGGGTGAACATTCGTCTCTCTGCAGTGCAGTGTGCAAAAAAACAGAAATTTTTTCTTAAGCTTGAGCTATAAGCAGCTATAGAAACTATAACAGCAGGTAAAGCTGCTTTGGGCGTAAAATAAGGAACACAAGGGGAACAGGGGGGCGTCTGCAGAAGTGTGATAGGGTGACCCCACTAATACAAGCGGGTCAGGGGGGCAAACTATGAAACATGGGAGATTTCAGTGCTAGCGCTACTGTGTAACTGATTCCTTTAGGCATATGTTTTTAGTTTAGGGGCATATCAAATCTTTTAGTTGGGAGGGGGGTCTCTTTCGCTGTGGAGGCATGGTTTGTCAGGGAAGGATAAATAAAAGAAGTTCTAGTTCAAAACATCAAGTGAGGGGATTCCTGTTGGGCAAATGATATTTCTATATTTATGTATTTAGATATTTATATCTCTCCAACTAAGTTCCAGGACTTGGAGAAGTCGTGCTAATGTGCAATGATGCTGTTCAGTCTAAGTTCTCTTTCACTTGTGGCCAGTGTGAATATATAAATATGTTAGAAAGAAAGAAAGAAAGTGTGTACATTATTAGACATTGTTAGACATTAGTATTGTACCTACAGTACAAAGTTTAGGTGTTTGTACTTTATTTGATGTTTTACTATTTCTCTTTGAGATATTTGTTAGTTTTCACATTGATTTCTTTCTTTTGTGTACTCAGAAGAACCCACAACAGATCTCTTATGTTTTAGGGATTTTAAATGTAGCGTTTTATGATTTTTCTGGTTTGAAAACATTCTTGTACTTTATGAGATATTTAAACTAATAAAATACTCTTGGAAAACTGTAAAATAAATAGAAACAGAACCAAAAACAGGGATGTTTGTCTTACAAGCTGACCTTTTAGTGCTTCCCACAGGGCAGTAACATGGGAATCTCACAAAATTTGGTTTATTTATACTACCCTACACTACTAAAAGTACAGTTACAGTTAGTAGTTAAAATAAGGCCAACTTTACACACCTACAGCATCAAGACTCCATAATTTCAATAGAAACAATAAAAAAAAGTCAATCATATATCACATTAAAATATTCCCATCGAACATTTTCTGCAAAATACAATCGCTTACTCTTGATACTTTATGTGATAAAAACAATTCTTACATTCTTAACTGAACTATAAAAACCTAGAATATAAAATACTAGAAAAAATCACTTAAAAAAAGAGTTTTAACTAACTTGTAATTTTTTGCTACATTTGGCTTTCTTTTTTTTTTTTTTTGGCAATTTATCTCTTAAAATGTTGTCCAAATTCTTTTGGATTTTGAGGGGTAAAAACTCACAAAAACTCATGTATTAATAAGTAATTAGATACACTTTTAGATACACTTACAGGGTTACAGGTTAAAACAATAATGTGAATGTGGGACTTACTTTATTTACTTTATGTTACTTTATTTTTGAATTTTGGTATTGCTACTTTTATTGAACAATCTCAGCACTTCTGCTGTCATGTATGTATACCATATATCATGTATATGGTGTAAAACCATATCTAATTTCTATTATATACAATTTCTATTATTGTAAAACAAAAATAGAAAGTAATATTTGTACATTTACACAAATACTACATGATAGTGCAACTTTTAGATGCCCGAATATATATATTTTCTGCTGTTTTATCCTCCACAAAGCTGGAAATTTGATGCTTATATATATCACTATATTTGCCAACAAATAAGATCAGTAGTTACCCTGCAGATAAAGTGTTTCCATATGCAATATATGGTAGGATGTGATCCAATTACAACATATCTTCCCTGCACAAAGAGCACTTTATGGTCATATTGTAAGCACATTTAATTAATAAATCTAAAATTGTTTTCTCTTGTAACAGAAATTTGGTTTAATTACTTAAAAACAAAAGTTTTAGAACCATCACCTTACCAGGCTTTTGAAAAATACACATTTAACCACAAATGAACCAAGAATAGAAAGCAGTTAAGATAAAGAAACAGGTGAATGTTAGTCTTTTCTGTCTGATGGAAGGTCTGGAAAAATGACTTGATGTTGGGATATAGCGCCTGCTCTGACATGTGCCTGACATGTCTGTTAAGGCTGTCAGCGGGAGCGCAGTGCCCCTGCTGTCTTCAATTCCAGTGCCTTGTAGAGAAGCAGCTGTTTCTCTCCTCTGTCCATCAGGTCAGTTGTTAACTTTGTACGCTGGGAGCTAGACAAGTGCGGATGAGAGCTTGATTCTATGGAGCAACTGGAGGCCAACACGCTGGTCCCAGAATGTCAGAGGGGCTTCAGTGGTGACAGATACAATGTGCGAGCTTCGGTCACTCTGTTGATGCAGTGAGCGCGGATGAGCCTTCACACCATCCCTCACACACAGATACATGCACAGACCCCCACCTAATCTCCTCTCCTTGTCATGCCTACCTTCATCCATTTCATGCATTTCCACATTCCCATACTCGCACTTGGAGGATTTATAGATCCTAACATGTGCTTAATCCAGTGCTGAAAAATACTCACAGCCTGCCTGCTCCCTTTTTGGACTGAATTTCTCATGCAAGATGCATGAACTGTGCCTTCTTGGCCTTCCAGTGACTCTGCTACATGTCAATCTGAATATATTTATGCTCACTCTTTTGCACTGTTTATGATACTATTATGGAAATAGGGCCATTATGGCAACACAAACCACTCTCCTCACACCTGACCATCAAGGTCATTCACATTAGAGCTGACATTCCTGTGGCCCATTAAACATAATTACGATTCGTCTTTTAAAAACCTTGACTTTTCACCTGCGGTATCGCAACATCTCCTCGCCCTTCCCAGTCCACTTTTGGTGACGCTGGACGTGAATGTCCTGTTCTGTTAGAGTGTGTTTGGCTTTGGCTCATTTGTGTTGTTTGACTACCATCTTTACATTTAATAACTCCAACAGCTTACCAGTCTGCCTATTGAACGTGGGCGTAACTCGGCACCGATTTCTAGAAACCCCTCTCAACCCAGTGCCAGGAAGCTAAAAGGTATAAGCAAGCATTTGTTTGAAACTGGCGTGTGCCCAGCTGCCTTCCTCAATCTTCCCTCAGGTTTCCCTTGGTGACTCTTTGTGTGCAAGAGCACGGCCTGAGTGTGCGCTGGTGTGTTTGCATGTGTTTATGTGTGTGCGACTGAGAGCGTGCAAGTGTGTTTAGGAGGTGCTATTTCCCACAACCCTGATCTAATTCCGTGGTAACTCAATCTCCGTGTGAGCGCTTCCCGGCGAGTGTTCTCCCACCCGTCGGCCGTCTCTCCCTGGCTGGCTGAGTGGCTGAGTGTGTCTGACGGAGGCCGGCTCAGTCCCATTGGACCCCACACCCCCACCCCCTGCCCTCTCCTCTCCGCCTTCATCCTACCCTCCCTCCCATCAGGATTGATTTACTATGTCAACCGTTGGGGCTGTCGGCAGCAGCAACGCTCACAGCCGTGCCTGCGTCCTGTGCGCACACCATCCTGACATCTTATACCTGTCACTCAACAACTGCTGGAGTGAACTGTGGGTGTGTGTGCTGTATGTATGTGTCTGTTAATGTGTGTGAGATAATTTCCTCATCCATATTTGGACGATGTTTGCCCAAAGGTGTGAGCTTTGCTGCGCATTTACATTAGGTATGACATTATTATGTAAGGCAAGGAAAATGCCACCCATGCTGGTCCTCAATAGGTTGTTTGACTGAGGGAAATGTCTCCCAGACAGCTTTCATGCAACAATGTTATCCTATGGGCCACAGTTTCCTGTCTGTCCCCTCTCTTTCTGGTCAGCACCCAGGCGCTATATTGGGCAGGCCTGAGACCCATTCCCACTCCTTAACCGTAATACACCCGCCTTCTCATTCTTTACTTTCCTGTCTTTGTTGGCATCCATTCTGCTTGTACTTTTCAGATAGGTATAAGCCAGGGAGGATATGTTGACTTCCCTCTTTCTTTGTTTAGCAAAGTTTTTTTTGCCTTTTCTTTTTTCTTTTTCTTTTTTTTTTATGAGGACATCTCCTCAGGCCTCAGGTCACAATACTGACACCAGTATTTCAGTGCCAGCTGCCAATTACAGGGCTTGGAGTCGATTACAGGGCACGAACAGCATTTAGGAAAGATTCAGACAATACTTTGAACTCAATATGGACAACCTTATGTGCCTGGAAAAAAAAGAAAGAAGTGGATGACCTAAGTTACTCCTGAATAAATAAAATCTCTTTCGCTCCTTTTTCCCCCCACAATGTCGCACACTCCTGCACATAGGCCCCTCACAATTATATTGTTCATAAGGTTTACCAGAATGCTTCAAATTACCAGTTAACTTATGCAAGTTCACAATGGGGGGAAGGCAGATCACAAGACTGGTTCTCAAATAAGCGCAACAGGAGACAGCACGTGATGTCCTCACAGAGAAAGGAGGACCGCGGAGCAAGCTACTTTTAAGGCCACACATTGTGCTGCCACAGGAAAAACATTGTTTGCATATCAATGGTGTGTGTGTGTGTGTGTCTCTGTGTATGTGTGTCTTAAAGTGCAGGGGTGTGAGGGCTCTAATTGAAATGTATCTCCTGGTTTACATCACAAGAAACCCTCACTGACACCGGCCATATGAATTATTAGCCAAGTTAAGCTGCAGAGTCTCTGTTTCTGCATCTGTGTGCCACAAGACACGTTTGGTCATTTCTGTGGGAAATCAGTGTTTTAGAGCAAGTCTGTCTCTGAAGCTCAGCTGTCATTTTATGAGTAACTCTTTACCTCAAAAAACCTTTTCCAAAGTGTTTTTGGTCACTTACATGCAGTTTTATTTTCCCTTCCCAGTGCAGTTTCAAATAAAATCTGATTAGGAATGGGTATAACCACCAAAAATGTTATACATAATAGAGAAACTGAAAAGAGCCAATTTATGATGTGTCACAAGTTTATCAAAAAAGGAGAGAAAAAAAGTTGTCTTTTTTTAAGAGCCGGCTCCTTTCCCAGTGGATGCTCTGTGCCAGCTGTCTGCTCTGCAGTAAAGTACTGCTTTCCCAAGCTCTGACCTGTGGGAAAATCTGTTGTGGCCAGTAATTGATTCCGCCCTGCCAGCCCCATTACTCTCCACTGCAGTCAAACTGCCAGTGATCTGCAGAAA
Source organism: Maylandia zebra (assembly GCF_041146795.1). Classification (NCBI taxonomy): domain Eukaryota; kingdom Metazoa; phylum Chordata; class Actinopteri; order Cichliformes; family Cichlidae; genus Maylandia; species Maylandia zebra. The sequence continues at coordinate 20,143,325 of NC_135177.1, forward strand.
GCCTGTTAGCACAGCACCCCTTATTCTTTCTCTTCCCACTCACACAAGCATGAATCACAATCCAAGCAAGTCCGACTGTTACATCCAGTGTTGTTTCTTTTTTGCTGTCATTTTTCCCTATAATTCACATATTTTCTTCATTAATTTTCTTTCAATCCATTCTTAATTCATTATTATTCTTTTCTAATTTTCAAGTTATAATTGATTAGTTGTACCAGTAGGCTTTATTCTATACTATGACAACAATGTAAATATGCTAGAAGAAATGGATGGTAATCTCCCTGAACGTGCCCTCTCCCTCAGAGCTAGTCATGAAATATTAACTGCAGTCATCTGTTGAGATGGTTGAGTTGCTTGTCACTGCCTAACACTAGCCACATGTCTAAATAAAGGTAAGTGTTCCCCCCTTCTAATTAATCTTCAATTAGGGCTCTTGCTCTGTGCTGTTGCATCTGTGTTTCCTAGTCTCGCATCAGCGGGAGGGGTATTGAGTGTGTGTATGTGTGTAAGTATATGAGGGGGGCTTTCATGAGGATTATGAGGTTCGCAGGACGTGTATTCACATGATGGTTGTTTTGCTCTTCTAAGCGTCCCCACTTTTTCCACATGAACTAAATGGCAACACTCTGAACACAGGCTATTTAAACCTTTGGCAGAAAAGGTCACAATAGTCTTAGAAATAATTGCTCAGACTTAGAAAGACATAAGTGGCCTCAAGCCAGTGATTCTCATGACTCTGTGGCAGGCTTTATATAACTACCAGCTGAGGGGTGCACTTTCCCATGTTGTAAGGGGTCAGGAGGCCACCCTCTAAGCTCTGTGGCAGTTGTTTTTCACACAAGAATTTCAACCCACTGTTGGATGATCTAAGAGAGCATAAAAGAGGAGCAGAGAACTGTACAGTATGCATCACTTTAGCTCCTGGTGACCCCTCCACCCACTGCACTCTGCACCCGGTGGCTGTGCCCCATGGGCAGCTCTCCCTGCACCTCTCTCTGTATTGACAGAACAAGTAGTGTCTGTGTGAGAGGCAGCCCCATGTCCCCCTCCCATCCCTCTCCTGCTCCTCTGTCGGTGTGCAAACCAGAAGCCTGAGGCGCAGGGAGCGTGTGGGATGAAGAGATGAGAGAGAAGATCAAAGCAGGAAGCATGAAAAAGCTCAAAGCACACAAGCGAGAGGCACCTCACTGACCCCTGCCACACACACTCAAACTCACACACATGCAGACACACACACACACATACACTCTTCATTTTGGCTGTGCAGAACAGTCGGTAACCAGCCTCTGGTTCCCCTAGCAGCCGTGTAAAAAGGCAAAGAGGAGAGGGCACATCACTCGGGCCGTGTGAGCCGTTCAGCAGATGATCTGGACCTGCTGGGAACCTGACCTAAAGTGGTGCCCCCTGTTGGTGCCAAAGGTGTGGCACACACTGAATGTGGGCTGTACTTACTTCTTGCTCATCAGGTATTTTACATTTTTATCAAAAAAAGGAGAGAAAATTTAAAAAAAAATGTGCAAAAATCTCTTTTAATTAAGTGGGTTTCTTTACTAGCTATGAATTTGTTGTAGTCTCTAGACATATTTTCATTGTCAGAATTTGACCCTTACAGATGAAAACAAACAAAAAAAAAAATCAGTCACTCAAAGGTTTGGATTCACAGACAAAACTCCTACGAGCGTTTCACTCATTTCTATGTGAGGGAAATTTAGCCCCTATACCTCAGACAAAAGCTTACCTGGAATAGAAAAGACAATTTAGGCTTAAAAGAAGGGAATATGATCAAATGTACACAGAGTAGAAGAAGTGAAAAGACTTCCTTGCTGTGGAACATGTCACTACTCTGCTGGACTCTCACGGCACTCAACATGATCAGCTGTGACCCCAGTTTTACCTGCTGCCATATAAAGTTGTCGTTTGGGTTTTAAACCATCCCAGTCAGACTGGCAAACTCCTCCTTGGCCCTGAGGATCCTCTCTCCATTATTCATGAGTCCTCAGGTTGGACCCTGGGAACAAGCTGAACGAGGCCCTGTGTCAATACGAAACACTGGCCGCCACAATGGGCTCTGCCTCCAACTACACTGTTGACAGACACCAACACAAAGGAGCTGAAAGGGGTCCCCCTCCGTTCTCACACACACTGAAGAATGAGTCAGTGTGCTGCCGCTCAGAGCTGTGTTTGTACAGTATATACAGCTTTTGTTCATGGTCACTGTTCTCCCATCAATGGGGGCTGAAGTGTTGATGAAAACCAGAAGGAAAGGACTTCTCTGTGGATGCCGGCGAGAGTTCATGTTCATTAGGTGACCACTGTGCCTACTGGATGGCACCTGTATGTATGCGGAGAAACCCCAGGTGATGGGACATACTGGGACATTACGTGATGCATCACATCATTACTGTCTGTCACTGAAGTTAATAATAAAGTGATTCCTGGAGACCATGAAATCTAATATTGCAGCCATGTGACAGTCCCATTACAGATGTTCTATCTATAGCATGTATTCATTCCAGCATCGCTGATTTTAATCAATCACAAACTAACGAAATGGCTAAAAGACAAAATCGCTTCTTCTGTGATTTAGAGCAAGTTTTTTTTTTCCCACTGACCCACTTTTTGTTTTATATTCAGTTAATATAAAAGTGTTCTCATACTGTGCTAGGTATCATCTTGAAGCCAAAAACTGCCTGATGGCCTGCCTGTTTTATTCCACTACCAAAACTCACAAGATTCTTCTTTTTTTACAAGTTTATACTTAAGCAACCATTTCATACCTTGCAGGCAGTCACTACCAAAACTCACAAGATTCTTCTTTTTTTACGAGTTTATACTTAAGCAACCATTTCATACCTTGCAGGCAGTAACAAATCCGTGATTTCACAACACGCCACTTATGAAATTTAACGATTGGAGGAGGTCATAGGAGAATGAAACAGCAGTCCACATAGATGTGCCACAGGGCACTCATCTGATCTGAAGCTGTTTTGGCTTTGAGCAGCTCCAGTCTGTATCTTAGCCGTTCCCACCGCCGTTTGATCATCTTCAGACATTTGTCAGCGGCACTAATATTAGCCCAAAATATTTAGTGAAAATGTAAAAACTTAGCTTTCTTTTGCTCTTTGATGAAAAAAATACTTTATTTTAATCACTCTGTACTTTTGTGCAAAATACTGGCCTCCACAGAGGGGTTTAAAAAAAAAAATAAGTAAATACATATGCTGGGTGAATAAATCCTTGTCTACTAAGAATGAAACATAGAACCTGTACTATACTATACTGGTTGAACTGGGATTAGTTTGCTTCTCTCTTTTGCATTGTCATACTTCACTTTGACATGTGTGGTATTTTGAGTTGCCTTTGCTCAGATATAAAGCGTACTGTAGTCTGCTGCTGAAACCACTAGGGGGCAGTACATTACAGTACCATCTCTTGAAGCTGAAGAAAAATGAAGCTGTAGTCAATCAGATCCATTGAGAACATTTCTGATGAGGTCTCAGGTCATGTGTCAGGTCTTTGCAGGATTTTTTTCCTGTTTCTTACTGACTTTCAGACACTGTTCATCTGCTGTAGAAAGTATTTCAGGCCTGTCTGCTTGTCGTACAGCATACCCGGATGTACCAAGTTTTTGTGCCAAACACCTTCCTGGTGTAAAGATTGTATGTTATGCTCTTTTTTTAGAAAGACTACTTAGAAATGATAGGTCTGGCTCCTTGGAAGCAAATTATGAAGTACTATTGTATGTCGAAAAGATATATGAGCAAATAAATGTTGACCCCCCCCGACCTTATAAATTTGCCTGATAATGCACTTTCACACAAATTGTTCTGTCTGCACCTCTAACACAGAATTAGCCCTTTTAAAGTATTAACTGCTGTTCACATGGCGCCACCTACTGCTTAAAGTCAACATAACTATACAACTACAAAGTAAAGAATTGTGTCGGAATCTATTTTCCAATTTACCATTCTGTTGCAGTTGTGGGAAAATTCACTGAAATATAACACGTTATATTAGCAGTTTCACAATAAATCTCTAATAGGATAAGTTTAATGTAAAAAAAGCAAAACATCTTCTTTTCTACATATAAATAATACTTTTAAACATTTAAATGATATTTATTTTTTAGTATTTATTCAGGAGTATTTAGGTGTCTAAGTTAACGCTTTTTAACCCCCTTTTACTTCCGTTTTATTGCTGAAGTCAGTAAACCCAGGATAAGCTACACATTTCACTTCTATCAAACACTTAATCAAAATCAGATGAAATCTGATTTAAAGCCACGCCCCTAATCTGCTGATTTCCAAGGCAACCACGGCACCTGCTCTTGATTGGTGGGCCCGAATCAAACGCGTGCTCAATCAAGCTACAAATAGGCAATTTTCACAACTTCTCGGTCCCTTCGCCTTTCATCAGCAGAGGATTCAAGTATTCTTTGTCTGCAGCCCAAACGTCAGCTTCACCTTCACCATCATGGTTGAGCAGTTTGTTGGAAACTGGACTCTTGTTAACAGCGACAAGTTTGATGACTACATGAAAGCAGTCGGTAAGCTTGTTCATTTTGTGTGGTTTTTTTTTTTTTTGATTAAAACGATGCACGCTGTTATCTGTTGTATTTTAACAGTTTACTAATTGGATCCTTCCTGTGTTGTAGGCGTAAATTACACCACTCGGCAAATGGGAATCCTTGCAAAGCCTAACGTGGTGATCAGCATGGGTGATGATGGGTTTATCACACTAAAGTCTGTGACTACATTCAAGACCACGGAGTTCAAGTTCAAGCTGAATGAGGAATGCGACGAGGACACTGCTGACGGCAGAGCCACCAAGGTGGGTCATCCCAGGTCCAGCCAGACTTTATTTTACACACATTTTAAGGTCTTACTAAAGCCCTCTCTATAAACTTTCCTAATTTCAGACCACCATGACAATTGAGGATGGCAAACTCGTGCAGAAACAGGCTTGGGATGGAAAGACGACAAGAATTGAGCGAGCAATTGAGGATGGAAAACTAATAGCTGTAAGTAACTGATGGTTTATCTGTGCCATTAAAGCTGTTTGCTCTTTATATGCAGTCTGCATGCCTAACATGGCGCTTTTGCTGCTCTACAGCTTTAAGTGAATGAATGTCTGACCTTTGAACCCTGTCTCAACAGAAATGTTACATGGATGATGTTGTTGCAGTGAGGACCTATAAGAAAGTAGCTTAATGCACTCTTTGTGAAGAGTTCCTGTTCCTCTGTTCCTTCAAGACTGTGCGCTACTGCCAAACATGCCAATAAAGTTTAAACTGTGACACTTCACTCTGTCTGACTCTTACTACAAAGTCTTGTACTTGTGAAGCATCAGGTGCACATTTACTGACTCTAATGTGACTCTGGTGCATAAACTCAAATGTCACATGCTACTCACCCATGCAATTCAACATCCTTTACCTATGGGGGTTTAAATGATTGACAATGTGTGCAGCTCATGTCCTACTAAAAATTTACAGTGGAGCCAGTTTGTCTCCATTTCTAACACTACTTTCGAAGCCAGACTAATTCCCTTCAGTTTAACAGATTGCACTTTAAAAGGCATTTTCAATATGGCTGGTTCAATTCCAAGAATTACATTATAGACTGTATCAATACAGCATGTCCTGCATCCAGATGCCTATCACTATGCAAACGTGCATCCTCTACTAAAAATGCTGTGCCAGCTGCACATCAGGTCAAAGTTAAGGGTGCAAAATTAAGGAAATACCTCCCTGTATAGCTGCACTAGTTTAATGTTCGTAGCTGGCATGACCTGCAGTTACCTTCTTCTAAACTGTAGCAAACTGTTTAGATAAACCTTTTAAAGCAAGAAACCTGATTGGCTTAAACACACATCTGATCTTGAAGCTAGAGGGGAAGGGGGTTACAAAGGCCTTTTGTTTAAACAAAGGGAAGGAAAGCTCCTAAAATCAGAGTAGCCCTCATATGACAAGGAGGTGAGAAGGCCAAATCCCTGCTTGCAGTTGGAGCAGTGACCTAGTCTTGGTTGCATGGATGCAAAATTCAAGTGAGTGCACAAGTTTTAATTAGGGTCCTTTAGAGCACTACACTGAGGTATAAATCCTCAAAGATTTCCAGGCTGTAGTGAATGGTTGTGGCCCCAGGTGGTGGTCAAGCAACAATGAGTATTGACTAATGACAAGCTGCTTTGTTTTGTCAAGTGCCATGTTATGTAAGATGGTGCCATATGCACACAAATGTTTTTGGTGCTTTGCCTGCACAAAGAATGTGTTGTGGAGCATTTACTTATATTTTTAAAATACATGCTCAGATATAAATATAAGGTATGCGGTGAAACCTGAGGTCCTACCAGCTCAAAAAAACAAAACAAAACCCTACAGATTAAGCATGCTTATGGTGTTGTGTGGGTGCCAGCTTTAAGAAGCATACTTCCTTTGAAATTGCTTAGCTCCCTTAAACACAATGACATGATCAGCTGCTAAATTCTTTTGTTCTTTTGTTCATTAAGAAAGGATGTGGTAGCTGTGTGCACACCAATACTGTAACAATTATTCCATTTCTCTTTTATTTAAGAAAAGCAGCCTGTTGATTGTGATGGAATAATCTCAATAACGAAAGGTGGTTTCAGGTCCTACAAGGATCTCATTCATCAGCATGAAGCTGTAAGAAATGACATTATTTACTGTTACACAATAAATCGTGATTCCAAAATTTGGGACATTCTGTAAAATGGGAATAAAAACAGAATGCAATGATTTGCAAATCTTGCACACAGAACACATATCGTATGTATCAGCTGACTCATTTTACTATTTGTTTCATGATGATGAGGCTGCAAAATGTTTTCAATTAAAATAACATCTGAATCAGTTCATCAGTGGGACTCTTTTACTGTGAAGCCATGCTGTTGTGATAGATGCAGTATGTGGTTTGGCATTGTCTTGCTGGAAAACATGTCACCTTGATGGGAGCATATGTTGATCTAAAACCTGCAAGTGCCTTTCCATAGGCATTGATGCACCCAATTCCTGCACAGCAGGGTTTTAAAATCAGTCCTGATGACAAGCACTCACTCCTCTTTAGTCCAGAGGACATGGTGTGCATGCTTTCCAAAAAAGTTTTAAATTTTGATGGGTCTGACCACAGACACGTTTTCTACCTGCCCTCAGTTCATTTTAAATGAGCTCTTTCTAGAGAAGATCCAGATTTCTAGATGGCTTCTTTATTGCATCATACATTTGTAACCACCATTTGTGGATGGCAGGGTGAACTTTGTCCACACTTTCATTTTGAATAAAATATATGTTTATGATTTTGCAAATCAATGCATTCTGCTTTTATTTTACACACACAACTTTTTTGGAACTAGGCTTGTATTTGCAGTCATCTTATGTAGTCTCATGTATTCATGTAGTTAATCTCACAAGTTCTATAACAATGTGATAATTACAGATGCAGTTATCCGAGAAAATCCAGAAGTAAGTCCTGAAAATCTTTTGCTGCCGTACTTTCTCATTTGAATATTAAATTGTGTGAACTCGAAGACCCCAAATGTCTCACTATCACTGCAACTTCTACCTCGCAGATATGCTGCACCCTTGTGGTTGATTCCCGTAATAGCAGGCAACTATCGGGCGGCACCACTACATCCTGCTAGGTGGAGAGGGGAGGAGGGGTAACAGTTTAACGTGAATTATAAATAGAGATTTTTTTTATTTTTTTAAATTGAAAAATATTATTCAATTTATTTGAATCCATAACATCGCATATCTTTACAATATCTCTATCTTGACACGTATTTATTTTCTTCGTCCAGATGACGTTACGTGACGCAACGCGATCAAACATGGCCGACAAAGAAAACAGAAGTATGGATGTCGATAAGAGAAAGAATAAACCTTGTGGTAGTCAAGTTAAGCCATTATCTGACGAAGTTACCCAAAGAAAAGACAACCGGGGCAGCACTGACGGCAAGAAGGACGCCGAAGAAAGCCGTGCCACGACACGATACTGCGAGAAACTACAGGCATGGATGTGGCAGTACTACAGTGGATATGTGAACTGGCAAAGCTGGCTAGCAGCGTCAGCCATGTCCTACCCTTACTGTTTACAGCCACCTAACGGGACTTCGACCGTTCTTGATATCAACTCCCAGCACTGGCATAATAATCCGTTTGGTCTTCCGTTGCCTCCTTACCCACCCGCGGCCGGCTCCTCGAGCGGCCGTGCAGGTGAAACCATCGTCGGGGCAGCAGTGCCTGCTCAGCCGCAGCAGCAGCAGCAGGCGAGGGAGAATGGAAATGCACCGAGACCAGGTAAAAGCTGCTACAGACAGTATAACCATATCCGATTTTTCCTAACTCCAAGGGTCACTACATTTGAGGGTTATGATGACCCTCTGGGACTGAGCGCCTTTAAAAACAATTGAAAGGCAGTCCGGCATCCCTTAATAAAACAAACTTCTTTGCTTCTTTTCTCCAGGCCGAGAGTACAGTATTCCTTCTCCTCTCCAAAGACTAATGGCTGAGATGGTGGATTTCTTCATATTGTTTTTCATCAAAGCAACTATAATCATCAGTATTATGCACCTTAGTGGAATCAAGTGAGTTTGTGTATTTATGCCATCCATCCATCCATTCGCTTCCGCTTATCCTTTTCAGGGTCGCGGGAGCCTATCCCAGCTGTCATAGGGTGAAAGGCGGGGTACACCCTGGACAGGTCGCCAGTCTGTCACAGGGCTAACACATAGGGACAGACAACCATTCACACTCACTTGCACATTCACACCTAGTGGCAATTTGGATTATCCAATTAACCTATCCCCACAAGCTGCATGTCTTTGGACTTTAATGGTAAATGGCCTGTATTTATATAGCGCTTTACTAGTCCCTAAGGACCCCAAAGCGCTTTACATATCCAGTCATCCACCCATTCACACACACATTCACACACTGGTGATGGCAAGCTACATTGTAGCCACAGCCACCCTGGGGCGCACTGACAGAGCCTTGTGTATTTATGTTTTTCTAAAATTTTTTATTTTTATCCCTTCAAGAAGGAGACTCGTAATCAGACTAAGACATTCTTTAGACCTGTATCGTTTCATTCACTTTTCAGAGATGTTTCCAAGTTCGCCATGCATTTTATAGTGGAGGAAATCGATGAAGACACATCGATGGAGGAGCTGCAGAAAATGATGCTTGTTGCTCTTGTGTATCGGATATTAGTTTGTTTTTATGAGGTGAGTGGACACGGAGAAGTTTTATGCTGTTATCTGGAGTCTTGACTAGGATGTTGGTCTTAAGGGTACAGCTGCTAGGGGAACCAGGGGCTGTCGTACTCCTAAGTATTTTGCTCTGTGTGTAATTCCGTCTTCCAACAAACTGTGTTCTCATAACCTTAGAGCGTCTCCATTAAAATGGGCAGGTGCCAGTTTGTCAGTGCAATAACATACAAAAACCTACATAAACTTGTTTATTCATTCCTGATTTTGTCACAGTCCCTTACTGTCAGCTGATTTGACATGCGACCCTCTTGTCTTTGGACAGCTGCCACTAAGCCGGCTACACAACAGCAACAGCGGGTTATAAGCTAACATTATGCCAGCTAATGTTAGGCTCAATTTTCCTAAAAGTCACACTTTCGCTCTGATAAACAGTTTGATTACACATCTCACGTCATATGAGGGTCTGGTTGGTAAGTGTCCGAGTCCAACAGTGTTACATTTACTTCAAAGAAAGTTTCACTAACTCTGACTAACAGCAGCTAATGGAGGCTAACAGCAGCTAGCAGTGGCAAAACCAGCAAGAAAAAGTCTGAGATATCAACTCACCTCAGTGTCGCTGTCGTCAGTCAAAAGTGAGCTTCACTGACTCATTGACTCTTATCGGAGTCCTTTCACAAAGTTTTACAGCCTCCTCCAACATAAATGGACTACAACACCAGCATATCAACAGCTTAGGTAGCAGACTGAAAGCTTCCACTCACTACAGACGAACAGCAGCCAGAGTTGTTTGTTCTACCGTGGCCACCGTACTTAGAGTTAAGCACTTAAGGAAGAAGACTGAACTCAGTCGACTGCAATTTGCTGACATCTAGCAGTGATATTTTACCGACCGTAACTTGTTAAATTGTTTGTGGAAAATGTATTTTATGTTTGGTAGCTGATACACGTTTCTCTTTTTAGATCATATGCATTTGGGGAGCAGGAGGAGCCACTCCCGGAAAGTTTCTCATTGGACTCAGAGTCGTGACATGTGACTCATCAGTTCTGGTTCAGCCTAACAGGGTTCTTGTCGTGCCAGCAACTAATGTCTCTCTTTCTGCGTGAGTATTTATTTATTTATTTTTTTAAAGATTATCCATCAGAAGTCACAGCGTGCATGCAAACAGCCTCACATCACATAACGGTACTGTTTCTGTCTCCCTCTTCAGATCGACTGTTCGAGCCTTGAATAAGAACTTTTCCATTGCCTTCTTCTTCCCAGCCTTCATCACTCTTCTGTTCTTCCAGCACAACAGGACTGTGTATGATATGGTTGCTGGTACAATTGTTGTCAAGCGATCCAGGGTCAGATGATGCTGCACAGAAGAATGGCCCCACAATAACTCTGAACAGGCACTGAGTGACAATTTGTTTTCTTTTTAAAAATATAACGTCGACTGAACTCAGACACCTCCCTTTCAAGGTATTGTCAGAGCACAAGAGAATCGGGATGGTTGCATTGAGTTTGAGACACACCAATATGAACTGTTTCAATTTGGATTTGTTGTGTTTCTGACACACACACTGTATTTCTGCACGTATGTCTACATGCTGCTTTCAGAATCAGGTCCTGTGCAAGGAAAAAATGATGGTATCTGCTAAGTTTTTATTGACAGAAGATTTGCTTCCTTTTTAAAATTGTCTTTCAAGATTAAGGGTGACTGTCTAACTTGGCTAACTCAGTATTTAAAGTTTCAGTAGACAAGGAAACCAGAGAAGACAGGATTTTATTTAAAAGAACAGCCAGAATATGAAGATTAAAGAGCCCTTTTCTTGCACCTTTTTTTGTTCTGTTTAACCACCCCCACTTTAAAAAAAAAAAAATGTAAAATAATATTAATAATAATATATAATAACATTTTGCACTGCTCACATGATCTGGTATGAAAGGCAACAAGATTAGAGGCAACAAATCTCTAATGCACGAACATTTCCCCTTTTAAGGAGGCACAGAGTCTAGGAGATAGATATGTAAGTTTCTGTCCCATCTAAAGGTGCTGACAGTGTCTCAGCAGCAGCTTAACCAGGCATTAACAAGTGCTCATGTCATTTTTCCAAGCGTTTATTTTCTAGTCATTTCCTGGGGGATGTGCGTTGTGATTGGCCAAGGTCTACTGGGGCAAATTTTTTATTTTATTATTTTTTTTAAAAACTTGAAGACAGAGCTGGGAGAAGGTGCAAGACTCTAGTTTCCTTTCCATCTGCTTGAGTTATTATGCAGTGTTTTTTTTTTTTTTTTTTTTAAACATTTTGCCTGCAACAAGTTTAAGTTGCTAATCCTGCATTAATGAGATTACGCCATCAAGTATGTCTTTGTATTAAATACGTACCCTCAGACTTGTATGCTCAGACTCAAAATTTTTGATCATTGCTCACAGTGGGAATCATGCATTAATGATAACGTGTGATTATTGCTGCTTTGTAATAGCTGATTGTAGTCTTATCATTAGCACTAACATTTGGGAGAAATTGAAGCAGAGGAGTAACAAATGGAAAAACACCACATGGCTGGATGGATGGATGATACCACAATATGCAAAATGCCCTATGATCTGTGCAAAGGTGATTGAAGCTGCCGTGGAATCAAAACCACTTAAGATCTTATGATAATTCCTACTAATTGGCCTAATTTAATAACAGATGGCATTATCAAGTGTTTACACATTTAATTATGAGAGCTTATAGAGGAAATGTACTGTGACAATTTCTGCTAAAAAAAATGCATTAATGGACATTTTCTACTCCAGTTTCCTTGATCAAAGACACTGTTAAGCATTTTTTTCTGTGTGCTAAAGTACCAAAAATGCCTGCTAGATGTGCTGTGATGAAATCTACTGTGTAACTTGATGACAATCTGTAAATGGGCCGACTTCAGTCGTGAGAGGATTACACTGTGTAAAAATGGCAGCTTACTGATCCTATTTTTCTTATTAATAAGACTTTGGCTCCACCTGTTGTACATCTGTTGGTCTTGCAGACATCAGGCTTCTGCCTCTTGTGATGAATCACAGAGATCACTACATGGTAACATGCCTACATTTGTCTCTTTGTGATTTTCATTCATCCTCGCCGAGAACCAATCGCTGTGTGCCCGTGACATGAATCAATCCGACTCTAACAGCAGCTTGACTCAGCTTGTTTTTGAGACGTTTCTCCCATGCTTAGACTTTTCTGGCATGTCACATGTGCTCCGAGGGGACTGTGGAAGCGCCAAGTGTTGGCAACTGTTGACATGGTGATTGTGTTAGGCCCACTAAGTGGCAGTTTCAGCTGACAGCCACAGATGGTACTCCCAGATTACAGAGCGACTCCCCGCCCCCCCTCACATGCGGCTGCCATGCATCATGCCATAGGGAATAGAAAAATGTAGCTTATTGTTGTGAAGAAAGTGTGGGCAGACACTGCCCACGAGTATCACTGTGCTATATTCTGATGAGTGAGTGTAGCTCAGTTTGGAGTTGAAGCGTTTTTTGTAATTGATTTTATTATTGACATCTTCTGGCTCGCATCCAAAAAAAGAGTGCAAGAGACAGATTTTAGGAAAGCTCAAGGGGACATTTATCCCTGTAGTTAATGGCAAATTTTTGTGTTTAACTTCTTAATATTTTACAAAACCTCTCAGCTGCCGAAGTAAATGAAGACCTTGCAATCGCTTGTAGTTAGAAATACTCCTGGCATTAGTATGTAAATCCCACTGATGATCGCCTACATTTCCATAAATGGAAATGTGCCACTAAGCATGGAAGTGCTGGAAGAGATTCCTCATGTAGCCTCGTAAAAATAAATTTAAATATCAATTTTTAAAACATGAAAGGAAATAATGGAGGTTAGAGGAGGTGAGCTGGGTGCAAAAATGTATCGCTCATAGTATATTTATGTTGTCATGCCCTGCTTCAGAAATCTACTTCCTACCTGTCACATGCCATTCGTTATCAACCTGATGTGTCCAGCCTGAGTTCCTGCCACTCTGTCTGGCTCTTTTAACAAGGAAGTCATGTACAGGCTCACGGATTTCTCAGACAGCCATGTACAAGCCAGAAGGAATGAAGTAAACAGTCTGGGCTCAACTAGACTAAAATATTCCCTAAGTTTGTGTCCTTACACTCATTATTTGGTCATTAGATCCTCCGCAGTGGCAGGTGGTGCTGCTGCTCTTCACACACAGACAACAGCAGCAGGCTCCAGGTGTTTTGAAGTCGTGAAAAGGTGCTGTGGGCTGAAATAGTGCTCGCTGCTGATGCTTTTCCTCTCTGGTGTGTCTGTGCCTGTTGGTATTCCTCTCAAGTGGCATCAGTAATTACAGGCTGGCTGGGTTCTACCTGAGTGGAAAGGGCTGTTGATGAAGAGGAGACCTGTTGACTGGGGAGGGAGATAAGTGACTGCTCTAACGGATGTCATAAGGCAACACATATTTCATGGGCACATTCACACACATAAAAACTTTTGCTGGCTCCTAATGTCGCTACCTACATGCACAGAATTTATTCAGCTGCGCAGATCAGCACTTATCTAATGGTTTCTCATTTAGTTTATTGCTTTTTAAAAACTTTACATGTTACTACTGGAGAAAAAAATGTCTGAGAGAACTAACCTTAATGTTTAACCCTATGTTTTGGCAAAAAGAAAAGAGATTTCTGGGGAAACAAATAAGGGTTGTTTCATATAAAATGTCCGTTTTTAATGGGCTATAATGGAAAATAGTTATTAGTTATTGGAAAAAGAGCTTTCTAACCTCTGTGGGATTTACTTGGCTAATTAACGGTAAATCAAATGCACACACTGGCTATTTTGTTCAACTGCTCGTTAATGCAAATATCTAATTAGCCAATCACATGGCAGCATCTCAGTGTATTTAGGCATTCATATCTGGGTGTTACGAAACTGCTGATCTACTGGGATTTTCCCACGCAACCATCTCTAGGGTTTACTGATAGTGGACTGAAAAAGAGGAAAATATACAGCAAGTGGGTAAAAATAGTAACTCAAATAACTACTCATTACAACAAAGGTATGCGGAAGAACAGCACTGGAATAATGAGGCTACATTTTATACAGGCTCACCAAAATTGGACAATAGAAGTGTTGCCTGGTCTGATGTGACTAGAATTTTGCTGCGACATTTGAATGGTGGTTTCAGAATTTGGCATAAACATCATGAAAGCATGACCTGCCTTGTGTGTGCAGGTCAGGCTGATGGTGGTGGTATTAGGATGTTTTCTTGGCACACTTTAGGCCCCTTAGTACCAACTGAGTATTATTTAAACACCACAACCTACCTGAGTGTTGTTGCTGTCCCTTTACGACCACAGTCTGCCCATCTTTGTAAAGATCATTGTAGGGTCTTTACCTTACCTTAGAGCGCTTTGAGGCAACTGTTGTTGTGATTTGGCACTATATAAATAAAATGGAATTGAACTGAACTGAATCTTCTTCACACGTACCTAATCACATTAAAACCATCAAACAATCTGTAGGTCACTTTTTGTGGCACCTGTGATTGGACTGGGATAATTTAATTTAGCGGTCGAGTCGTTGCCCTGGGCTGTTTTTACAGAGAGGTTTGGGGACTGAACAATTGAATTTTTAAACTTTTTCAAAGCAGGCTGTTATTTTTATTATATGTCTTACCTTGAAGTACATGTAGTTGCCACCTCTACCCAGTTCTTGTAGTTATTTTAGACAACTGTAATAACAGTGACGCTGCACTCAGTGGCCCTTTGCTCAAAAGAAGAGTGGTTTGAATATTTTTATTTATTTATTTTTGTTTGTATTGGAATTTTAATGGCATTGGCTCAATAGCTTACATACAGTCGATTAGTCTGATCAGCAGTTTACTATTTTAGGTTATTTCCTTTTACAGTTCCAATAAATGAACAATTAAAGGGCTTTCTAGGATAGTTGAAGAATAAGAATGCGTATGATGTGAACTCATTTTCCAGAATAGTACATTGCCTGTGCAGGAGCTCATTTTCCTGTTATAAAAATAGATGTGAATATGAGGCGCGTACAAACTCAAGATGAGTGATATAAAAGCATACAGAGAGACTGTGAGTGTGTGCATTGAAATGAAGCAGTACAGCATTCATACCATTTTCTGTGACATAACAGCGGGTTTCTGGGTTTGTGTTTCTGAATACAGTAGATTTCTGCTCTAGGCAGTGAGTGGCTTGAGTTGTCAAGACAACCATGGATACTGCAGAGAAATTCAGCCTTTTCTCTCTTTCTTAGATTATGGTGGTATAGAGCAAAATCAGATGGAAACTCCTTCATGTTTGGTGAGAAGCTGAAGGGTAAAAAAATATGTCTGTCTCGCTGGTATCATTTAGAAAGCCACTTGTCTTTTTGTGGCTTACTTGTGACTTCGGTTTCCTTTATCTCAAGAGAGTGTATCTTGGTTACATGTCAGCAATTCACTGGGCTAAGATCAAATGCTAAAACAGTTGCTAAATATAATTAGAATAAAAAGAAGAGCGTGTACAGTCATGTGAAAAAGTAATTTTTGTATGTCACAATGTTTTGGCCACAATGCACAACATATCAGCACGAACACCTCATACTAACTCTTAAGCACGGTAGTGGTGGGATAATGAATTGGGTTTGTTTTGCAACCACAGGACTCTCTTCTAGAATCAAATGTGAGGCCGTCTGTCCTAAAGCTAAAGTAAAGCTTGGCAGAATTTGGGTCATGCAACAAAAGGATAGTGATCCCAAGTGCAGCAAATCTACGAGAGTATAGCTGAAAAAGAAAAGAATCGAGGTGAGGCAATCGCCCAGTCAAAGTCCAGACCTCGAAATGCTGAAGTGGAACATGAAGAGAGGTGAGCAATAAACAACAACATGCCCACAAACCTCAATGAACTGAAACGCTGTACAGAAAAATGGGCCAAAATTCCTCTGCAATGATGTGAGAGACTGATAGTCATACCGAAACTGCTGGGACGCCCACTCCCGCAGAAGGTCCTGTTAGAAGCTACTGAAGCATGTGGGGTACACGCGACTGCATAGTGCTGCAAAAACGTTCTTTTTCACATGACTGTAGCTGGGCTTTAAGTTAGTTAGATGAGCATAATCTGCAGCTTTTTGACTAAATGTGTTTATTAAACTCTTTAGTTCAAAAGGGGTCATGAATATTTCATAAATTTAATAACAGTAAATTTTGAGAGTTTTACATTGCTTTAATCTGATTCCATATGCCTGTGTTTATAACATTTAGTCATATTGGGATTTGCTGGATGGCATAAGGCAGTTTAAAGCATAAGGCAGAGACAAATGGCAACATACTGAAGTATCTATCCAGCTCTGAGCTACAGCTCAAGAGTCACAGAGGCTGATGAACAGCCCCCTGCTGTGTGAGTTTGGTATTGAGCCTACAGTCCAGTATGACGGGAGGAGCTGGCAGTCTGTCACTGGGGTCACTGAGGTCACTTCAGTCCATGATGGATTTCTTGACAGGAATATTCAAATGTTGTGCTCATAACAGAGGAAATGTGTCTGTAGTAACTTTGACTCTGTCGTAGTGATAAATATAAGAAGACTGTGTTATTAGGGGAGGTTATTACTCATTACTCTTTCCTGTCTTGGCTCACAAACCACCCAGCAAAACACTTGCGAATGTCTTTAGAAACTGCGATTAAAAGGCCAACATTAACTTTACTTCCTGGCTCCACAGTGTGCTTATTTATTTATTTATTCACAATTTGGTGTCTTTCTGATTCATTTGGTTCGAACCCCACTGAGCTCCTGCAGTGGCTGTATTCCTCCTCCACAAATCACTCCCACCCAATCCTTTAGTTGCCTAAACTATGTTCTGGAGATGTGCGTAAGCAGTGGCTTGCTATTTTCAGCTGAATGAAAAGAGTCTTGGCACTTGGACTCAGGATGAAATCTGTTTTGTTCTGCTGAATTTGGCTCCCACCACATGCACAGTATCTACATGAAACAGAGTTAAAGAACTCAGTTTAATTGTGTCCTGCAGTAAAACCACCACCATCTGACTGAGAGGAATGACTTTTAGAGTGATGTTTTGTCGCCATGGGAATCTGTCGTATATAACGATGGCAAAAATAAACCCATTTTGATAGAATGCATTTGTTTGATGTCTGTTGAAAATGTTAATGCTAATCTTTCTGATCTTTCTGATGTAACAGGTTGATTAAAAGGTTGTCTACTCCTCCACATCAAGCATCAGCTGCTTAAACTATGAATCATTTTTTAGCTCTTGTGTTTTGTAGGGAAAACCTTCAGACCCTGAATCAACAAAACATTTCCTAAAATCTACAGCTGACCTTGACACTATGAAAAGTTTTTTCAACAGCTTATTTTTTTTTAAATGTGCTTATTTATTTATTTTTTTTACAAAGACCCAGGGTAACATTTTTTTTTGAAACATTTCAGTGCTTCATCCTCTCGCTTACACGTCATTCCTTTCATCTTTAGATACCCAAGGACTCTGTTCAAGGTCACTGTGAGCACAACAATTGCTCTATTGTAATTAAACCTCCACTCCTGTGATAATCTCTCACAGAAGCCCAAAGTGTACAATATCCCCCGTTCAAAACAGTGAAAACTGAGTCGATTTAATATTCGCACACCTCTCACGAGAGCACGCAGGACCCAAAACAAGAGGACGGGTCGGTATCGCCTGCCTCGTGGACCTGCTGTCCCTTTTTGCTCTTTTCATTAACTGCTAAATTCACTGGCTTTCAATAGGCTCTTTCAGCATGTCATGCTACACCACCACTGAGCTACAGCCACGTTGCCACCCATCTTTCTTAATGGGGACTGGAGACTGTGGAGCTGCCTTGTTGCCATGGCAGCAAGCGCTTTCACATTCTCCCCACATAGAGTGGAGTATGCATGTTGTCCTTCCAAACTGGAGCGCGCCACAGCAGAGACAGGTCTGCTCTCAGACAGGACTGAGCCAGGGTTATTTACCTCCTGCTCTGATACCAACTGCCCTCCTAATCCCACCACCCACACTCCACTTTCCATTCTCGTCATTACTTATGCATTCCCTGTGGCTGCTCTCTCACAGAGAACTTTGCTCCAACAGGTGCTTTTTAAAATATTTCTTAAAGCTTGCTTGTTATTTTTCACAAGGGTGTAGCAGTGAAGTGGAACTAGTCATTGGGGGCTAGGAACTTATCTATTGTTTAGATGTTGTGAAGGAGCCTTAAAATGAAATAAAAAGTCTGGGTTTTAACTGCATTTTCCCCATCTTAGTAAAGATAATGTTAAGAATAATACATCAGTAGCCCTTTGAGTGACCGGTAATCTCCCCAGGGTGTTCCTGGCATTATACACCTTGTATCTGTTGCTGACTTTAGCTCCCCTACAATCCTCTAAAAGATAAGAAGGTCCACGGGTGAATAAATCAGGTTTGTATTATTAATAGTTTATTTAATTCATGTTACTAATATATCTCCAACAATATAAGGTAATACCAACATGGTAAATCCTGAAATTAGAGGAGTTGGGATGTTTAGTTTAGTTGTTGTATAGTTTTCAATTGTTTTGCTTGAAAATATTAATCAGTTATCAAATTTGATTGTTATTTCCTGTCCATCAGTCCACCAAGGAATCTGTTCAAGGTCACTGGGAACACAACAGCTGTATTGTAATTAAACCTGCATGGGGACATGTGCATGTTTAAAGCCAACATTTTCATGTAAAACTAATGAAGCCTTAAAATGCTGACAAAAAAATTATAAAAGGCTGGCATAGAACATATAGGTAAAACAAAATATTGGTTTTTTTGCAAACCTCCTTATAACACAGTAATAGGGGGTTTATTACAAGCATAGAGTGTCTAACGAGTGCTGAAAAGAAAGTAACCCAATTACCATTCAGAAGTATTGTATTTTTATTTAATTTTGCATGCTACTTCATCTTATTATTAATGTGACACTTTCCACCCCACTCTGTTCCCCTGTACAGGTGGCGTTTTTGATAAGACTACTTTTTCAGACAGCTGATTCATATATTTGTTTCTTCTAGGCTGGCCTATTATACATTCTTTCTATAATGTTTTTCTAAAAGTTCCCTGAAAAAAAGCCTGCAGATGGTAAAAAAATGTTGCAGTGAGAGTACTGACCGGGGCTACAAAGACAGATCATATTTCTCCCATATTGGCTTCTCTTTATTTGCACCCTTTAAAAAAATGACTACTTGAATTTAAAATCTTTCTTCTCACATAAATAGCATTGAATCCCAATAGAGCACTTCACTCTCACACTGCTGACTTAACTGTGGTTTCTCGAGTTTCTGAAAGTAGAATGGGGGGCAGATCTTTCAGCTTTCATGCACCTTTTCTGTGCAACCAGCTCCCAGTTTACACTGGGGAGACAGACAACATCTCTATTTGTAAGATTAGGTTTAAAACTTTGCTTTTTGATGAGTCAGGACTGGATGTCATGACCCCGAACTGTAGTTTAGTTATGCTGCAATCAGCTCAGACTGCTGGGGACTTTCCATGATGCACTGACCCTTTCTTCTCCACCCTCTCTTTTCACCACCCACATAATTTACTACTGCTTGCTATAAAGTTTTGTCTTCTCTCTCATGTTTGTGTTCTGTCCCCGTTTCACCAAGCCGTCCTTTTTTTCTCCCTAACCGGTCCCGGCAGATGTCTAGCTGCCTTCCCCCCGATGCTGGCTCTACCAGAGGTTATACTTCCTGTCAAAAGGGAGTTTTCCCTTCCCACGATCACTAAGTGCTTGCTCATAGGGGATTTTATGATTATTTTCCCTCTAACATTTTTTATGTGTCTTTTACCTTGCTGTATAAAGCAAGATGATGTTGTAAGTCGACGCTATATAAATAAAACTGTATAATTTCATAATTCATAATTTTTTGATGGGGGATTTTTGGCTAAATATTTATTGCATTATGTCAGTGCTGTTTTAGCTCTCTGGTTTATCTGAGTGTGACTTATTGTGTGGAACACCTATACCTGCTTTGGACAGATGTTCTGGGGAACATTTTGAGAAACGATAAATGACCTAATGGCTACAAAAACAACTCACTATGGAAAAACAAACAAACAAACAAACAAACAAACAAACAAACAAACAAACAAACATTTCGTTTCCCAAATCATGTGACCATTTGCATCGTGCAGGCTTCCCCTTAGTTGTGTGTAGTAGAAGCGCTTTTGCATGTCTGGACATGCCTTCCGCAGTAGTGGATGCTCACTTATGCCCGGTAAGTGGTGTGGATGCAGGACAGAATGCGGGTAATGATGCTTGGATAATTGTTTCTTCGACACCCACCAGGTTCAAGGTAGGCCTAATATGATGCATCTCTTTACATTTAAAGCTCAACCTTGAAAGAGTTGCCCCAGAACTTAAATTGGTACTTGGACATGTTTGGCTTTGGAGTGAAGGTCATACAGCGTTATTGCCCACAGCAAGTGGAACCCACTTGAGTTTTCACGGTTTTTTTTCCCTCGCTGAAAACTACTGAGTGCGTGAGTAGGAGAGAGCGTAGACTCAGTGTATAGGAACATGTGTGTGTTTACAAATGAAAGGGTACGTTGTTTATTTTGTTAGAACGATGATATGCTGCTGCTAAAATCACTATCTATTACTAGTGCAAGTACTCCAGGACTAGTACTGTCGCTACTGCACTACTACAGTGTAAACATTTGGTTTCATGCACTCACTCTCATTATGTGTGCACCATACTGAGAAATGTTGCTTAGACTGTGCAGCTAGGCTAGCAAAACAAACATATCGGGTTGGACCACAATAATCAGCATCCGATATTATTCAGTGTCTGTGAAGATGTCAACAGGGACTCAATATTCTGATCTGTGGTGAAAGCTTTCCCGACATACTAATGCAAGGAAGCCTTTGATCGAGATACAAACAGCCAGACACATTTGAAAGCTCTGTCTTTATGCGACTTCACGCTTGATGTGATCTCCTCTATACACTGCACATTTATTTCACCCCATGCAACTTAAGCTGGATTTGTGAATTCTCGGAAGGCAGCGTGTCAGATCACTTGTCTGACATTAATTCTGACCTTCAGTTTACAGTGAGCCATTTTATGGCAGTGCAAACCTCTGTTTGTTGTTGATGCTTGTTTCACAGCGGTTTCGGTTCCCTTTCTGTGGGGATAGTGTTGGTCCTGAGGTTTACATTGGCTTGGCAGCGTCTTGGTAGTAATATCAGTCATTGTAGGAAGATGAGGCTGTACCCCTTTGGCAAGAAAGACACACTGCAAGTTTATTTTCTTTTTCTCTCAGGTTCAACAGCTGGAAAAACACAGCTTCAGTTTGTACATTTGGCATGTGCTTCTGCATGCCTGTGGTCATTTGTATCTCTGTCTTCCAGCTCGCTGAAGCTTCTGGCAATATATTAGGGTTTAATGTCTACATGGAAAAGTATGCATTTATGGTTTCACCCATGCAACACAAAAATTACAACTTTATACATATATATATTCATAGGTCCCACATCCTTTTCCTGCAACACTGGGATTGCAAATATCTGTAACACTGGGATTACATTTGCAGTAGCATTCCAACAGTTCCCTATTCTCATCGGTTGTGATGCCTTCTTGTTCCACTAGCTCACTTCTCATCAGAATGTCCTGGTTCCTTAACACGTGCAGCTGTGTTCAGTCATATTCTTCTTGATTGTACCGAGGTAGACTTGGGGGGCCTTGCCAGATGCCACAAGCCCTGGTTAGGATTTGAACTCCTGACCTACAATCAAGTGACGCCCTATGAGGAAGCACTTGGTGACAGTGGGAAGAAAAAAACTCCCTTTTAACAGGAAGAAACCTCCAGCAGAATTGGGCTCAGAGAGGGGCAGCCATCTGCCACCATTGGTTCTGTATAAGTTCTATATAAGAAGGACTCATGCAGGCTGGAGAAACTGATCAGGAAGGCTAGCTCTGTGGTCGGCATGAAGCTGGACACTCTGGTGACACTGGCAGAGAAAAGGACACTAAAAAAACTGCTGGACATTATGAACAATGCTGGGCATCCTCTGCACACGGCCATTAACAACCAGAAGAGTCTGTTCAGTGACAGGTTGCTTCTCCCCAAGACAAGAACTAACAGACTTAAAAACTCCTTTGTCCCACACGCCATCAAACTGTTTAACTCCTCTCTGGAGGGGAGAGGGAGGGGAAACAGGAGGACAAAGGAGGGGGAAACAACAAAGCTGTAGTGCCTCTTCACCTCACTGTGCAATACCTTGTGCAATACTTTTTGTAAATAGTCAATGGTGCAATAGACTCAATACTTGAAATGTGCAATTCCCTTCGTATATTTTATTTATATTTGTCTCTGTATTTATATATGTGTGTGTGTGTGTGTGTGTGTGTGTGTGTGTGTGTGTGTGTGTGTGTGTGTGTATATAATATTCTGTCTGTAACTGTAACTTCTGTCGGTGCTGTGCTTTTGGAAAACGAATTTCCCAGAGGAACCCACCCGAGGGATTAATAAAGTTCTATCTTATCTTATCTTATCTTATCTTATCTTATCTTATCTTATCTTATCTTATCTTATCTTATCTTATCTTATCTTATCTTATCTTATCTGTATAAGGGGAAGAAGAGAGGAGAGAAGATACACTGTGGAAGAGAGCCAGAGATGAGTAATAACTAATGATGAAAGAGTGGTGTGTAAAAACACAATGTGCGAAAAAACGTGAGTGAAGAAGAGACACTCAGTGTATCATAGGAAGCCCTTGCAGGCCAAGGCCTATTGCAGGCTAAGTAAGGGAGAATTCAGGGTCACCTGATCCAGCCCTAACTATAACATAATATATATATATATTTGTGATTTTGCCTGTGTAATACTGGGCTTATTGATGCAGTAGAAATGATTTGCTGTATTCTATAGCCTGTTTTTTCCCCCTCATTCAGCATCCTCTAAGAGCCTCCCCTGCTTGCCTCACCTACAGAGGCCCAGGAAGCTGGCTGGTCTGGTGCTGAGTGCCTCCTTGTCTTTCTGTTGTGAACTGCACAGGATATGCAGGAAGCCTTGAGGAGGGCCCCGGTGCCAACTGGCCCTCCCTGCCTGCACCAAGGGAAATATCTTTGGGGAGTCCTGGGGAGACCTATGGTGGGTGTACTCTGAGCCATTTTGCAGCTGAATAAAGGCTGAGAAAGTAAACTGTAGACCAGCTCATAGGGCAGATTAGGAGATTTGGCTCTACAAGAGGAAAAATGCATATGAAAATGAAAAAGTGCAAGGCGGAGCATTAACAAAGCTTTAGTGTACTGAGCACCACAATCCTCCCCTGGCTTGTGTGTGTCTGCATGTATGTTTGCAACATTAATATCCCACGGTTGTTCTCATCCATGCAGTATCTGCCTGTGCAAACCCTTTCTGAATCTCCAGCTCTCCCTCCCTCGCCCTCCGTCTGTTGCGCCCTCCCCCTCCCTGCTCTCGCTCTCTCTCTGTGTGAGCGTAGTCTGGGCGCTGAGCCAAGTAGAGTGTGTTTTTTTGAATGAATACCTGATGCGGCTGATGAGGCTGGCTGGGGGAGGAGCTGTGTCAGTGGAGTACTGCGAGAGAAAGAAAGAGGAGGGAGGGAGAGGGAGAGGGAGAGAGGCAGAAACACACACTGAGTGAGAGAGAGAGAAAGCGAGAGAGAGAGAGAAGCAACCAAGCAGAGAGGGAGCTGGCGGTCTGGTGGCCTTGCATAACACACGTTAGAGCAGCCTTGCACGTAGGTCTTGGTGTGAGCTCTAGAAGTGGGGAACTTCCTTTACCGTCAGCTCGTTGCAGGGGCAGCATACCCTCCAAAAACCGGAATTCAGAGGCAGAGACAGAGAGAGAGGGGGAACGAGAAGGAGGCAGAACAGGAGCAGCTTTACAGCACAGGCTCCAGGAGAGGAGAGCAGCACAAAGGAGAGAAACGGGAAGAGGAGTGCTACTAGGAAACACGTCTCTAACACAGACGCACACGCGCTGACAGGCAGGAAGAATCCTCGGACATGCTCTGCAAGCAGTGGCTGTGGTGAGACTGGTGAGCTATTCTTAGTACTTTAAACAGAGGAGAGGAGGAGGAGGGGGGGGGGGGGTCTCTCTTTTCTTCTTGATTTGTGGCATAGTAGTATTTTCTGCCCTGCTACTACACTCATGCGCTCTCACTGTCATCCTTAAGCCCCCCAGAGGCTACAGCTACAGCCACAGCATCAGTCCCACTGATCTGACCACAGTCACAACCAGCCGCTGGGACTGAACAGCAGTGACCACGCTCGTTTGCAGGGGTTCTCGCTGAGAAGGGGACGCATGTATGCATGAACCGTCTGCTGTGTGTCAAGCCGTGATGCAGAACTCTGGAGTCATTGTGAAGACAAACAGCCTGAACCCCAGTGCCTGTTCTTACTGTCTGCTTTAGTCTGCCACACAGTTAAGTCCGCCTCTTAAAGGCACAGGCGGCACTGTTGTACAGAGAAGCGGACAGTAAAATGGCTCTTTTGAATATTAGAAAAAGCAGTACGCTGTATTGATTTTTTTCCCCTGTGCTTGAAGCAGCAGTAGGTGAAGTGAGGTCCTATTTGCGTGCAGCAAATCATAAAACCGAGGCACACATTGTCTTCCACAATACCTCCCCTTTCTGTTTCATGCCAGAGCTCAGATTGATAATGATGTTTTTGTTTTCTATATATAGCCATTTGCTGTGCAGGGTATTCACTAACTGTCTGTGTCTGCTCTAGCAGGTGAGCCATGATGTATAGTCTTGACAACAGGTTCATCACCCCGGGGTCATTGCACTAGCTTTCTGTGTAAATATTTGCCTAGATCTAAAAGATATTGTCATCAAATAATGTCAGTGCCTCTCTGCATAATCTGACTCCAGAGTAATGCTGCTGCTATGAAGCTGTGATCAATGCAAGGAGTAAATAGTAGGTCTAGGAGAAGACTCGGAGCTCTGGCGGAGGAAGTTAAGAGGCGGGGGGACTGGAAGAGCTGGCAACTGCTGCATAAGAGAGGAGATGTAAGTCTGCTCGGGGGGGCCTCTCACCTGGAGACAGCACACAGAAGAGGCTGAATGAAATCACCTCATCCGGACACACACCGCTGCACAAACCTATTTCTGTGGTTTATGTAGCTTTTTGTGAGTGTGTGTGGGAGTATGAAAAAAAGGGAAAGGGTGGCTCCATCACTCAGTCTGAGCTGAAAAGCATCAGTGTGATGAGTGGAACAGAGACAGTTCTGTCCACCCTCTCTCTCTCCCTCTGTTGTCATCCCTCCATGCATGTCTTAAAGGTGTCCGTCCCGGTCCGGGAGACTGACTCGGGGATCCCGTGCTGCGTGGCTCGGTGTGACACTCATATCTTGAAAGCTCGCCTTTGTTCTCCATAGTATCGCGTAGGCCTTATGTTTGTTGGTGTCAGTGTTCTAATAATAGGCTGACGGTGGAAAATCTAGAGAGGTTTTGGCTGCTGAGCCGTATGCGCGTGTGTGTATGTGTAACTGTGTATAGCGAGTACTGTGTCCAGGAAAGGAGAGACAGCTTC
This sequence comes from Maylandia zebra, assembly GCF_041146795.1. Classification (NCBI taxonomy): domain Eukaryota; kingdom Metazoa; phylum Chordata; class Actinopteri; order Cichliformes; family Cichlidae; genus Maylandia; species Maylandia zebra. Next base: position 20,169,077 of record NC_135177.1, read on the forward strand.
CTGTTTTAGTCTGTTGACACTGATGCTGCGTTTTTGTGGCGTTTGAGAATCAAAGCGTGCTGGCTTTGTCTTCCAGTGCTGCTGTGATGATAGGAGGTCCTTGTGCTTCAGATGTGATGTCATTACGGTGTTGACACGGTGTTGCTGAGGTGGGGTTGTTGCCGCCGAGCGATGCCGCACAGTGTCTCTCAGACTATAGCGGCGGCTGCGCCGCCGATGGGGGATCTCTCAGCGAGGCGGGGGCAATGGCGCTCTGATGCTGCAGGCGCTGCTCAATGTGGGTCAGGAGAAGCAGCGTTCTCTGTCTCCTTCTCATTCCCTATTATTCCTCCTTCTTCCCAATTCCTAATCTTCTTTTGTCTCTCCTCTCGCTCCCTCGCCTCCTTCCACATCCTGTCGTTTTGCTTTGCATTTCTCCTTCTCCTCCCCCTCATTCTCCTTCTTTCTTTTTCTGCTTCTGTTTCTATCTCTGCTGTTTCCCCCCCCCTTTGTTACATCTGGTGGCTCTACTTGTCTGCAAGGCTAGATAAATTGCACAGGGGTTGTTGCTGCTTTTCGAGACAGTGACCTTGCCAAAGCTGGTGTCAGGGGTAGATGTGTTTGAGTAAAAAAGGGACCAAGATCGTCTTCTGTGCATTTTCCCCCCCTTTTTTTCTTCCTTCTGTTTTTATGTAACATGTCTGTGGTTGCCTGCTGTAGTAAACCTCGGCCGTAAGATGAAAATACACTTTAGCATTTTCCAATAGTGGAGCTTCTATGAAAGGAATGGAGGAAGAGAAAACGAATGGATGGATGGATGTGTGTGTCATATAGTCCATTTCAGTCATTCCTCTGGCTAATAAACAACTCAGAGTCTTGTGCATTGACCCAGAGATAAGCCTGAAGAAAAAAAAACTATCTCTCAGTAAAAGAAATAAAAGAAACACAGAATATGAGCCAAAATACTGCATGTTATTGTGGTTTGAATTTATGGAATTTGCATTTCCCTCTATGTGCATGTTTTACAGATATCATATCTGCGAGTACAGATGCCTGAATCTAAACTGAACCTTCCACTAGCTACTAACTAACCGACCCCCTACACATCAAACTTTCCTCCCTATTCCTGTGAATAAACACATTGTTTCACTTCTCATTTAACTCAGCTTTCACTCTGCCTCTTGCTAAACCGGGCTGTTACCAAACTCATTCATTGTTTGCTTTCCGTCCTGTATTACATTGAACTTTGATACCCTTTATAAATAAGGTATAGATGAAAAAAAAAAATCAAGGATCTTGCAGAATGTAATACAATCAGTTTTCAAATTGTTGAAATCTTGTGTGCATATTGTTTTTGCTTCATTTTCTAAAGTACTCATGATGCCAAGGTCTTAGACTCTTAAAGTAAAGACAAAAACATATGGTCCTCTGGGGCTGTTTCTCTGTGTGCTGCTATCCCTTCACTCTGCCCTGCTTTCTTACACTAGACCCTGGAGCAAGATAACAGCCAATAGCAGTGCACATGAGACTGCACACAGACACGAAAACACGGCAGTTCTGAAAACTCCTGCCTGGTGAAAACATGAGAAACCCTTTCCACATTATGCAAATGGTGACACACAGCATTGCACTGTATTTTCCTGTGTATTGCTCGTGGAAAGGCAGGCTGAGGGTTGAACTATGACTGACGAGTCTTTGTAGATCCTTGCAGATAGTATTTGGAGTCTACTCACAGAGCGTCATGTAGCCTACACAGACTGCACTACGTGTTGTGTTCAAGCACATAGACCGACACGAATTCCCTGCAATGCTTACACCAGCTACCACCTAGTGGCAAAACATGGAGCAGCAGCTTCACAAACATGGAAGCAAGGGGGTAGTGGTTTTGTTTTTCTTGTTTCCACCTCTGCAGAGCATTTTGAAAATATGTTTAATAATCGCTGCCTGAGCAGACTGGGATATTTCTACAGTGCCATTAGACGAATGAGATTTAATTCTAATTTCAGTTTATTTGTTTAGCACAAATGCTGACGTTAGCTTCTCTCTGCCTTCAGATTCCCATTGACATTGTGGAAGAGGCGGCTCGATCAGAGATGATTCCTCATGAAGTCTTTGGGGCTCATTTTGTGAGCAGGAATGGCTCCGTCTTCTCCGGTGTGAGACCCTGAACAGTGAAAACAAACAACAGAGGCAGAGTCACCAAGCCCAGAGAGGCTGGCCCTGCATATAACCACTGAGGGGAGGTGAGATAGAGAGAAAGTAGCCTCAGAGGGACCTAGAAGCAGTGCCAGGGAATATTAAAACTGCAGCGGCACAATGAAATCTAACCAAGAGCGAAGCAATGGATGCCTTCCTCCTAAGAAGCGTGAGATCCTGGCTATGGAGCAGAGGCCAGTGGTAGTAGCAACAGCAACACCACCTGCTGCAGTTGCGTCTGATAGTCCCCACACAGAAAACCTAGCATGGCTGGCCAGTGTAGCCAGTGAACGCTGCAAATCCAGGGAAGTAGATAGCCCTAGATGTCCCATCTCCTCTGCTTCCTCCTCTTCTCCCTCTACTTCTATTCCTTCTTCAGCCACACCTATATCTGCCCTACCCTTGGCCTCTCTGCCTGCAGTTTACCCCGCAGCCCTACCCCAGCAAGCTGGAACAATCCAGTTTGCTCAACTGGGACCCAATGTTCAGTTCATCAGCTCTGGGCCCTATGCAGGATACATATCCTCTCATATTATTTCAACAAATGCTAATACTGTGCAAAACAGCTCGACCATAGTCGGACAGCGTCCCCAGCTGGATGGTTACACCACTGCCCTTATCTCGCCCAACACCAAAGGGGAGCAGCAGTTTCAAATAGGCCTCTCCCCCACTGAACTGGCCCCCGTGTCACTCCCAAGCTCTCCTCAAGTCACCAGCCAGTACATCCATCTGGACAGCAGAGCACCTCTGACTGTCAGCGGAAATGCCGTCGCCTCACCTACGGCCCAACTTCAGCTCCACCCTCACACAGCCGTCCTCCCCCAGACGCTTACGCTTGCTCCTTCCCAGCTCGTGGTCCAGTATGCAGATGGTTCTGCTGGAAAGAAACCAGAAGGGCACGCTAAGGCTGTGCTGAATGGGGAAGTGGAAGCAGCCAAACAGGCAAAAGCCACTAGTCAGCCAGCAAACCATCAGCAGGTGCAGAGTTATGAGGCCAGACATATCCTCCTACCTGCTGACTATGGCCAAAACCCTGCAGGACTCCAGACCTCTTTGGTGCTTGTGGCCCAGCCCAACCATGGAGTTGAGCACGAAACTGGCTCAAATAAGATCTCTTTAGTCCAGACTGAGAAAGGAGGGATTTGCTTGGGAAAGCCAGTGTCCAGACCTTCGTCTTTTGCCTCCTTTTCTTCGTCAGAAGTGGTGAAGTCTGTTGCTCCACATACTGTCATCCAGACCACTCTACCCCCTGACGAGATGCCAGCCAGTCTCTACTCTTCCACACAGGCACCGATCATTGGCTATATCACAAGTGCAAACCAGCATACTGTCAGCTACCACGCAGCACTGCCTCCGCACCTGGTCATCCCGAGTGGTCAGTCCCTTCTCATTCCAGTCAGCAGTTCCAATAACTGCACAGAAATGGAGGTTAGTCGTACTGTAAGTGCCCTCACCTCCACTACTACCCCTCAGATATCCACCGCCATGCCTCATGCCTATCTGGCCACAGCCCTGTCCAAGTGTGAGGCACTAGGGCCAGATGGAAATCAACCACCCAACGCAGTTGCTCAGGCTCCAGCATTGTCAGTACTGCCTTCAAACCCGATTCCTGCAGTGGTGGCTACTCCCTCCCCGACTCCCACTCCGGTTCCCGCTTCTGTCCCTGCTGCCATCCAGGCCTCCCCCTCGGTTTCCGCTTCCGCCTCTCCTGTGGCGCTTCCTCCTTTCTTCATGCGGGGCTCCATCATCCAGCTGGCCGATGGAGAGCTGAAGCGTGTGGAGGACCTCAAGACAGAGGACTTCATCCAAAGCGCTGAGATTAGCAGCGAGCTCAAGATTGACTCCAGCACCGTGGAGCGTATTGACAATGGTCAAAGTCCTAATGCTGTGGTTATACAGTTTTCTGTAGGAGAGCTCAAAGCCCAGGTAAATGATGTCACATTCATTTTATTGTTTATTTTTTAAGAGTCTTTGCAATCTCTAGTCTTTGGCACCCCCTGGTGAAAATCTCAAAAGATACATTGGCAGCAAAAATCTGTATTGCTTCCAAACAATGAAATCATGAAATCGTTGACAGCATTTCTGTAACAATCCACTTTTGCTTAAAGCAGCAAAGTACTTTAAGCTGCAGTGTTTCAAAATTCATCCATAATTTAGAAATGAATTAAATTTAAATTAAAAACACTCTTCATGCTGCGCATCTTTATTTTCCAAACCTCTAACTCGCTGTTTTAGAACAGATGCTAAAAATAGATTTTACACAACACAGCACTATATTTGAAAGGCTAAAAGTCATTACTTTTATAGATGGGTGAATCTGGGCATGTTACAGTTGTTTTAAAAGCCATATGGACTTCAGCCTGACTGACTCTAGAGTATTAAGGTCAACAAACGACACCACAGCTAAAATAAATAAATAAAATCTAACATATATATTCCACTTGAGCATGGATTTATATATATATATATATATGTATATATATATATATATATATATATATATATATATATATATATATATATGTGTGTGTGTGTATATATTAAAATACATTATATTGAAAAATGTCACTGCTGCTCAGATTTTGACACTTTAAAAAAACAAACAAACACTTTTTATTTCAGTCAATTCAGTTCAGTTTTATTTATATTGTGCCAAATCACAACAACAGTCACCTCAAAGGTGCTTTAGATCTGTGAGCAAGCACTTGGGTACAGTGGGGACGAAAAACTCCCCTCCTCATGGAGGGCCTGCCATCTGCCTCGACTGGCTGTGGGAAGAAGGGAAAGGAAAAAAAAAAAGCAGACAAGCGAATCATACAGTAGATGTGGCATCACTGTACTCTTTTTAGTTGTTCATTAAGTATGGATTTATGTTAAATATATTATAGAGTGAACAGCTGATGTTTATGCATCATTAACACACACTAAACACAACTTTGTCATGTTTCATTACCGGTGCAAATCTACCAATGCCGTTGACTTAGGCAATCAAGCATTCGTTTTTCAGTTGTTTTTTAATTGTTTTTTTTAATTGTAAGGTAAGCATTTCAACTCCAGGTCCCTATGACTCAATTTTTTCCCCCAATTTCTTTTGCCTTTGTCTCTTTCTTAAGTGAATTATTTGCTGCTCTCAGGGCTCACTTCAATCCAGCTGGCCCAGTAAGCAGTGACAGTTTGACAGTGAGCTACCATCCACCTTACGGGGACCCTGACACTGAAGCAAAAATAGAATCCACCCACTTTAAACTATTTTTTTGGTGTTTTTTCTACTTTTCTTTTATTATTAACATGCTGTATGTATTTGGCTTACGATGGTTTTTGTTTTCCTGTGGTGGACTAGCGACCTGTCCGAGGTATGTCCCACCTCTCACTCCAGGACAGAAAAAATAGACTCCAGTCCCCTTGCAACTTTAAGTTGGATAAGCAGTCCAGAATATAGATGGATCATTGAGGTGGATGCATAGATGGTTAAAGGTTTTCTGTGTGTCTTTTGCAGAAATTTGACTGACTCTGTTGTGCTTGTTCTCCTGTCCAGGTGTGTGTGGAGGTGCTGGTGGAGTATCCTTTCTTTGTCTTTGGCCAGGGCTGGTCATCGTGCTGCCCTGACCGGACCACACAGTTGTTTGAGCTGTCCTGTGCTAAGCTCTGTGTGGGGGATGTGTGTGTGTCTCTGACCCTCCGTGGCATGAGGAATGGTTCTCTAACAGACAGCTCAGCTTTGGGGAAAAAGCTAAAGCCTGGCCACCTCTCTGACTCCTGTCACAACATGGATCCCAATCTAAGGAACAGTATGAGTGCAAACTCTGTGGGCAGTAACAACGGTCTTCTCATGAAGGCTTCCAATGGAGACAGACTGGAGAGGCAGCAGGCCACTGGTCCGGGACCAGGAGTAGAGCTACCAGCAGGATTGGGAATACTTCCAGGACAGGCAGAAGGGATCTACAGAGCTGGACCTGTGCTGGCAATCTCTGGGACTGGAGACATAAGACAGGAATCAGTGAAAACAGACATGTCTACTCTGTCTAAACAACAATGCAGTGAGACAGAGAGACCTGCAGTCCGCAAGAGACGCTGGTCAGCACCGGAGCGAGACCAGACTGAGAGAGCTGAGGACGAGCCTCCCGTGACTCTGCCCAAACCTTCCTTCCTTCCTCACGAGGTCAAAATCAGCATAGAGGGCCATTCACGTACAGGGAGTGAAAGATGCTTGAACAAAAGAGTAGACTGTTGAGAGAATTTTAAACACCTGCAAGATGCGTTGTGTTTAGTCCCCACCCCCAACCTCCTTCTTGTTTCTCTCTATCCAGACTACTGTAATATAAGACTAAGTTTACGCAGTATTTACATGTTTTCTTTTCTTTCATACAAGTCTGATACATATAATTAAGGACAGCGGAGTACCTTCATAAGTGGTATCACACACAAGATCAGTGCAATCAATGCTGAAAGCAAAAATGAATGCAGAGTGAATGTTGAGTACGAATGGCTGGCACACATCTGAGAGTCATTTGGTTTGCGTGTCACATATCATAAGCTGGCTCTCCGTTGGAGATGGACTTTAAACATGGTGGATGCAGGTCAGTTAACCATTTAACAAGAGCAAGCACAAACCCTGACGTCAGTGTTTAGAAAGTTTGGTTGTGATTCACTGTTAATTTGGTGTGTTGTGGTGCAAGGGAGTCGAAGAGAGACCTTCTGATGTTTTGATGAGAACGCTCAGTCATAACAACGATAAACTCTGAGTTTTAGTTGTTTTTTTTTTTCCATGCCGTTACAAATCCATATGCTACTGCAGGTGGCCTTGTCTGTGTATGTGTGTGTGCGTCACTGACTGTTTGTGCCTGAGCGTTGGTCTCTGTGTGTGTGATTTTTTTTTTCCATGTCTGTTAAACAGACCACAGGATTAAAGCGTACATGTTGCTGGAAGCTATGAGCTCAGTTGTTAACCTGTAAATCAAGACTGATAAGGCCTGAATGTAAACCACTCAGTCTGTCCTCAGTACTGACTCGCGTTTGCCACGCCACTCACAAGATAAGGTGACGGCAGCTGCACATAGATGCATTCCTCTGGTAAAGTTCCTTTGTTGACTTTGCCTCAATACCTTGACCTTGAGTTTTAGTCTCATACTTTCAGCGATTGCGTGCTTCACTAAATTACATCTGTCGTTAGCTGTGGCTGCTGTGTACAGTGTTTCAGATCCATACAAACAGAGATAATTCAAGTTTCAGCTAATTCCTGTGTGGATTGAGCCCTAATACTGCAATGCAAAACATAGCTGGCTAACTGCATTAACTAATGAGGCACCCGGAAGACACAGAGCAACATTCATTTGGGGTGTTTTTCAGACAGCCAGGAAGACGTTAAGTCCACTCTATCATACTTTTTAGCTTTTTTTGTAACCACTTCCTGAAGAGTATATCTGGCGCTTGCTAATCTCTGCATCACCAGCTAGTTGCTGAGATGCTTGTCTGCTGTTTGGTGCTGGACGAGTACAAGCTAACTGAAATCAGCTGCCAGTAAGAGTGTAGAGAGTATGTTGCAGGCCACAACTGCACAATATTAAACTGAACGATGCTGAACAGCTCTGTGGCTCTCTTATTATTGCAGTGAGCTTGCTTTCATTACAGAATCTATGGCCTTAGATCTATAGTATGTATGTAGTTCACAGCAGCACATGGTTCTTTGGGTTTTTCTGTTAAAAACCTTAAAGGCGGTGTGCCTTTCTTAAGCCCATACATGTATTTCAGAGCACTGCTGTTCCGATTAAAACAGCAAACTTTACTTTCTGACAGTAGATTAGTGGACATGTTATTTCTTTCCTAAAGAAATATCCTACAATTCATACTCAGGAACAATATATGTCTGTGTGCATGTGAGCAGCCAGTGTATGCTGTGTGTGTGAGTGTGTGTACGGCCTGAAACAATGTTGTTTGTCCACAGTCATGTGTACATGTGTGTTTTGACAGCAGCACTTTGATGAAGCGTCCGAATGGAGTGTGGTGGCGGTGTCCCTCCTACTCAGCTACTATGAGATATTATGAGAATAACTGACTGTTTTTCATCGCATCGCATGTCCTAAAGGTTTATCACTGAGAGAGAGAGAGAAAGCATTATATAGCGGAGCAGGGAATGTAAACACACATTGGGTAAACTTTATTTTTGATGATTTATAGAGCTACTATTCAGAGAAAGAAAGAGAGAAATGCAGAGTTAACTAGCCAGCTAGTGTTGATCATGTACAGTGCATTGTAATCTAGAAAGTGTACAGTGTGTATTTAACCCTTATGTAGCCTATGTACTGTATGTGCCACGGCACCTCCTTCTTCAATCATTCCATTAATGCACCAAAACCAAGTGGTCCTATCGTTTCCGTCACTTCTGGTATTGATCAAATGTCAATGAATGTGCTATACATCTTCATAATTAGGGCCTCCTCAGACGTAGTTTGATTTGCACACTGCAACGTTACAGTATGTGTGAATATGGACTGCAGTTTCTCATAATAGCCATTGAACTCCTAAAAGGGGTTTATTGTAAACCCAAGTAACCAGACTGTTCTGTTTGTGTTTGACTGCTCAGGCTAAACACTGCCCAGTGACTGTTCTCCAAAGCTACGTGGTCTTATATCCTACTCACTGTTACAAAGCAGAGCTCCTGTTTGATCCATTTCCTTTTCCTAGCCTGGCCCATGTTTGTATTTTCCTAAAGCAAATTATTTTTCAACTGTAAGGACTCCATGACACAGGAAAAACATATTTGAAATGTCAAGTTAATGTTTAAAGGAAAAAAGTTTTTTTTTTAAACTTTTTCTTATTGTCAACAAATCTCTTCGCTGCCCCCTGTCTGTGGCATCAAACTATACTCATTTCTACTGAATAGTTGGTGTTAAAGCTAAATCATAGTTTATATTTCATTGGACATAAATTAGGAACTGAACCATATGGACAAAAGTACCAGACCACTGCACATTGGACCTACAGGAGCTGCTCGGCCACGGAAACCCATGCTATGAAGCTCCACTTTTGAATGTTAGTCACGATTTCCTTTGATTACGAATCGTCATGTTTTTTTCACGTGTTTTTGTTGACAATAAGAGAAACATGTTACCAGTCTTAACGTCAAAAGCCCTGCAGAGTCACACAGTTATTGTTGTTAGTCAGTCCTCTACTCAGCTGTGCGTGCTGTGAATTAAATGGTGTGTATTAATAAAGGTAAATAAAGGTGGACATCACCACACTAACGGGGGCGGAGTTTGTACTTGAAAGGTTGGTCTGCACTTGTAACCACACGTGTAAGCGCTTTACTGCAAGTTCAAGACCATTGGTTTCCCCCCACAGCAGCCATTATGACACAAAATGACACGTAAACGCAGAAATCACATGAATTATAACGCCGCACCTAAACAGAACAGATGGTTCATTAATGTCAATAATAACTCCTGCGTTTTCCAGCTAATTCATGCCAGAATGGCTGCTGTGAAGTAGGTCTATATCACACTGTTGGAAAGGTTTAGTAATAATATAGATCCAACCCCTTTAACTCTAATTTATATTCTAAAGATGGGCCCCTTAGAATATGTAATTTTCACAGCTGTTCTGTACAATGTTGAATATGGCATATAGGTGCTGCATTGTGGTGATCTATGGAATTGCACTTTGACATATAGGTGTGTGTGTGCGCGTGTGTGTGTGCGTGGGGAGGGGTGAAAGCGTAACTGATAAACACAAGTAATGTACAGCATGTCTGGGAGGAATTGTACGCTACCTGTACAACATCTCAGCGATTTGTAAATAGCCAAAGTCTTCCATTCTAACGTTGGTATGACCTTGTTGCCAGTGGAGAGGAAAAACACTGATCCCCATGTACAGACCTTTAAAGTGACATTTTATTTCTATAAATACTTCATCATTTATTTGACAAGGATACAAGATACCGCTTCACCTAAGATATTTTCTTTTTGCACCAGCTCAAAAACCCAGGAAATAACGGGAGTCAAAGACTAAAATAAAAAAATAAAAAAAAATTTTTTTTTGTAATTTGGGTCTGTTTGGATAAATCTTAGCTAAGATAGAGTATGTCCTATATGCGTACATTATGTAGTAAGTATCAATAATGTTCCTTTATTTTGATGGTGTTGATATTTGCTAGTCAGAAAACTGTTAAATCTTTACTCCAAATGTTTGATTTTACATTTGATCAAATATATTCAAAGAAATAAAGAGATGATAAAGAATAAATGCAGCACGTGTCTTTTCATGTTTCCTTTCCACAAGATGTCCTTGCTTACCGTATTGTAAGGGTGAAGGTGGGGAGGGGGTGTTTTTGTGTTTGTGAGTGACAGAGGTAGAAGGAAAGGGTCCGTCAGCTGTGTTTTCATGTTCAAATGAGGCTTACCATCTGTGAGAATATGATAAATGTTTCCACTCGAGAGATATCCGATAACGCCTTCGCTTCCACTCTCCTGCTTTGATATTTCTGAACAACGATCTTTCGCATTCTGAATAGCAGTCACAGCGCTGCAGAGAAGCTCTTTGAAGATTGTGATTGCCGAAATCTTTGCTAAATAACACAATCCCATTTCGTTTCTTTCTCATAAAACACTAAATAGTGTGGGTTTAGTGTGGTGCCCATTAAGTCTCAGTTCATATTGAGAACATGCACACATTCATATTAAATGAGCAGATTTACCTCTTGCAGGATATTTTATCAGGAACATCTTCGTGTCCTGAAAACCGAGAACTTGTAGTGTGTATTAAATTTGAAATAGCTGCTCCTTAATGGAGAAACTCCAAGGAGCAACGCTACTCTCAACAGATGTTTTCCTCTTCAAGGTAAGGAACTTCAATGAAGAAATCAGCTTTGGAAAAATAAACTGTATACAGAGTGTCTGTACATCAAACTAGTTTTACATTCTTAGCCACACCCACTTAAATCTTTATCTTTCTACGTGATAAAGAAATGCTGCTGTAGTAAATGAAAGAAGTCTCTCAGTACGGCTTTTTGGCCTTAAACTGTAAGAAATAAACATGGAAAATGACAGAAATTTATTTTTTTAAAGCCACTGTAAAAACACACATTTCTATATTAGATAAAGGAACAAAACAGAAACTTTCTATAATTTAATTGTTTATTTATTACTTATTTACTTGGTTCAGTATGAGAGGCCATAGGTGAGGTCTTCAGAAAGGACGATGCAAAATGTATGAAAATACATTTAAATATCCAAAGTTTATGCCTTCCTCCACTTTTACCAAAGCCACCCCGCAGGCCCCTGGACCTTATGTTGGACACCTCTGACACAGAGTGTTGTAAATAACTGTAAATTAACTATAAAGAGGGAGTTGCTTGCATGTTCTCCCCGCACTTTTGTGGGCTGTCTTAAGGTACTCTGGCTTCCTCCCACAGACCAAAGACTTGCATGCATTTGGTTAATTAGCAATTCTAAACTGATAGTAGGTGTTAACGTGAGTGAGAACAAATGTCTATATGCGCCCTGTTGAATTGGATAAACGGAGTATTAAAAAAATGGATGGATGAACTATAAAGCCCTTTACATGCCATCATTATCCTCTATGCAGAAAGTGTATGGCAAATGCACGGCACGAGATGGCACTGTGTTTCCTTAGATAACATAGTTTCTTTGCACAGACACTTCTACACTCCACCACCTGGGGGAGCAAGAGTCCTTCCTCTGATTTGGAGACAGTAGACTTAAACACAGACTGAAATACCCAATTTATTTATTATCCTTGGGTGCAAAACTTCTTTAAAACTTTGTAAAGAACTGCAGAGGCTGTCATATTGGAAAATGAACTCGTTAACCTTGCTCCTCTGACAAGGCACAAAGCTATTGTACACAGTCTATCATGTACAAAAAGTTCTTTACTGGTTTTCTGTGCACTTTGCAGAAAATACATTTACTATTTCTTTAACTTGTAAGCAGACACGGCAATGTGAAGTTCAGCAATCAATCAGTAATCAAGCAACACTTTATTCTAATAAAACTTCCCAGGCGATACAAAAATCGGAAGCAGCTCAAACGTACACGTTAACTTTTAGTTTTTAATTGAGGGAAATGCTGATGTTCTCACTGCTTTGTTCTCCATGTCTGTGCAGGATACAGATAATTAACAAACATTAAATGTACTGTTAAGTAATACACAGTGCACGCAGTAATGTACACCATCTCTGTCTCGGACTGCGTTGCGTTTCTGATACGGACTGTGGCTTTGCAGCAAGTTTTTGAAGTCTTGTCGACCGCTATTTTTTTTTTAAACATCCAACATGACAGACAAAACTTTAATTATCAGGACAGCGCTTCAGCCGTGAATATGCGGCCTGTTCCTCGAAGATAAATTCTATACTCACTATAAGAAAATAATAAGTTATTTTGTTCTTACTGGTATCGCTTTGTTCCTCTCTTTTTGATTGTTACGTGTTGGCTTAAATCAGTCTAAAGAAACGCTCCATTCAGCAACAATAATATCACAATTAATCAATTACAGTATGCACACAAACAATGGAAACGTTAAGCTCTAATAAAAATAATGCCAGTGTAAACAAGCTTAAGTATCACACAACTCTCAAATTATTGCACATACATTCATAAATATACAATTCAACTTTGTGCCTTTTCTGTTTATGCATGTGGCTGCATCTCATGTGTGTGTGGGTGTGAACTTGGATAAATTAAATCTGGTGGTGATAGACATCAATAACTGAATGACACAAGTGACACCTATTAGACACGTATGTACAGTACCTGCACACACACCGACTTACACATACACACACTCACAACAGCACTTGTGCATAGATCTAAAGTCTCTTTCTCTGTTACTCAAACAAAAATGTGCAGTAACACATTTAAAGCATTGTTTTGGTAACAAAGTCCAGTCTGTCTTCAGTTCTGGTGCTTCATCGCAATCTATAAACAAAAGACATGTGTGTGTGATGGAGCTTGTTAAGTGTGCTGGTCCAACTTTGCTTTGGTCCCAGTCTGTGTGGAGCTGCAGTTTTCGGTTTGTCCTTTCAGTTCGGTTGATTCACAGAGAGACCTCGAGCCAAGGAATGTCGGTCCCGACTAATACAGATCCCAGATCTGATTTAAGTCATTCAGAAGGTGCGCATCCCTCCTAAACCGCTGTCTTACAACCAGCAGCTGTCACGTCTTATGCATCACCTGTTTGATCAGACGTCAGTTTCTCCTGGTCAGAGATGTCATCATCGGCAGGTGGCCGCGCCCGGTCAAAGAAACCACACTGAGGGAATCACATTAGCCAGTTAGTAGAGTTTTTAATAATTAAACTACCACAAGGAGTTCTGAGGATAGTGGATGATGTATGTACCTTCCACATGGCTAATGTCAGGATGGCCAGGACCAGCAGCCCCAGCAATATGGCCAAGATGATGACCCAGAGTGGAACAGCGAATGATACATCAGGAGTCCCCCATAACACCAGAGTCCCCATCTGCAGGGAAAAAAAACTGTCTATAAATTTTTCCTTATTTCTCGAAGCTTGGCATAAAGACTCATTTTTATTGCTTTTTATCATACCGCGCTTCTGTGCTGAGGCAGCGTGGCGGGTTGGATGCGATAAGGCATCGATGTGACCGCAAAGGACACGGTAGAGTTGAGAATGTAGGGGTCATTACGCCGCTTTAAGATAAAAAAGTTATTATTTTAAAGGTGGCGTGTTACATATCAGACCTTCCTGCTGAGTGAGTTGAGCGATTAAAGTAAAACAAAAAGTTAACACAAAAAAATCAACTGACCTGCAGGAAAGTGTGCGCCCAGAGTCGCGATCGGATCTTTACCACAGCACTCTGCCCGCGATCCAACCGGCCGACCACACACATTATCTTCAGACAGGAGACATTAGTGCAGTTCTGCATAAGGAGAGGGTTGGTGGAGGGAGAAGAAATATATCAAACACCTGTGAATGGCTAATGAACATTTGGCTTAGTTTGTTTTCTTTAGAGACTTTACAGTTGGCTCACCAAGGTTTTATTGCTGTAATCCTGAGTGGTGCTGATAGATCGTTTGTGGCGGTGAGGAGGACTGCTGGTGTTCCTCAGGAAGCCCAGTAATTCTGGTGTGTCCTGGAGAGTGGAGATCTGAAACAAACAGGGAAATGTTATCAATGCTTATTGTTCAAGCAAGTAAAAATGATCATTTTACATTTGAAAGAAAAGAAAATTTGATATATGATTCTCCAACTGGTCCCGGCAGATGGCTGTCCCTTCCTGAGCCTGGTTCTGCTGGAGGTTTCTTCCTGTTAAAAGGGAGTTTTTTCTTCCCACACTCACCAAAGCACTTACTCACGGGGTGCCATATGATTGTTAGGATTTTCTCTGTTTTGTCTGTATTATTGTACGGTCTTTGCCTTACAATATAAAGCGCCTTGAGGCAACTTGGCGCTACATAACTAAAATTGTCTGCCTTTTTGTATGAAAGGTACCTTGTAAATTAACTTGCCCTGTCTGTTTCAGTGCTTACAGTTTATAGTGCCAATTTAATCGTACTCTAACATGTGTTAGTGTATTCTGTCAGTCCAGACACCTTATTAAAACTCGTTGTTTCACTGCGGCCTTTTTTAGGATTTTCTAAGATGTTTTAGAAGACATAATAATATTACGCAAAACCTCCAGCAGAGGAATAAAAAAAGCAAAATGTTAAGAAATCTCATCGCTGATCTTTTGAAGGGTTGAAAACGATTTAATTTCCTGGTCATACCATGAAGCTGAGAACAGCGAAAAGCAGACACGAGCGAACAACCTGAGACTCTTGAAGTCACAACTCTGAGATTACAGATAAAGAGCCAGAATGGTTTCTCCTCTAGGTGTTTGTCTTCACTGTATAATTACATTTAAACATTTTAAAAACTGGACCAGTTGTGCAGGACATGAAACTACTATGACTCTTACATCAGCTAAGAAAGCAAAGGATAGCAACAACAGGTATGCCTTTATCTTCCTGCAGCTCAGTGATTAGCATCTCTGCCCCAGAGATGGCACTCAGAAAACAAGCCACAGATGCACGGGTAACTGATTTACCGACTGTAAGTAACACGGATGTTGAGACGCCAATTACATAGAAGGAATTTGGAGAACATTATGTGAATCTCTTTGCTTGTGCGATCTTGGTATAACACTTCGCAGTCAGGTGAAAGAAGTAACTACTGTAATCAGTCTCCTCAGAGGATCTGACACATGCTGCTGTTTTCATAGATGATTACACATTCACATTTTCAAATAACTCCATGTTTTCTTTTCCAATTATCCTACGCGTGATATCATAGATACTGGAAATGATTCCAGCTCTCATTTCTGCTTGTAAACATAACAATCCATCTTACTTGTATGGAGCCTATTGGGGGAAAAAAACACACAAAGAACACAAGAATAACGGCAATAAGAGTGAATGGCATAAATGGTGCCATTAAGGGATAGAAAAAGATATAACTAATGGTATGAATAAAAAAATGTACCTAAGCCGGTTTGTATGAGTAGGTGCTGTAAATGATCAGTTAGAAATGCACAATGTGCAAACAGACTCATTCTTATTAAAAGCAAAACACCCACATGTCATTCTTGAGATTGTTTTTTGGCTGCATACTTGTATTGCGCACTGTATATTTCATGTTACCTCTAAACCATGCGGGTTAAGGCTGGTGTTTGTCCGGCAGCTCACTGGTCCGTCAGTTTTAATCTCCATGGCATACAGCAGGTTCTCATCGCGGAAGTGAGACGGCCAGCCAACGTGAAGCTCAGCCTCCCCGATGCTGCTGGGACCGGAGTTATGGAGCTGCGGGTGAGAGCGAGGCGGCAGAAAAAACAGCGAGACTTGTCAGTATTCTCCGGCCTCGGTCTCAAGCGGCCAAAGCTCTAATCAGGTTATCATAACTGTGGGATGATGAAACGGGCCACCTGTGTTTTCATAATAATGAAGATAATACTAATGCAGCCTCGAGTCTCTCGGGATTGAAATACAAGACAAGTAAAACCTACACCATCACCAGCTTCATCATTCCATATCTAATTTAGGATGACTGAATTATGAGCTTAAATGAACCATCAATTCAATAAACCCTCTTTTGTACTCGCCCCTTTCTTTGTCTATTGCTCTCTCACACACACACACACATATATATATATATATGTCCTCACATATGCACACGGTCATTAACACTGAAGCAAGTCATCCAAACAGGACATGATCCTGTTGCTGCAGGGCAGGAATTCTGCAAGAGGAAAAGAAAAAAACCCCTCTGTCCTCTCTAACTAGAAGCAGCTGCCCACTGGGAAAAGTACGGCAAATGAAAATCATTATCAGCTGCGGGACAGACCAGACACCGCAGCGCTCCGGTTCAATGAAGCTGCCATCTATTTAAAATAAAAAGAAATCACATGTATAGGAGACAGATGCACGTATGCACATGCCCCTATTGTTAAGTGTCGCCGGCCTGTCTGCCACCCCCCCCACTATCCTGTTTGACCTTGTTTTTCCTCTTAATAATTATTATTTATTACACTATGACCCCAGTTAAGAATGTTTGCATCCATGCTCCCTGCTCGCCTTGTTTTCTCGTTGCTCCTGGTTCCCGCTGTCTTGCTTTTTCCTGCCTTTGCAGCAGTAATTGCTCTTCAGCTGGAGACCTTCGATCAGCCAGAGTTTAATTCTTTATAGAGCTACTGGTTTTACTGTGTCCTTCATCTTGCAGAGCCCCTACCCTTTGATGTGGCCTAATACACAAGTTTCCACACCTATTTTCCGCTCTTTTCATCCAAGACGAGACTTTCTGAACAGCACGATAAACACAAAATAGCTCACCTTTCCATTTCTCAATCTCTTCATCTACAAATTCATCCTGTTCATTTCCTCACAGCTGATTAGACTGCCCAGCTGTGTTTCAGTGTAAGGGAGGGAATTTACCTCATAGATGTGTGTGACTTGTGGTCCAACATCATCCTCTTTAATGGGCTTCTCTTTCGGTTCCCAGTTTGGGAATGGCAGCACCACCTGAGAGGGATGAGACACCCTGGAAAGAAGAGGGAAGAGAAACAGTGTGGTGATAATAATGCATGTACACATGGATAGGTTTGGACTTTTTCTAAGTGCATTTGCACATATAAATCCTGATTTAATACTTTTCAGTTTTTATTAGAAATATTGTGTTTAAAGGCAACAGGAACTTTCTAAATTTGTATTTTTCTTATTTCTAAATATGACAAAAACAGACCATTTAAAATATCCCTGACAATGCTGCCTGATTATACAGTGCAGCACCAATACTAACTACCTTAGTTTTAACATATACTCACTGGCCACTTCATTAGGTTCACTTGTTCAACAGCTTGTTAGCACAAATATCTAAACAGGCAACCCCACATGTGCTGCAATTCAGCACATTTAGACATGCAGACATAGCCAAGTCGATTCGGTGAAGCTGAAACTAAGGATCAGGAGATTTATGCAACTTTGAATGTGGCATGTTTGTTGGTGCCAGATTTTCCCACACAACCATCTCTAAGGTTACAGAGAAAGGTCCAAAATGAGAAAACATCCAGTGAGCTTTGCTGATGTCAAAGGTCAGAAAACAGCCAGACTCCTTGAAGCTGATAGGAAGGCAACAGTAACTCAAATAACCACTTGTGGCAACCAATCTTTGAATGCACATGAACCTTGAACCACAAGACCACACCAGGTCCCACTCCTGTCTACAATTCGCGTAGACTCACCAAAATTGGATAAAAGAAGACTGGAAAAGTGTTGTCTGGTCTTATGAGTTTCGATTTCTGCTGCAACACTCAGATGGTGGAGTCAGAATTCGTTGTAAACAATTTAAAAATTTAGATCCATCCTGAATTGTTGTGGTTTGGGCTACTAGTGGTGCTGGTGTAATAGTGTGGAGGATATTTTCTTGGCACACTTTTGGCCCTGTAGTACTGAGTAAACACAGTACTACAGCCTGTATTTTATGATCACAATGTACCCATCTTCTGTTGGCTGCTTCCAGCAGGATAACACACCGTCATAAAGCTCAAATCATGTCAGATGGTTTCTTGAAGATGACAATGAGCTCATTGTACTCAAATGGCCGACACAGTCACCAAATCTCAATCCAACAGAGCACCTCTGGGATTTGGTGGAACGGGAGATTCCCATCACGGATGTGCAGCTAACAAATCTGCAGCAACTATGTGATCCTATCGAGTTAATATGGACGAAAACCTCTGAGGGATGTTTCCAGCACTTTGTTGAATCCATGCCATAAAGAATTAGAGCAGCTTTGGAGGCAAAGATGTACCTAATGAAGTGGCATTGTTAGTGCAGATATATATATATATATATATATATATATATATATATATATATATATATATATATATATATATATATATATATATATATATATATATATGAAATAGTAAAATGTTTGAAGATTTTTCTGGTGTGGAATTGTCAGTACTGTGGGCTATGATTGCCTCTTGATGATGACATTCTGATAATTTCATGGTAGTCTAAGCTAAGTGGGCAAAAATGTTTACATTCCCCACTGTGGGCATAATGTTTGCAGCTAAGTGGACATAACTGAGCCAGTTTAGCAAACAGCAGCTCTCCATGATGAGCTTAATTAAAATATCTTACTTAATTCCAGGATTAAAGTAGACATCGCATCAGACTGAAGCAAACACCACCCCCACTAATAACAGAGAATTAAAATGTGAATTGCTAAATTTTAAATGTTCATCTGAGCAGGGACATTTTTACAGTGCAAACATAGGAGCATGCCCTCGTCTTGCTTATACCAGGTCCCGCTGTGTTTGTGTGTACGGCTGACCACACCCAAACAACAACAAGTAAGGCTCCAAGCTTTGAAGTGTGTGTGTGTGTGTGTGTGTGTGTGTGGTGTGTGCGCTTGTGTGCATCAGCAGGCATACGGGAATCCATGAACATGCCAGCGGCTCCAAGGTTTTCCATGTGCACGTGATTAGCTTAGATTTATGACTAGAGATGTGTTTTTATGCTCTTTGTTTCTATCTGCAGATGAACAGGGAGCACAAATTCAAGCATTTTAATAATATCCTACAATAAAAATAAAGAAGTTTAGCCTGAAACAAGATTGTCATATTAACAAATTATCTTTAGGATAATTAGAATAATGCTTTGTTTCAAGGCAACAAAGCATTCGGCGACCGTGTCTCAGAGACTTAAGCAATGGTTGACTCACCCACGTAAATCAAGCTGAGCTTGGGCGGTGACAGACAGATTCAAACTGACCAGGTTGCTGTCGGAGTTATCTTTGTTGGAGCTGTGGAGACATTCATACGGTTAAAATAAAAGAACTATAAAAAGAACAAACTGATTTTATTATTTCCAGTGAGGCTTTGATACAGTGCAAACAGAACCAAAACTCAAGATGAACTCATAATAAAGCCGGATTTTCAGGTTCAGATGACTCTGACAAGAATTCCCCTAGCAGGGGGATTGCAAAAGTCAAACATCTGCATCTAGCGATGTGAGATATTGAAAATAACGCTATTAAGCACACAGTGGGCATCTTGTGTAGAGCTTGTCTCCTGTCTGGAGCTCCTCGGGGCCATCTGTATTTTTCTGCGTCTGCGGTTAGTTTCATCAAACCACAGACAGCAACATGATCGGGACAGACACGAAACGTATTTACATGGATCAGATGAAACACAAACAGCTCTTTGTGCGTGTATGAAAGAGACAGAAACAGTGACGATGGTTGGGGGGGGGTTGAGCATGACTGCTGGTGGGTGTGTCACCTGTGGATCTGTAGTTCAAAGCTGATTTTTGGTCCAGCATCTTCTAGCCTTTGGACTGAAAACCTCAAGCCAACAGACAGCTGGTGAGGGCAGGAGCATGTAAAAAAACACACAAAAAACAGGGAGAACTGATCAAAAACACGACAGAAAGAATGGGTGTTGGGGCAGGGGCTGTTAAAGAAAGATGACAGAGAAATAAAATCCATCTGTACATAAAAAGTCACATTAACTAGATCAGTTTCTGGGTTCTCAAAGGCAGATTATCAAAGTTGTGTGTGTTGATAGCGCGCGAGATTCTTAAATCAGAAAAAAGCCAGACTACAGACACACAGACACATAAAAGCCACAGTTAGGTTTCTTGTGTCTCCTCAGTTTAAATTCTCTGGACTAACTCGAAACACATGCAGGAATTAGTTCATCATCGACGGCATGGCAGCGTGCGCATGTGTGTGCACGGATATGTGAGTTCTGCTGAACAACAGGTCAAGCACATGGATCAGAGAGGAAAATGACAGCATGCAGACGTGCACTTCAAGAGGGAGACCTGGGGGAGGAGAGGGGGAGTGATGGTGGAGTGTGGGACTACAAAGTCAAGTTATCTTTATGGATACACATGTGAGAGATGAGCAAGGCAGAGAAGCTCTACAGAGACAGGCACCAAGTGAGAACAAACCATTTGGAGAGAAGTCATCACTTTTACCTCCCGTTTCAGAGAGGGTGAAGCTTAAAATTTGTCTTTAGGGCACCTGGAACTCTGTGGTTGAAAGCTGGGAGTTAATGTTTGCAGTACTGTCCTTCAGTCGCTGTGGTCAGCTTGAATTTAGGTCGGTTAGAAAATGGGTTGTGCTTTCATGGTGCAGAAAATCTTCAAAACATCCGCCTAAACCTTCTCAAAGCAATGCATCTTTGTTATATTCTCTGCCTTACGTCAGCGCACTGTGTATTCCAAAAACTGCAGCTTGGCTAAAACACTCGGCTCCTGTGTTTGGCAGCCACAACGCTTCGCGCAGTGTGTTTAGCTCATAATTTAACAGAACAATGATTCTTTGGAACGACAGAGTGAGAAGTGGTTTATGCCAATGAAGTGGTTTAAAGGGTTTTCCGCTGACAATGTAATACTTCTTGTCAGCATCACAAGGTGGTTACTATTATTAAAATTTCAACTGACCACAGCGACTGTGTTTAAAGACGGATGAAAGTGCAAACTTTGAGCAACCAGCTGGAGGATTAAAAGTGATTTCAAATCAAGATCATGGATCACGTTGAACTCACACTCCTCTCTTTTTCCCTGCACACCTGACTCTAAACTACACTACCTGAACAAAAGTACACATTACTACTCATCATTGCTACAAGAGCTGCTTGGTTAAATACCATGAAGCTCCCGGCTCACATTTTGTGTGCTGATGTTAACGTCAGAGGTTTGGAGCTGTTACTGAGTCAGCAGAAAGTTGGTGATTTTTACACACTGTGCGCCGCAGCACTAGGAAACCTCAGTTTCTAACTTTACGTGGTCTGCCACTTTGGGGTTGAGTTGCTGTGGTTCCTAAATGGTTCCACTTTGCAATAACAATTCAATTCAATTTCATTTTATTTATATAGCGCCAAATCACAACAACAGTTGCCTCAAGGCGCTTTATATTGCACAGTAGATCGTACAATAATAGATACAGAGAAAAATCCAACAATCATATGACCCCCTATGACCAAGCACTTTGGCAACAGTGGGAAGGAAAAACTCCCTTTTAACAGGAAGCAACCTCCGGCAGAACCAGGCTCAGGGAGGGGCGGGGCCATCTGCTGCGACCGGTTGGGGTGAGAGAAAGAAGACAGGATAAAGACATGCAGTGGAAGAAAGACAGAGATTAATAACAGATATGATTCAATGCAGAGAGGTCTCTTAACACATAGTGAGTGAGGAAGGTGACTGGAAAGGGAAAAACTCAATGCATCATGGGAATCCCCCGACAGCCTACGTCTATTGCAGCACAACTAAGGGAGGATTCATTCACCACATAAAACCACTTACAGATGATCATGGAATATCTAGGAGGGACGAAATCTCATGTACTGACGCGTTTGAACAGTCACATCCCATTACAGCATCATGCTTGATTTCAGTGTGCTCTTTAGAACGAGCCACTCTTTCAAAATGTTTGCAAACCGACTGCATGGCTAGATGTTTTTGTACAACTGTGGCAATGAGACTGAAAACACCTGAATTAAGAGATTAAGACTTCTGTGTGTTTGTTTGAAAAACAAATGTATTTATTCAAATGTGGAACTGGCGACTTCTTTTCCAAATGGTGGAACAAACCGAGAAGCTGCAGAAACTCTACTTTGGAAAAGAAAAAGAGCCACAGTGTCAGAGTAGTCACAAAAAAAGATGAAGCAAGAGAGCAACAGAAACTAAAAGTAGTGCAAAAGAAGAGGGAACCACTAAAGTGAAATGTAAGATTCAGATTTCTTCCTTTGCCTTATATATGTGAGCAACAAAAGCGGTTAGCTGAATACATCTGGGTGTTTTAAACCTGAAATCAGTCTGGATTCAACGGTGCTAGGGTGGGGAGAGGTTTTTTATTGCCATTATAAATAAAATCTGTATTTCTGATGTGATGTGGCTAGAACTGATACTTATGTTAGATCACTTTGTGGTTTGGAAACTGTGTGCAGCCATTACTCATTCCATTAATGCTCTCCAGTAGCCTCCAGCTACTATAAATATGATATGTGTATAACTGCATTTCTCCTATAGCAAAAATTTGCAATCAATTAATTTAGTATTTTTCATTTATATTTTGCTGGAATCAGTAATTTAAGCACTGCAATTTTGTGAAACACTAACAAAAAACACATCTTCAAAGTAGGACTCCACTGATTGATAAATGACTGAAACTAAGATTCTGACCAGTAGAGGAAGAATGATGACAGAGATGCAGGCAGGCAGATGAATGCAAATACCAAAGCCAAAAAAACTGCTTCCCTTCAGGCGTGTACCCTTAACTCATCGCTCTGTTCATGCAGCAGAGGGTTGACCACCAGTGATGAGAACTATTTAGCTGCACAATACAACCAGAATCTGTACGGGGGACATGGAGGTATGTTCTGCATCAGCTCATGGATTCCTGAACGTTCAATGGGGCAAGCGCAGAGTTCAATATGGGAAACATCTGGATAGCTGGAGAGCTGCGCATGCACACACACACACACACACACACACACACACACACACACACACACACACACACACGTGTATGCATGCCTTGTCCTTTTACACGCTCTTGTTATGCTCTCCTCCCCCAACAGTGAAACATGACCGCATAATTGATTTATCAGAATGCTATGTGTCACCTCCAAAGAGCAAATGCACCTCTCTGCCAGCCTTGACGCCTTTAAAAAAACAACAAAAGCCCACATTCACACACATGTCATGCTTTGTAGCACATCTCTGTGTATCTGAGTGGTAGAATTTCATGTAACATGGGACCGCTCTTTACTTTACAAAGCCTTGGCTTCCTGCATGTGTCAGCCACGCACGACCTAAATGGATTATTACTACACATGCACGCTTGGACTGAATGCAAAGCCTAGCCCTGTGAATCAGACTGTGTGGAATGGAGGTCAAGGTGAACATCAGCAATCACTGGAAAGCATCAATCAGGGCGAATTAAACCTGAGGCCTAACAGTTGCGCCTTCTTAGCGTGGGTGTTGTTGAAACGTTTGTGTGTGCGTTTGCGCTTACGTGCGAGAACTCACCTCCGTCTCGGCCACCATCGGGTTCCCGAGGTCACACACCACCATCCTGGACTCATTGATCAACTTGTACTCACAGTTTAACTGAGAGAGAGACTAGAGGAGATCCAAGGTACGGAAAGACAGTAAGAGTGGGACAAGAACAGTGAATGAAAGTGACAAATAGAGAGCAGTGAGAGTCAAGTGGTGAGCGAAAAGACAAAGGGAGGCAAGTATAACACCATCAAAGGGGGATGGGAGTGAGAAGGGTGAAAAAGAGAAGGAGAGAGGCAGGGGGGAGGACAGGAGAGGAAGAGTGATGAATGCTCTGACAGTAACAATGTCATCAATCAAACAGCCCCATTACACACTCATTAGCGCACACACGTGCAAACACACACACACGCAGACGTAAACACACATATGCACACAGAAGTTGACCCTATCCATTTCCGTGGTCACTAATGCAGCTTGTAAATCATAATAGGGGCTTTTGAGCTGTTGCCAGTAGAGCATACCCGGCTGATAGCCTTGCCTTAATCATGTCTAACAAACACAAACCACAAAGACACAACAGGATGCGATGCCGGACTGTAACTGAAGCCTCAAATAGCCCACTTCCCAGTTTTTGAACTTGGCTTCAATGATGATGAGACAACAGTTTTGGTCTTATCTATTTTCAGCATCCACCCTTCTGGCCCTTAACATTAAACTGGGATAATTGATGTCAGACAAATCTGTGTGCAATGTGTGTAAAAGAGTGTGCGTGAGTATTTACCTCCACCCTGCGCTCTACTCCGATGTAGTCAGCTTCAGGCGGTAGCAATGCGTAGAGCTCTGTCTCGTAGGCTCCCTCTCCTCGGTTCACCGCAGTGATGGTCAACATGACCAGGTTGTCATCTGCAATCACCACCTCTGTGCGGTCCCTGTGTTTGTGCGTTTTATTGCAGGAAGAGAAAAAAGCAGAGGCAGGAAATAAAGCACTTTGCTGTAATTAAATATAAAAAAACAAATGTGTTTTTTTCCCCTGTAAATTCTAGTTAATAATTTTCGGGACTGGACATGTGCAATCTCATCAGCTGCAAAGAATGCAGTACCTCCGACCCCAACAATAACCCCACCAGCACACGCGTGTGTGTGTTAATCAGTCAGTAAATGCTGACAGGATGTTTGCATAATGCTGCCATGGAGATATCGAACAGCTGGAAGCACTGTGGAGAATAGGTTAATTCACATATGCAACATGCACACGAGCACACTCACAAACACACGCTCCGTGGTAAACGGGGCCATAATGTGAGCAACTTTAGTGTAAACTTGGCGCATTGTGTGAGGAATAACAGACACAGTTGCTTTGGTTTTGCTGTGTGTGCGTGGGTGCCTGCGTTTGGCTGTCTGAAGTGTTGGGTGTTTAGAAGTTCAGGTCAAAGGGTGCCGCCGCGTCTTACATGCTGGCAGAGAGCTGGAGGTCCGGGATACAAATATTGTCGTCGCCGCAGTCGAGGAGGATGTAAGCCTGAGAGGAAGAGGGGCACAAAGAGAGGACTGAGATGAGGACACGGAAGGATGCAGGTGCTCTATATATATAACATATACACATTCACACAGGCCTTTGGTTTGTTGTGTTGCTGCCTGATTTGGGCAGAGATCTGACTTCTGTCTCTCTGCGGCTACTATGATAGTCCTCGGTTTGTTGCTGTTTTGTTTTATTACGACACTTAACGTCCAAAAATTTAAGGAAGTGTAACTAGCGAGCTAATTTTAATGGAAGCAATAAAATAAATCCTTCTTATTAAAAACGATAAACAATATGGGCAGTGCTCCTCTTTTCACCATGACCTCATATGATCCATGTTTCCAGTGAACATAGTTCAGTGCTGAAAAGCTTCTTAATGTTTATATTAACTCAATTCACACATGGGAGCGCAACCAAACGAGTGCATATTCTTCCATCATAACAAGTCTGAAAATGGCCTAGAGCTGGATCTTAGCGTACATCAGGGCCTTTCTTAGTTTTTTGCTATTTTTATTAAGTAAATATACTGCTCCAAACTCTAGATTATAACAGTTTCATCTGCAAAGGTAAACTGCGCTGTCCCATCCCGGGAAATGATAGACTCCAAGTTGATTTTAGGTGAATCAGATGGTTTATATTTGGGAGTCAGTCTTTTTGTGTCCAAGACAAGCATTTTAAATCAAGCAATGACTGAATAAAATATGATCTCAGGTCGATTCTGGATCTCTTTTGGGCTTAGCGAAGTTGAGTTAGTTCAATTTTTACAGCCCAGTGTCACAAATCACAAATTTGTTCCATAGGTCTTCAACAACCTAAAGCCTCCTTTCTTCTGATAAAGAAAAGCTCCCCCAAAGAATCCATTAAACAGGGCCAACTAAGGAGAAATCCTTCTTTGATGTGCCGTGTACACTGTACTGTACAGCATTATGTGTTTATATGTACATACAACATGTATGCTTACATGCTCTTGGAGGAAGGTGCTGCTGTAGTGGTTAAGGACAGGTGGAAGACTTTGGTCAAGAGTAGCTGGAGCCAGGCTGTAGTTGAGAGCGAGTGAGATGGGGCTCAGCTTGTCCCTGAACTCATCCTCCTCCTGGAATAAAGTGTGAATGAGAATGAGAGAAACGTGCTGTCAGTCATTCACAACCTCACTTACAAAGCTCATTAACTATTTCTTGTATGTGTGTTCGTGTGCACGGTTTGATTTGCTCACTCTGAGGTAAATTGTGTAGCTCAGGCATGCACGTGGGCGACTGTGACCCAGCCTCAGGAGTCCCATGCGCTGAGGCTGCTCGGTGTCCAAGAAAAGCACTCTCTTCACTCCACCCCTGGAGCCTTTGAGCCAATCGAGCTGCAGCTCCGCTCTCAGGTCTGCACAGAAGATAATAATAAATAAGTAGAGATTAAATTTGAGTTAACAGGTAGACGATTCAGCCAATCCGACACTACTTAACTGTTGAACCTAAAGCGGAGATGTCAAACTCATTTGACATCACGGGCCACATTCAGCCCACTTTGATCTTAAGTAGGGCAAAGCAGTGAAAGACATTTAACTAAATATTTAATTCCTGAAAATTTCTTATTGTAAGTAAAAGAACTGCAACTTCAACAGTGGGTGTTTTCTTTATAATAAATAAATAAAATTACAGGAAAAAATCTGTTAGCAGATTGCCCAGGGTGCCCTGTACAAAGAGAACATACAGTTTTTATTAATTCATATTTTTCCACTGTGGACTGAAGTCTTTGTTGGGCCTTATGTTTCACAGCCATGCTCTAAAGGGTCTGGGTTCGATGTGACTTTCCATTAGATATGGGATAAAGTCCTATTTGCATTTGTGTGTTTGTGTGTCTTCTATCTCATCTATTGCTCCTCACACCCACCTTTGTTCTCCACTCTGATTGGTGTATAAGAGCAGAAGATTCCCAGCAGGAAACTCTAATAATGATACAGTATGTACAGCAGAGCCGATTTCAGCTACTGCACAGCTGCTTACCTACAGAGCTGGGGATGCC
The DNA here is from genome assembly GCF_041146795.1 of Maylandia zebra. Lineage (NCBI taxonomy): Eukaryota > Metazoa > Chordata > Actinopteri > Cichliformes > Cichlidae > Maylandia > Maylandia zebra. Next base: position 20,196,308 of record NC_135177.1, read on the forward strand.
CACACCACTCACGGCTGCACAAACATCCACTTTGAGGCTACGAGAAAGGAAAATTGGAAAAAGAGACAAGAGGTAACAAATTTGAGTCTCACATGTGTTCCGATGGTAGTTCTAGTTAATTTGTGTGTAAGAGAACGCAAACTGGTGCACACTACTGGAAATGTCAGGGTTTTTTTTTTTTAAGGGATTTCCCAAGTGCTGTTAAAGAGAAAGGATTTTTTTAACATGGCTTTTCCAAAGATCCTAGCTAGAAGTTTCATTTTAATTTAATTTTTATTATTTATTCATTTATTTGCTGCATGTGTTCTCCACACATTCTCATGACATTTGTATAAATGTTAAAAAAAAATCAGAATGACTAAAAAAAAACAACAACCCACAAACAAGGCACTTCTTCCTTCCTGCACTCCACGGGGCACGGGGAATTACCACAGTGCCCCCTGCCCATTAGACACACAGATATGGGAGACTGGGAAACACTTCTGCATTTCCTCAATTTATGTGGGTATTACCCTATGTGCAAGTGTTTTTTCTGAGCGTGCATGTGCGTTATCGCCACTTTAATCAAGGACAGGAACTCTCACACAGGAAGGCCTGTGCTGTTAATAACCACTAATCTGGGGAAGCTTGTGGATGCAATGCTCCTCTTACACTGACGACTCAGCAAGTGTGAGCCAGTGTGAGGGAATTACAGTGCTTCATGTGATCATTATTTCTTTGGTTTCAGTTCACCAACACTAACAAGCAGAATGCAGCTGTTGCAGATTCCTGTGTTTGCTAATAATTAGGTTCCCAATTAGATGACACAATGATGATGAGCTGGTTTTTCTTCAAGTGTGATGCAGATGTTAGTTTGCGTGTGTGTGTGTATGACAAAGTGCAGGTTCTCTTTTGTTAAAAAATGCTCCCCTGAGTCATTATAACCTCTTCAGGTAGTTTCACACGTAGTAAATATGTGTTGCATGTGTGCGGTGTTCGAGGGTATGCTCGAGTGTGATGTTAATAAGCACTGTGTGCCAAACTTAAGTGCACGCAACACAGAAATGACCCCTAGTTTACTGCCGACAGCCCCGGCTCTTTATTTAGCTGTTACTGTATAGAACTTTCCTCCTCTAGCCTTAAATAAGTCACAAAATAGTTGAAATTAACTGATATTCTGCATCAGAGCTGCGGGGGGGGGGGGTTAATGGTTTCTGTTGTCGCCGCCCCTCTTTTTTATGAGTGTTTCTCTTGACCCTGGCCTTGAGTGTAGCCATTTGGTTCATATATAAACACTTACATTTCCAAGACGACTGGATAACATGTTGCGCAGTTCTTTTCTAAAATAACAGGCCCTAAAACTTGCTACAGACCAGTCGCCTTTTTCTCTTTCCTCTACTTCTTCATCCTCTTTTCCCAGCGCCAGTTTGTGCCGCATCTTAACCACTACATTGAAATCAGAGAGCTGAGCATGAGATTTTCTGAAAAAATAATTACCAGCTAATCTTTAAAAGGGCTGTTTAAGCTTGGGACAAATTGTTTTTGGCCTCACAAACAAGCTATGAACAGAACATGCCGTTGCCTCTTGGGTTCATAGGGAAAACATGTCAAGGCTCAGTCACACCAGAGTAAAAATAGGATCACATCCTCTTTGTGTCTAGGAAAATCGGTGGCTGTCCGGTGATCGCACTGAATGTTTTTGCTATCACAGGCCGATTGCAAGTAGCTGCAGCCAACACTTTTGATTGCAAGGCAATTACAGACGTCACAAAGTGAGATGTCACTATTTGTGGGAGGATTTCAGAATTTCTGTTTCAAATTTGTGAGGTTCTGTCCATATATGAATTTCTGTTTAATGTGAATTTCTGTGTCTGTAGATGGCAAAGATCTGCGATAAACAGCAACAGATTCATCACATTGACTATTATCAAAAACAGACTACGTGTGATTTCCAACTGGACCCCATTCAGTTGCAGACTGAGAGCAGACTTCACCTTATGGCTGACTGTGAGTGGTCACAGATCTGGTAACCACCATCGAAGCAACCATTGGAAAGGCGATGAATGAGTTTGCACAAAGTCACAATCATTTTGTCATTGTTTTCCCTCGTGTGAGCGTAACATCAACAAAGATTTCCCCACTTACCACCAAAGAAGTGAGTGGGTTTCCTTTTAAACTTTGCCTTTTCGTCTCCTCTAACTGATCTGTCAAGCTAAGAGAACCCACAGTTAAAAATCTCATTTCCCTCACATTTAAAAACTGGATAAGAAAATACTGGTTGAACGTCTCTAACCTCTTCCAAGTAACAACAACCTAATCAAGGAAGCTGGAAATGACAAATAAAGAACAAGCATCTTATTTAAAAAACATGTAAACATAATCGACGTATGCTTTAATTTCAGTTCCTGTTGTGCAAGAACCTGTTTCATCTAAAGCTACCATGTCTGTTTGTATTTGAGGGGGGGAAAGTACAAATGTTTTATTCTTTTGATCCTGGAGCAGACAGAATATTTTAGAAGACAGTGGAAGCACTTCAGACAAACACTCAGTGTTGTTGTACCACCTTCAGAGTCAAAGACCGCTGGGTAATTATTTTTTAGGAAATCAGATACTTAACTATGTGACTGAAATGTAATGGAGATGTATGAAGCACAGGCTGGAGATTTCACCCTTTATGCTCCTTTCTAGTTCAAATTGCAGGGAAATGTCTCTGAAACACAAGAGACTCAAACAGCCTTTAATTCTATTGCTGCTGTTTGAATCACTGCGTGTTTGCATATGTCCAAAGTCCTATTTGATTCCATACCTTGGACCATAATTTTATAGCGGTTTATTTAAATAGGCTGAGTTTTGTTTTGACAATACTCCACAGTATAAGGCTCTATGTCAATCCAGCCCAAACCCCTTTCTTTTTTCTCTCACTGCCAATATTCACACACCACTACGCAGACACCGCGATGGCATAAAGCCGAGCCCACTTCTCCGTCCAAACAGTCCTACAGCAGTTCCTGTCCCAAAAAGTCAGGACCAACAATAGACTGAAGCGAAGCCGCAGGAGCCTTTAGACTGGCTCCCCTCAACTAAACTCACCCCCAGACCGTTCAAAGCCAGCGTGCTCACCCCCACCAACAATAATATAATCAAAACAGAATTATGCCGTTTCAGATTAATTGCAGAGCCCCGTAAATCTGAGGTTCCGGGTCATATGAGTGGGCTTTTTCAGTGGGCTGCTGTGTTATTGCAGCAGAGACACTGACAAACGGACTTTGGCCGATGGCAGACATCTAGAGCGCAGAGGTGAAATATTTGTCACATCCGTCAGTGAGGGTGTAATTTGTAAAATGGGAAACTTTATACTGCACAGCATATTAGGATACAGTACGAGCAGGATTGTTTCTTTTACAGATCTGAGGTTCAGAGCAGCAGTGGGCCTCATTAGTCTTATGTTTGCTTAAGACTTTGATCCCTTTAACTTTCATTCACCTGCACATGCACTCACACATCTGCGCACACACAAACACACGCAAGGTCCGTTTTTCCAAACTGCGAAATAATTTACAACTGACCAAAGGCGTTAACGCTGGAAAAGTGTCTAATTTAGGTACTAAGAGCTGTCACTCTTCATTTTTAACTCGACCGTAGGTGCGGATTCGACCGCCTTTTTCTCACCATGCCATGCCAAACGGAAGCGGCAGAGTGACCCAGCTGGAAAAAATTACAACAAACTGTAGACTGTGGTGACGAGCTAGAGAAACATCTCACAAAACAAAAGGAAATCAACGTTTTATTCTGTGGGAAAGGATTCGCCTGTTTAATTGCAAAATGTGCAGCAGAGTCAGAATATAGATTTCTGTAATGATGCACATTCTTTTATTGTACTCTTGTAGATTTCTGTTTTTCTTTGATTTTGTTTATTTAACCTTGAAAAAAAATCTGACTGAGATCAAAATCTCTTTTTCAAGAGGGACCCTGCCAAGAGTGCTGCATGAAAACATTGGTACAACAATAAATATCCAGTTAAGATGTATAAATAGGTCCGTTTCCAAAAGTCAGATTGAAAGTAAACAATGGCAGTGAAATTAGAAGTGGATGAAGGAGGTTTTTGACTAACCTCCTTCAAGCTCAAGGAGTCAGCATCTGGTCAGAGTAGTACTGGTTTCAAAAAATGTGTAACGTTTATGTCTATCGGTAAGGAGAGGGCAGCTGAAGAAGTTAATATACTGGTGCTTTCAATCACAGTTAATACACTGCCTGGCCAAAAAACAAAGGTCACCACCTGGATTTAACTAAACCAACAGGTAAGAGCCTTCTATTGGATAATTACTGCAGTGATTAAAACATTTCGGCTGGCAACTAAACGGCCAACCACCTTCAAATTAGAAATGTAGATGGAAAAAATCTTGACTGTGATCAGGGATCATTTATGCTGGGAAAATCAGACTGTAAAGAAATCAACAGTAGAACGTTCATGTTTAACAGTGAAGGTAAAAACATTTCCACATGCACAATGTAAAGACGGCTCATGGAGTTTGGGACTAAACAGCTGTGTAGCCTTAAGAAAAACACTTATCAGTAATGTTAATTTAAAAAAAGTTTCAATGTGCCAGGAAGCATAAAGATTGGACTCTGGAGCAATGGAAAAAGGAGTCCAGATTTACCCTGTTCCAGAGTGATGGGTGCACCGGGGTAGGAAGAGAGATGGAGTGATACACCCATCACGCCTGAGGCCAGATTTACTAACACTGGATTTTGGCAAAAAATCCAGTGTTAGTAAAAAAAAGAAAGAAAAAAAAAACAAACAAATAAAAAAGAAACTGCATAACTTTTGTAACCACACCTATGAGCACTATTCAGGGATTGTGTTCACACACAACTTTGCCCCGTCTAGTGCCTGTCATACAAGCCTGTGGGGCAGTGGAGTCAGTTTAACTATCTGAATATACAGACTCATCGGGTTTTTCCATCAACAGATTCTTCTTCCCTGATGGCAGGGCCACATCTGTATATGATAATGCCGAGATTCATCAGGCTCAGGTTGTGAAAGAGTGGAGAATATTATTGTAACAGTGCAGAAGCTTATCGAGACGATGCCATCGTGAATGCGTGCCGTCATCACCTGAAGGTGGTCCATCAAAATATGAATGTGTGACTTTACTTTGACCAGGCTATGTTATATTAATACATGGTTATGAATCGGAGAGACTGTAATTACCAGGTAACCATGATATTCATCTGAGGCAGGTGACACTGTCGGTCGTCGGGATTAAGGATTTTGGGGGTCAGGATCATTTCAGCTTCCACAGATACCACAGCTTGTGACCTGCACATACACAAACAAACAGATGCATACCTGTAACACGATCCAAAATCCCAAAACTTGGGAGTCTTGCACATTTTTTTGTGTTTACCTGTACACTGACACCTTGCCCACGCCAAAAGCCCCCACGATCAGATCTGCGTAGTGAGAGAGCAGCAGAGAGCTTCAAAGAATGCCACAGATGGGACTGATTTCAAGGTCTCCAGCAATCTTCATCAGACACAGACTTCTCAAATCAACTACACACAAATCAGCTACACACACACGCAGACTGTCATATAGAATTGATATTCTGATATCGTGTTGCTTTGCCTTTCACACATGACCCTCTTCAGACTAAATTCACAAACAGCGTTTGCACGACTGTGTCATGCGTGTGCGTTCCCTGTGTGTTTGTGCTGTCAGACAGGGACCCCACGCTGCATTCCAGGGCCATTAGAAAGCTCACAATCACATTTCGCTAAACAGCAACATTTCCCAACAGCCCGCGTAGCAACGACTCCTAATTGCAAGCAGCACCAGATTTCATCTATATGTGATTTTTATTTGTTTTCATGGGATTTGTGATGAACACACACTTTTAATTGGCTCTCAAAGTTTAAAATGGAGCCGGTATTTAATGGCTGCGGTCGGGGGACACATACCAATGAAAGCCGCACGCCGACACGGACTCACATATACACACACACACACACACGAGAGCTGATTAAAACAATGTGAAACTGAAGAGAGGCACTTAATGGATGCAAGCCACCGCTGCCAGATGCAGCAGAAACCTAAGCCGTGTGATGTTGAGAGAGACTGCACAGCGAGAGGCCACGGGGGCTACAGCAAATGACTATTTTCATTATTAATTAATCTCTTATTATTCTTATGATTAGTTTATTAATGTTGGGCCTTTAAATAATTTAGTCTCCATGGTTGGGTATAAGGGCAAAAGTTCAAATCTCCACGGTGGAAAAATTGCAGCATCTCAGATTCCATCTAGAATTTCTTTGATATATCATAACAAAACTGTAAAGACAAACAGCGAGAGACACTTAATCAGTTTTGTGCTGATAGCATCATTAATCAGCTGACTATTTCAGCACTAATATCAACTACCAGCCCCTTCGTGTTGTGGTAACCTGCTGCATGAGGACAACGGATGGAAGCAAGTGGAAGTGTAGTCTTGTAACCCTCGCTTGTCATTTGCTGTGCCACTCCTCTCCTGTGTATTTAAGAAGAAAGGGACTAATTGAATCTGAGTGAGGCACATCTGTTTCTGCCTTTGGCTGCAGTCGCAGAGTCCCCCTGACACCACAGCATTAAACATTTAGGCCTTGTCTCTTTTCTCCTGGGGTGTGCTATGTCACTATGTAAGTGTGTGTGTGTTATACTAAAAATGCTACAATGAGGACGGATGTGAAGATGTTGGTATTTTGGAGTTTGGGAACGGAGGGGGAAAAGCAGAAGAAGGTGAGGTGTAGACAGAAAAGGATGATGTTTGGCTTTTAAATCACAATCTGTGAAAGCCATCAGAAGAAGGTGTGTTTTTTAGCAGAAACAGAGAAGGAGGTGAGAGGGAGAGCCCATCCAACTGTAGCAGTTATGTAACCTGGAAAATGTAACTCCACTCATGTCATCAGCTGGCTGTTTTATTTTAATGCTTGCATTTGCTAAAAAAGACGCATGACATGAGGCTTATTTGAGGATAGGGTGCCTTCAGGGTTAAGAGTTTAAGTTTGCACATGGCTTCATCCGGAGCTAAATCAACCAACGGCCTACTTTCCTTTTCCATGTCATTTCCATTTCCGTATACACAGGAAAGCTTGCCCACCACTGTTGATTTGAGGTTGGTGTGTGTACAGAGACCCACTGAGCCATAGCCACACACGAGCAGGCTGCATCACTCAACGAGGGCATCTCTAGGTGCAGGTATGATTTCGGTAATTGAGCTGCTAGCTGATGGTGTCCATCCTGGGCTATGAAAACACAACCTCCATCCAGAGTTTAGACAGACTGTCAAGCTGTCAGTGGATGTATGCCCTGAAAGCTGCGGGGGATCGGACACGATGATGAAATGCCAAAGATCAGTGGCTCTCAGTGGAAAAAGAGGTAGTTTTTCAGAGAGAGGTTTTCCTCATTCTTGGATTCATGTGTGGTGTTTTAGGACAATTCAATAAATTGCCAGCCATTACACACATTTGAAACACTATTTTTACACCACAGAGCAGGATAATTGCCTGGATTATTTCTAGATTGCATAGTATGGCAGGTTTTGTTTAAATTGCACCTATTACACACTTAGTGCTTTTATTTATTTTGTCATATATACCCAGTGCTGAGAGGTGGTTTATATTAAACACGTCAGAGATAGTAATCCCGGTGTGCCAAAAGCTCAGATTACTCTAAATGCTCTGTTTCAGGCAGTTTTTGCTACTTTCTAGGCTCCGTGAGGTGTCACTGAGAGGTTAAATCCTTAATACGGTGATCTCAGGCACTGACGCGCCACCCACCTGCTGTTCAAAAAACCCTGAGAGGGGCAGCCAATCAGAGGAAAGTTACTTAGAAGGAAGGTTAACCTGTGCTAGACTGAGTGGCTGTACCAAGGCCCTGTATCATGCATGAAATGAGAATAAAAATGGGCGCCAAATATTAGAGTTGATTTGGAGGCCTTTAATCAATTTTGCACTTTCCAACCAAATAAACACGAATCAAAAAGTCTTTCAGCGAGAGCGACTGTCGGGTAAACATTGTGGGTTTTTGGCCTTTAACCTGTTAAATGAAACCAAAATTGCATTTGAAGGCAATGTGATACACAACTGACCCCGGCCGTTTTGCACAAAATCAGATATGTCTGTGATTTAATGAAGCTTGATTTGAAGCAGTGAGCTGTGTGTGTTATTTTGATCCCTGTACCGCCTGCTTTTTCAGGTTTTGTCCTATCTACCTTTCGTTTAGTTCCACGCTGCTTGATCTGAAATCCAAAGACAAATATCTGAAATGATTCTTAAAGATAAAAATCCATAAAACTGGAGCACAGTCATCATCCATCTTCCTGTGGTCGACTAATGACATTTAATCACAATGAGAGCGCATGGCAGCTGTAGCAGGCCTCCCAGACGCCTTTGCAGTCCTCTCATAATGCTGATCAAACGTCTCAGGCTCCTTTGAACAGTGTGACTTTACTAGCCTGCCAACGACACACCGTGTGCGTGTGTGTGTGCCTCACTTCCGTCAGCAAGCTCTCTAATGACAGACGACACGAGCCCTGCACGTCTGTGTGCGCGCGTGTTTATACGTTTGTGTGTGTGTTGGCAGAAAGCTGTGCCACCCATGAGTTTCTTCTCTGCGTGCTCCTCCCAAAGGGCCTCCGCCAGTTTTAACCTGTAACTCCTGTGTGTGTATTTATTGTACACTGTTTTTAATTCTGATCTCTGATTTGCAGTGGGTCTGCGCAGGTCTAACTATGACCTGGAGCCTGGCCCGTGCTCAACATACACTCTGCTAGCTGCCAGTGAAACTGATCACAAGCCATGCATGTGAACTTGCGCGTTATTATTTCCCTTTGTATCCTGTTTGTGGAATGAAGAAATCTGTTATTGCAGCAGAATGAAAAGGGAAACCGCCAAAGAGGGAGTAGGAGGGGGCAAAGACAAAAGGTGAAACTAAACAAATTCTCATTTTCAGCCCAATCTGTGGAAGCTTTAAGCAAAATTAATGCTGAGAGCCGGATGGCTCCAAATTGGGGAGAAAATGAGGTAGTAAAAGCGTGGTTTTACAGACCTGCTTTGTTTCAAATCTTTTTCGTGGACTAGAAACTTGTGTGTTCTACAAAAACCTCCAAATGGCCCCTTCTCTGTGTGTTCCAGTTTAGTTTTGACATTATTTTCAGAAGACATAAGGTGAAGGTGTGTGGTATAGTAAGAAGGTGCCAAAAAAGGCTAGGGAGTTGCTGCATGTAAGTTGATTGAATGCTGCTTTGTCTGCTCACAGTTTTGAGGTTATACACAGAGGCTTGTAGGTCTGGCAGACTGAACATGAGGAGAATGTGTTATTGTGCTTCTTTTTTTTTCTCCCACTCTCATGTCTTCTCTCCTACTTGAGTACTGTAAATCTCTAAAGAATGGATGCGGCAGAAGTTCATGGCACAAATCCCTATACCCGCTTCTGATGACTTTACCAGAGAAAAGGAGGAAAGCAAAAATGGGGAGAACATGGAGATGGTAGTGGAGGGGTGCATGGGGGAACGGTGAAATGTGGAGGTTAAGAATGAAGAGGAGGAAGGCTGTAATGAGAGGAGCTGGAAGGAAAGTCGAGAAGCGAAAGAATGCGAGCCTGAGAGAGAATCTTGATTATAACGCGGGGAGCTGAGTAGAGACGGGCCGATTTGTTGAGTATTTACCAGGGTACTGATTGTTGTCCACATCTTGGCCTCCTCTCAGAGTGAATCCAAATCCAGGCAAACTGTCACTTGGGGCGTGGGCCGCCCTCAGCTCCTGGCTGAGCGTCATACCTTGTGTGGATATGTCTTTGTTGCCATTAAAGATCAATACTCTCCCTCCACGCTCCTCACCTCCGAACGGACAGCCCACTGCCACGTCTGAAGGATGACAACACACACACACACATATGCATGGTTTAGACATCAACAGGGTTAAAGTCCCTTTGAGAGGGGAGCAGAGGAAATTATACAGGTACAAGGAAATGGAAAGAGGAAAGGAAAAGAGCTTGACCGTCATAAACTGAGCGATCATGGCAGCTAGGCCATTTACTTACGTCTTTTTTTGTTTGTTTTTCTACTTTTTTTTTACAAATTTATTTTTAATCTTGGCTCAGCTTTATCTATCCTTATCTCTATAAACACTGTTTATGTTATGCTCAGCATGGGAAATATTTGTTTAAATAGGAAATGGAACAAGGTACCAAGTCATGGAAACAGAGGAAAAGAATATTAACTCGTTTTCTTATCTGCTTAGGGTTATGGCAGGGATGGAGCCTATCTTAGCTGTCACTGGGTGAGAGGCCAGATGAAAACCGGAGCATAGCAGTTAACCTGGCTAAATGTAAACAAACCTGCCTCTCTAAATTGGAGTCATTACCACCGTATGCTTTAAACTTCTAAAACAGTGCATAAACAGCTTGTTGCATTTAGCGGTTAATGTCTTGGATGAAATATTGTACTCTAAGTGTAACGTGTAAAAAGTAGGTAGTTGTATTTTGTTACTCTGGAACATATTTTCTGATTTAACTCTCAAGAGGAAAGCAAATCAGCACATCGTTCACCAAAATATTAACCTTTCCTTTAGAAATATCTTCAGACATGTAGATATATACACTCAGCCAATCGCAATGCATTTAGGTGTAGACATGGTCAAGACAATTTGCTGAAGTTCAGACTGAGAGTGATCAGAATGGAGAATAAAGGTGATTTAAGTGACTCTGAACATAGTATGGATGTTAGCACTGGTTAGGATGGTTGGCTGAGTATTTCAGAAAGTGCTGATATACTGAGATTTTCCCACACTCTGACATAAACATGCCTTGTTTATGTCAGAGGTGAGAGGAGAGTTGCCAGGCTACTTCGCGCTGATAGGAAGGAAACAGCAATTCAAATGCCCACTCGTTACAACCAAGGTATGCACAAGAGCATTTCTGAATGCACAGCATTTTGAACCTTGAAGCATATGGGCTACAGCAGCAGAAGACCACACCAGGTGCCACTTCCATCAGCTAAGAACAGGAAACTAAGGCTACAGTTAGCACGTTCACCAACACCGGACAATAGAAGACTGGAACAACGTCGCCTGGTCTGACGAGTCTCGATTTCCACTACAAAAACTGCTGTAAACAACATGAAAGCATAGACATGAAAGCATCTTGCCAAATCTCAATATAACACCTTTGGGATGTGGTGAAATGGCAGATTTGCACCACGTACTTGACAAATCTGCAGCAACTATGTGATACAATTATGTCAATATGGACCAAAACCTCTGAGGAATGTTTTAAGCAGACTGTCGAATTTATGCCATGAAGATTTAAGGTAGATCTGAAGGCAAAAAGAACCAACTCGGTACTAGCAAGGTGTGACTAATGAAGTAAGTATCTGTAAAGGAAAGGGGGATCTAAATGCAAAGAAAGAGATATAAGCATTCGGATACAGTAAGCTCCTGTGCAGATGAAGTAGAAGCAGATTTGAGTTTATTGTTTTACCTCTAAATTTCTGTGTCACACCATCCTGTATTAAAGTACCCATTAGCACTGTAGCTGTCCAAGCACCTCGAGATATCCTGTTTGTCTCCGGACCCCCCCTCTCTCAGTCTAAACAACTAGTTCCACATGAAGCAGATTGTGGGGTAGAGACGATAAATGCAACCATGTGTGTGCGCAAGTGTATATATGAGCCTGTGTGAGAGTCTGTATGTCTATGTGTGGGTATGTGTACATAACTGAATAGCTGAGTTAAGAAATTTTTTTTAAAAAGTCTTCACATAATGTGAAAGTCACTCATGGGCATTGCTCAACAACATCTCAGAATGTGCAGCAAAAAGAAGAGCATCAAGAACACCCACTGAACACCCACTGTGATCACTGAGACCAAAACTACAGAACTGTTTCTCAGACAAAAACAGCCCGACACTTTGTGAAAAATACTGACAGCGTTGGCCGATAAAAATGAAAAACAAAAGAAACCACATGGAAAATGAAATTAGCTAAATTGCAATGTGTTGACAGTTGACAGCAAGTAAAGCCACGGAGATGAGACAAAATGGGTATGGTTCCACTTTTAAGAAGAATCTTGGAAATGGAGTGATGATCATGATGTGGAAGAGCTCATCGGAGAGAAAGAAACCGGTCTGTTTCTGATTATACACCGACACACGAGGGCACAGGTATGGTCCACGGTTTGGGTTTGACATTAGCAAAGAAAAGCCGCTGAAAGCCTTGATCACAGTCCCTCCTTTGAGATTCTACACTATAATACTGAATAATGAAATCGTGCACAGACGTGGATGTGCACTCAATAGATTAACTCTCAGTAAGTACTTTGTCTCCATGGCACTTCAGGAGGCAGATCTTAGGTCACATCAGTGCCCCTCAGAGACGCTAACAGAGAGCAGATGTTATTTACATTTCTAGTCTGAAAAACCATCAGTATTGATCCAGTGGTTATTGATCTAATGGTTAATGACTGTAAAGGCGTGGTAGGCTCATTAACACATGCTCTCCATAAATAAATAAAGGACAATTCAGCGGGATTGATGTGATGGGAGGCTTAGATGCGCCTTCATTCATTCAATTTTTTTATAGCTGCAATCAACAAGCCTTAGTTTTGCAGAACATTTGGGCTCCAGGCTACATGGTGTGCATTTGTGTGTGTGTGGCTGTATTTGTACAATCAATATGGGGATAAAACAAACACATCGAAGAGGAATGAACTCCGGGCTGCAGGACAAAAACTCCCAGATGATTTTTATCTCAGGGCACATCTGGTGAGCTAAAAATAACTCAGACACACATAGACACATGGCCTTTGGCGGATCGTCACAGGAAGACACCACTCACACGGACAACCTTTCATCACTACACTTCCTGATTGGCAGGAGAACTTTAGGTTTTCTCACACAGCAGCATCTGATAGCATTTCCTCAGCCAGTGACATAACCATGCAAACAGCACAGGAACAGAAAAAAAGATTTGTTCTTTTATCACGTTAACCTGAAAATATTGGCCCATAAAAGAAGGTTCATTCAGGTTTAGGAAAAATATAATCAAACAAATTTTCCCTTCTCCATATCTGTCCCCTTCTATAGCTCTACTTGTATCTTTTCATTTTTCTGATTAAGTTAATCCATGTCAATTTATCTTTTTTTCCCCTTTCTCCTTTACTTGGAAAGGCTCAGACCTACCATTGTATCCATCTTGGTTGACATCTCCTAGCGGTGCGATAGCTGTGCCGAAGCGTCCAAAAGTGTAGGTGCCGGTGAGAGCGACAGGTTCAGAAAAAGTGAGTGGAGCCAGCTGGAGGTACAGGTATACCCTGCCCACCTCCTTGGGTTTGCTCTCCGTCTCTCTTTCCATGAAAAGGGGTGCTCCAACCAGCACGTCATCTGTCCTGGGAGGGCAGGGTGAAGAATTAGTGATCATACATAGAATAGAAAGTGTAAGCATCTGGAGAGACCGAGATGTTTTCTACTTACTCATCTCCATTTAAGTCAGTTACAGCCACAGAGTAGCCAAAATAGGAGGCCATCTGATGGACAGACAAGGAAGGAAGGCTACAGCACTTTAACCAAACCCCGACAAAGCTGCATGACTTTCATCTAATACTAATTTCAAATACGCTGCTTCGTATATGTGATAGTCTGAGACTGTGATGTGTTGATGGCCCTACCTGTTCCCCTGTGAAGTTCTGGATGAACGTCATGTTGGTGGAGTTGATCATCGCCACCTAAAGCAAGCAGACATGACTAATAAGGCACCGAGCTTTGCCCCCCTAGTGTACGAGCAGTAAACACGGCGGAGCAGTCTGACAAACAGGCACATAAAGAATGTTGGAAAAAAGTCAGAAACCGCATAAAAAAACTGTTTTATTTAACCGAACACCCCCCCGCCCCCACCACCATCCTCTTTGTGCTTTTACCATTTTCCCCTCATCCCCCCCCCCTTTAACCCTGGTTGCAGGGAGAGATGGAGGAAAGGGGGGGAAGGCTGAGAATTCCTTCATAAGAACTGAAATAACAACCACATGGAGGGAGCCGGAGGCAACACATACACACACATGCACAGACACACACACACCCTCACATGTGGAGGATACAAGCTGACCCAATCACACATGTCTCAGAGACGTACTAAAGAGGGATAGACTTATGAACACAGACGGATGAGGACGTGTAAAAAGAAATATTAAATCAACAACTTGAGATTTCATTTTCCTTTGCTGTCAGTTGTCAAATATGTTGCAGAGAGATTCTGATCAGGACTGACAGCTACTCCACTGTCAGGTCTACCTGCATCACTCCATCTACTGCACCAATTACCAGCTACATCCTCCTACTCTGTGGCATCCAGTCTGTACACCAAGGGACAGTCTTGCAGCAACTACAACGTCGGGATGAGGAACACACTGTCACAGGTCGTGTGTTTGTGTATTTGTGTGTCAAAGAGGGCTAGCGGGGTTACGTGGGGCCACTGGCCTTCATATGCAGCAGAAGCTGTGTGTCATTACGGAGGATTGACACAGTGAGCCCCGGGGACAAGTTCCCATACAAGAAAAAGAGGCAAACTAAAGTTTACTGGCATACGCGCAAACATAAGTAGATTTCTGTGTCAGCAGACAAATTTCAAAGACTTCATGTTGCATGTTTGTGTCTGAGTGCAGGTTTTTCACACATCTTCACAATAAAAGTTTACATGCAGATGGAATACAGATGCAAGACAAATTAAAGGAAACATCTGCATGAAATGTCTTATTAGGCTACCGAGCCGCCAATTATATCTAAGATATCTGTCGACAAGTCACTGGCACTCAACTGAATGAACATCACTCTTCTCGAAGATATTTCTTTGAAAAGTGTTTGGTCATGGTGGAGTAAAGCGTCAAAAATCCCACATATGCAATAAGTTGATTCAAGATCTGGTGACTGTGAAGGCTACAGCATATGATATTTCTTCTTATTCAAATATTTAACATACTTTAAATAAGCATCTATATTTGCTGGACTTCCCACTGTTTCATTTTTCTTTTGTCTCTCAGTTGGTTGTTTCTAAATGAAACTGCGATCTTCTAACTGGCTTGTCCGTCCATACTCACATATCCAAAGTTCTGCGCTCCTCTTGGGACTCCAGCTAACAGCTCTGGAAAACATAAAAATAAAGCAAAGAGTCAAATTGGTACGAGAAAGATGCACAGCGGAAAAGACAGTGGGGGAAAAAGTGACAGAGGTTTGTCTCAAAAGCCTGAAACCCCCACCGACCTCACAGCCAAGTGTCGCAGAGAACAAAGTAAGTGATTGGATGCTCGGGCTCTGCGTGTGTATTGATTGATGAGTGCAGTGTTGTGAACTTAAAGTGACGATCTGAGGGTCCCACCCAGAGCGAGAAGACAGAGTCCCCACTTCCTGCCTTCTGGCTCTACTCAACAGGCTGAACCGCGGGCCTATTAACCAGTAATTCTCAGCTTCATCTTCACTCAGAGCTCCCAGTTACAACCAGTTCTCCAGTCTGAAGAGGGTTTAGGGAACAAGACCACAACAAGCTTTGCACCACAACACAGTGCATCAGCAGGCATGTGTAACCTCTTTAGGCTCTCTTTAAGACTCTCTGACATGTGTTGCGCTTTAGGCGGTTCAGGGCCTTTGCAGGGTTGGTATGGGGGTATGTAAACACAAGGTTGTCCCGTAAAAATCCCACTAAATGCTGATTAGCAAAGCGACACTGGGGAGGGGGGGTGTATAAAGCTAACGTGAAACCGTGTGGTGACGCTGTTTAAAGAGGAAGTAAAAAAAATTGGTTTAAAAAGTGATGTGGTGACACTGTGGCTGGAAACATTTTGTTTTCTTTTAGTTTTGGTTGAAATTGTCCCGTTTGAAACACACACAAAGTTATGGCATCAAAAAGAACTTTAGCAGCACCTAAAGAGAAGCCACGATTATATACCAGAGTGTATCTACGCGGTACAATACTTAAAAAATGAAAGGATTTGTACATTTCTAGTACTCATAACTTCTATGAATTTATTCTGGCTCTAAAAAGCACACATTTGAAAAGCTGAAGATAAATTCAAAGGCACTTTTCCCCACCTGCAAATCCTTTATAAAACACAAATATGTGCATGCCTGAGCGCTTTTTCACCTAATATTTCAAATCCAGACGTGATTCTGGACCCACTCTAGACATGAAGAGGTTTGCAGAGTCTGCCAATAATCATTCTAATCACTCCAAATGGAGGACAGGAAAGCCCTTTATCAGTAGTCCTTGAAGTCCTGTCCACTCAGGGTCATGACCCAGACGTACAGAGACAGTTTTAATTACTGCCGCTAAGTTCAGACAAAGGCAAAGTCACACAGCTGTCCACTCTCTATCGCTCAGAGAAAGCGCAAACATGTAACGTTTTAGACGGCGCTGCAGGAGAGACTGCCGATGTTCTCAGGAGGTTCCTCGAATCTAATGAATTCTTGCATTTCTCACCTTGTTCTGAGTCTCCCGTAAACTCTCCCACTGCCACAGAGTAACCTACGGAGAAATCAGTTGCACATGTGGTTATAATTCAATTGCAGTTGTCTAATATTATCAATTGTGTTATGATTTGTTCATAAAGTTGGGTCCATAAGTATTCCGACATTTCCAGAGGCTCAAATGTAACAGGGAAAATGAACTAATTTAAAACATGAAGGTTTTTTAATACTTCAATGAAAATCGTTTGCAGTCAATGACTGCCTGAAGTACAGAATGAACCACACACTCTGTAGGGTTGAGATTATGTGACTGACTTGGCCACTGAAGAATATCCCATTTCTCTGCCATGACAAACTCCTGGGTCACTTTTGCACATTTTAGTATCCTCATCCAATCAGTTTCGCTGGATTTGTCTCAGAGCAGAGAGCACAGCCCCCACACCTCACATTTTATAATGATACTTCTATCAGTGGTTATATCAATGAGCAATAGTGACCCACTTCCACTGGCAGCCATACATGCCCATAACATAGTATTGCCTCCACTATGTTTCACGGGTGATGTGGTAGGATTCTGATCATGAGCTGTTTCTCTCCTTCGTCTTGCTTTGAAAATGTTCAGCGTCTTTTAAATGTCATCTGACAGTCAAATCGGATCTTCTTGTCCTTGAGTGTAAAGAGTGGTTTGCACTATGTTGCAAAGCCTCTTGACTTTCCATCATGAAAGTCTTTTTTATTGCAAAGTATCAGAAATACACAATGTTTTTGCTTTAGTGATGTGTTTGAAGGGCTTTTTCTTAACCAAACAAAGAATCCTGCAGTATGTTTACCTCTGCGGTCATTCAAGCCTCAAGGTGTTGCTGAGCTGACCAGTGCACTCCTTTTTAAGAATGTACCAGACTGTGGATTTGGCCACTCTCTTAGGGCGTTTGCTATCTGTTTGATAGGTTTATTTTCCTTTTTAGACGAATGATGGCCTCCTTTACTTGTATCTCTTTGGACCTCATATTAAGAGTTTCATTGAAAAGATAAAAAAGAAAGCTTAACAATTTGCGTTTAATTTCTGTTTAACTTAAAATGATGTGAGAACAACCTCACCTGCTTGTCAGTCAGCTGTCCAGCTACATTTGAGCCTCTGCAAATGGGGGACTGTGTATAAAAATGGCCGTAACTCTTAAAGAATGAATAGTAAACTTTTGTTAAACCCCTGGAATTAAAGCTGAAACTCTAAACTTTAATTAAATCTTGATTGTTTGATTTAAAAATCCACTTTGGTGGTGTACAGAGGCAACAATTACAAAAACTGTCTAAATAATTATAGACCTGAATGTAAGTTTGGGTGTGTGTTTGTTAATGCATGTTACCAAGGTAGCTGTCGTCGTGTGTGTCTTCAGCAGCTCTTGTGTGTTTCTCTCCTGAAACCTGTCTCAGCACTGCCTTTAACGAATAGCCATTCAGTATCTCGGCTATCCCTGCTGTCATCACCTGACCTGCAAACACACACACACACACACGGATGGAGAAAAACAATCAATCTGAAAGCCACATCTGTTTATAGGCAGCGGTTTAAGCTCAGACTCCGTGTAGGGAGCCCTGCTGTCCACTGTTGCAGATAACTGCTGGAGCTGGACGGCTCGCTCCACATGAAAGACACAGACAGCGCACAATCCTCTCAGAGGCAGAAACACTTACACATCTTAGTTCTTGCAGAACAAAAAGCTGATACGTTTGGCCAATACGCCTTTAAAAACTCCCAAGAAGAATGCTGCCCTCTCCATCACAAGGTTTCTGAATTATAGGTGTGCGCACACAAACAACACCCTTCCTCTGCTGTAGAACAAGAGGTCAGACAAACAAATGATTTTATCTCTGGCCGCCTTCAGCCTTCCATAAATCCTCCTTAATGTGTGTGTACTGATGGGGAGGGAAATGTGCCCTCTTAACCCTCCCCTCAGCTCCTCTCGCAGCCCTTCATCCTCCCTCTCTCACACACTGTGCCGGCTTTATCTCATATCACCGTGTCGACTCATTATTAAACTACAACCTGATTGAGGAGATAAACTGTTAACAGAGATGCATAAATCAGTGCTGCTAATTTCGAGTTATTTTTCACTCAGCGATAACAAGGCTTTATGTGAGTTTGTTGGAGGATGAATCAAGCTGAAGGCTGAAGATAATTGTTGTATATTAGAGGCCATAAAATCCAGGCTGAGTGCTTTTATAAACATTTGGAGGAAGTGTTTTAACTGGAGGCAGGCTGCCGTGCCAGTGCCAGAGAGCAGTCCATTAGGGTGTGTATGATGTCTGTCTAGTGCAGTCCTTTATGCCACAGCATTCATTATTTAACAATAAGTAATCATTGTATCTCTGAATAAAAAAATGAATCTATTTCCTTTCTCTCTTTTTTGAAAAACACATTATGTCTTACGTTATTCTTTTTTTTTAAGCTGCTGATGTGCCTCAGAGGTCAAAGATCATTAAGTTACAAAGAAAGCAAAGAGAAATGAGTTTGTTCAAGTGATGAATAATTGTGTCCTTTCTCCTTGCAAGCAGCTGCACAATGTTGGATAACACACACACACACGCGCTGTAACACCTGGAGCAGGGGGAGTACCGCTACACTTCCCCAGCTTAACTATGACACACTCAAGCTGTGTCTACACCTATTAAGACACTTCATCCCTCTGCTTAGACTACCCATGCATATCCAGCAATCTGACTGACCTCAGCTCTGACTTTATCAAGGAGATAAATCGTTCTGCTTCTTTGCTCTGTGTCTGACTCTCATCAACATACTCCATCACTTCTCTCTCTGTCATCTCCATCGCCGGGCTCTATCACTCAGGCCGTCCTGTCTGCTCTCTCTCTCTGCCACCCCTTTCCTTTGTCCTTCTCAACCCTGCTGCCTCGGCTTGAGGTTCTTCCTCTCCCCTCAGAGCTCCCCAAGCTCCTCTGAGGAGCAGAGGGGCAGGTCCTCCACTCCATTACCCCCTGATCAGCTCATTACAGAGCCCAAACACCAACTTCCTGTTACACCGTTTCAGACAGAGCGACGCATTAAGTAAAAAAAAAAAAAAGGAGGAAAGGAAAAGCGAATATAAAAGGGTTGCAGAGAAAGGGACGCATTTTTTTTCCACCTTCGCTTAGGTAAGATTTGGAAAGTGTGTCCAGTGTGCATATGTGTGTAGGTGGGCTGTCCCGACTGCTAAACTCATCTCCATTCTTTTCTCTGATTTGAACACTGTCCCACTGATGAAATCACTGCAAGAGAGAGAGCAAACAAAGGTTTACACACTGCTGTTTCAGTTACCTTGCCAGTAAAAGCTTCCAGGTCCTCCTACCACCAGCTTTCCTTCCTGGAATAAATACAATTAAGTAGGCTTAGTCATATTGGAGGAATTGTTATTAAATAAATTGTGCAAGTGTGACTAGAGGTTTATAAAATGTGTATAGCTGTGTGAATGTGCCCATATGATTCCCGCTGCCTTCTGACATCTTGAAGAGAATGACAGCTTCCTGTACGTAAGGAGGGTAAGGCCGGACCATGAGTGAAAGGTCAAGGTTCATACTGACTATACAGTGAAAGAATGCGTGTGTATATGTTAGTGTGTTTATGTGTGCCTGGTCTATTGTGTTACGAGGCGATGGGTCACATCGGGCGTGGAGGCTTCTCTAGGGACAAATGCTCTCTGATCTTCCCATTGCCCATAAATTTTGATGGGAGTCTTCTCTGCGTGAACTCTGAGAAGCGACAAATTGTGTGCAGGAGGTTTTTGGGTAATAAAGGGTAACTGCCGCTCCAGTCTATACCTTGGTGAAATCCACACTGAAACCAGCCTGGCAGAATCCCTGTCCCTCTGGGTCTGGATCATCTGCAAGCAACATGAACACACATGCAAAAACTGAAACAACAGAAGCGCTCAAAGGAATATCTTACTTATTTTAGGGCAGTACTTTTGGCTTGCACATAGAAACTACCTGAGATTGAAGAGAGAGCGAGAGGGCAATTAGGTCTCACCCACACAGGAGGGAAGAACAGTTCATGGTTCTCCACTGACTTTCTTAAGCACAAAGGGGCCTCGTCATCAAGTTTGCAAGAAAAATACTGATAAATGCATGTGGAGTGGGACGCACGCAGACCTACACACAGTGCAGCTCTAGTAGGAGTGTTTTTTGGGTTTTTTGAACAAACCGCATTTTACCGTCTCATTGGGAATAATGCAGGGCACAAGTCTTCACAGGGATTAAGTAGAATTAAAAAAGAGGGAATTTGTGATTCTGCTGTATTAATGTTGAATGGTCTGACAAAATTCCAACAATGCAACAATTAATTGGTACTTTTTTTTGTCTTGAGACAATTTCCTGGTATTCAACTGTGCCAAAATCATAGCTTCTAATAGATGAAACCATGTAACTACAACCTACTGTCAAAATAAATATTTAGATAATTAAGATAATCAAGCACTTACGGCATACATAAAAATGTAAAACCACTGATGTGTGTGTTTCTGTTTAAATTACTTCATCTAACAGCGCATGAACACACAAAACATGTGCCAATCATAAATTGTTCTCCATCTCAGTGGCCCCCTGGAGTGACCTTTAATGATGCGGAACTACACAAGCGCACTTATAAACAATGTGTTACAGCCTAACACATTGTTTATAAGTGCGCTTGAATGGTTGCACATACATGTTAAGATAAAGAAAACTAAAAAGAAAAAGCTTAGAAACACGACGCAGAAATACTTCCCCTGTAAAACAGGGCACAGTCGTTCCCTCCTCAGGAAGAGCTGAGTTTACGGCTTTGAACCAACGACCAGAGGGAGCACAAGTATGAATGTCTGTGTATGTGTGGACAACAAAGGCTAGGTTTTCTCTGCTGTTTATGATGTGCCACCTGATAGCCTTCATTTCTCCTTATCAAATTTTAATGCCGGCTCATATCGCTGCACAGGGGGAGAGAGATCACAGGAAGGAAGTGAGAATGAAAAAAAGAAAATCCCATAAATTCCATTTACAGAACTGATGACAGAAAGAAGAGGGCCACAGAGAGAGTCTGATAAACTGTTAGTGACGGATATATTTTCAGGTTACTGTGGCAACTTGTAAAACATCAGAGAAAGTGATTTATTCTGGAAGCACAATTCCATACCTTCCCTACCCGGACCTCGCCACGCACACGGTTTTTGTTTTGTTCGTCTGGGTTTTCAGATATCTTTGTAATCCTGACTGTGATGGTCACGGGAGAGAAACTGAGGATTATTCTTGCTCCGAGCAGCTCATTTTATATACGTGCTGGAAATCTCAGGCATATATCTCAAAACCAAAACTAAACCAAATGCTATCTGTAGGTGCAACAACATCACAGATGATGAATGCAAGTTTTTATGAAATTTTAGTGAACATCAGCTTTTTCCTGTCCACTAAAATGAAAAATATGCACTTTGTATACGTCATGTGATATCGTGGTGTCTTACTGGTCGACGCGACGTGGTTAATTTTCTGTTTATCCTGATAGCAGAGGCAGAAAACAAAGGGAGGAGAGGATGAAAGGAGCAACAGGTTGATGGAAACATTTCCAGACAGGGCTGCAGAGTGACTCACTGGTCCTGCATGGCGAGTACTCTGCGTAGGCGCTGAAGTTCTGGACGGCTACATAACAGGTCCCGACTGGGTCTTTCTCCCCACTCATCTTCACTGTCCGCCAGTGGTACAGAGGAGCGCATGCCTGCCCAATGAAAAAAACCCCACTTTGATTCCGGTTTTAAAAACAAATGACGGCCATAGTTAGTTTTGTTTATTATCCATTTGGAAGTTCCCTTTCTGTCAGTGCAACTGCCAGATAAATACAACCACAACAGAAAGGACATTACAGTTACAGGAAATACATTTAAGAACAAAGTGCTCTGCAGCAGCGTCGCAACAATACACAAAAAACCAAAAACTGTGTGACACCGCGCGAGTGCCAAACTCCTCAAATCACCTGGATTTGTTTAACAGTTATGTTGGAAGGTATGATGGAGAAATTGGCCACAGGAAGTCTGCAAAGGCGGTGTCTTGTACTCCCACCCTGATGGAGACAATTTCTTTTCACCAGACAGAGTGTGATATATTTCTGAGGAATGCTTGCTCTTACGCCATTACACGGAACTTTGTCATTTCCATTTATGAAAAAATCTTGCAGCTTTTGCATGAAATTGTAGTGCCCTTGTACCTGAATCCCCTGACATCAGTTAATCACCCTAGATATTCTTATTAACTTACGACTTATTATAATATGGTCACCATGAAGAGCTACTTGCTGGTGCGCCTTCCCTCTTGATCTGAAATCAGTTAAGATTTCATCAGTTTTCTTTAGAAAAGAGGGGAATGTAGGGGGAAAATCTGTGTGGGATAAGTTAAACGATTCAGATAATATCTGACTTTATTTCCACTCACCACCACTTCGCCTCTGTGTGCTCTGACCGATGCTCCAAACCACTGGTGCGACTTAAACTCCAGAGGCTCTCTGGTGCCATTTACCTTAATCATTCTGTTATCTGGAGAGAGAAAAAAAATAAAGACATAAAGGGTATCGTAAGAGTACAGAAAAGATATAATGTATAATGGATGGCAGTAAAAGCCATGAGAGTGTGTGTGTGTGTGTGTGTGTGTGTGTGTGTGTGTGTGTGTGTGTGTGTGTGTGTGTGTGTGTGTGTGTGTGTGTGTGTGTGTGTGTATTTTTAAAAAGGATTGTAATCATTAACATTGCAGTGTTGGCAATACAGGTTCAATTAAGTATCAGTGCCACTTTTATTCCCAAAGCCTGAGTAATAGTGGATGAGGGTATTGAATGATTAACTTCACAGCATAAAACCACGATCGGGTTATGCGAGGTGTTGCTTTCAGATGTGCATGTATTTTGTGCGATTGTGAACATTAGCTACATTTCTTCTTGGAAAAGGAAAATAGAATTTCAAAAATATTCATCATTTTTAAGTGTTTCTAAATGAAAACATCATTTTTCTGGTAAACTGAGTAGCAATGCATCAGCAGAGCAGACGTGAAGCAGTGGAGTA
The DNA here is from genome assembly GCF_041146795.1 of Maylandia zebra. Lineage (NCBI taxonomy): Eukaryota > Metazoa > Chordata > Actinopteri > Cichliformes > Cichlidae > Maylandia > Maylandia zebra. Next base: position 20,219,830 of record NC_135177.1, read on the forward strand.
TTCAGCTTTACTTTCCAGACTTCTTAACTCACACGGACATCCAATCGATCATTAATCTGTGATAGCATATCATCCCCTCTCCTGTTCACTTCACTTCACTGGCATGACTTGACACATCTGCATAATGTCACTGAAACCATGCACACGCATAATCAGACACATGTGAAGTTGATATATGGACATTAACCAGTCAAGTGCACACAGATGCTCAGCACTCTGCTCCGGATACTTTGTACAGTGTGCATCAGTGTGTGTATGCATGTGCCTCCTACCTAGTCTGGTTTATACCTGTAAGAATGGGTCTGCTGTAACTCTAGAAATATCCACAGTGGCCACGGTCATCAATCAACTTGTGCATAACCCCCCATTGTAGTGGAAAGATGCACACATGACTTCACACACAAATTTGTTCCACTAAGTTTATGCCTCTGTCCCTCAAACCTGAAATTAACCCCCAAAACACTTCAAATTAAAACTAAACCCCCCTCGGTGAAAAATAACTGTAATTAACTTTAGAGAAAACAAAACATCTCAGTCTTTATCTTCATGGAGCCTTGCTGTAGTTCAGGCAGAACACTGAAGCAGTGCTTTTATCAGCTGATCAGCTATCAGCAGTTGCATTTCCGCATCAGCTGCTTGTTGATAAATTATCCAGTCATAGTCACACTGTGGTATAATAATATGACAGATATACGATCTCTGCAGCAGTATGGCTTCCAACTGCAGCGTCATCTTCAAAGGTTTTTTCTTATGGATTGAAGGTTTTTATGTTAATTCAGTTACAATTTGCTGTTTATATATATGTACATCTTTCTCTGGATCCTGTTGGATATGTTAGATCTGCCCATAACACTACAAGAGAGTAGAGTTACTCCTATCACTGCACTGATAAGCCAGTTGCTTCACCACTTCACTTTTTGTGGTCATCACAAAGATGTTAGAAGTCCTTGTAATAGGTGAGAGAGAGAGAGAGAGAGAGAGAGAGAGAGAGAGAGAGAGAGAGAGAGAGAAGGACAGACTGATGGAGGGGAGGGAAAGGAGACGGTTACATTTTCAAGATCTAATAAAAAGCAGACCTCGCCCAATCCCCCTTTCTTCCGAAGGGAAACTAAATTCCCATGTGCATTCAGTTTACCCCCTCCTCTCTCTCTCCCTCTTTCTCTCTCTCTCACACACACACATGCCAACTCAGATAGAGAAGCGTGTGTCAGAAACATTAGACCCACCAACAAAAGTTGATTGGACACCACTGTTGATAATATACTGGATACCATAATCAACATGATGAAGAAATCCACCAGCAAACCTGCCATACTTTTTTTTCCTTTTTTTTATTGTTACAGGAAGCTGATGAGACCCACATGTCTCATCTCTCTCTCTTTTCATCCAATAACACTTGCGCCAACTTAAACAGACACACACAGGTCATAAAACAGTGGTTTCAATTCCAGTAACATCTGGGGCCACCTATGATTCTAAAAGGAATTATTACAAGTGAAATAAATGATGGTTCAATTTCATCTCTGGTATTAAATAAAACACTTATATGAGAACTCATGAAACAATGACTGTGACAGGTTCACGGTTTGTCCAGCTCAAACGGGTAATACTTTCTATTTACTGCAAAGAAACCAGCAGTCTACCTCATGTTTATTCAGGTCAGTGAGAAAGACAGAGAGAAAACAGGCTTCAGGTAACTCACTGGAGTTGTCAAAGGGTATCTGTCTGCAGCTCTCAGGCAGCCCAGGCCAGGGGCAGTAATAAACGGCTCCAGCCTCTACGATGCCGGGCTGGGAGGTGTTGGCTTTGGGAGCCCCAACCAGCACACTGATCCTAATAGGCAAAAGAAAAACCAAGACATATGCAAGACAATGTACTCTTCAAACAATGCATAAACTCTCATACATGGCAGGTCCTTTTACTCTGTTTTCCTTAATCTGTCAGAGGTAAGACAGATAATGACGCTCATGGATTTTCATTATTCCCCCCATCACTCTTTTTCTTTATTATTTTATTAGTATTAGTGTTAGGCAATGTGTTGAATTTGTACAGGTACAGTTTAAGAAGAACTTCTGCAGGACAGCTTCAGCCCTGATGTTGCCACTCACGTGTTGCTGTCGGCGGTAGCTTGGTAGAAGTCCACAGCATAACCGAAGTAACTTCCATCGGGTCCCCTATAAACTGTGGGATGCTCTGCGTAAAAGTTAAACCCCCAAACTCCGTTTAGCGCCGACGAGAGCACGGACAGAACACCCAGAATACACATCCCAGCATATGAAACACCGTCCCATCCACGCTCCATCCCAAGGAACAGCAAGCTTCCCACTATTCCCAAAAAGTGAGACAGGGGGTGAGAGAGATTCCAAGATGCAGGTGAGGTTTGCTCGCACAGTCCAGAGTTTAAGCCCGCCAACTCTCCCTGCTCCCGGTTTCCTTCATGCACTCTGCTGCGCTCGCCCAGAACTGACTCTTGACACCCTGAAACCACCAGTCTGCCCAGAGCCTCCACACTACACAGCCGCGCCCCCGCCTTCCGCACAAAACTTTACCCCCCACACATGACAAGGCAACCCCCCCCCCCCGCCCCCCCCCAAAAAAAACAAAAAAACCCCACATCTGAGCGCGCAGAAGAGACTGGCGCGTCACCGCTCCCTTTATAGTACAGGAGCTTTTCTAAGACATCCCGAAACAATAACTAATATTAAACACTGGGCCGAGCACGCGCAGATATGGCCAGTGCGCACGCAAACGCAAAGAGACTGGTAAATTAAAGCACATTAGAGCCTACTTTTACGGGCTAACCATGCCGTTAAACAGGGCTGCGTTTCCTTCCGTGGAGAATAATCACTTGTAATTATGTCAGTAATTATTATGTCGACTTGCAGGGGGAAAAGAAAAGAAAAATCGAGGTATGTGCTAGTTTTGTTAGGCTGCATATCTTAGAAAAAACACCCCCCTTCAAAAAAAACTTTTGAAGAGGTGACAGACCACGCAGTAGAATATATTTAGCTCAGCACACATCAGAGCCTTTTTTTAAATTGAAAATAAAAGGAAGGAAACAAAAAGACACAAACCCGCAAACTGCCTCTTATTATCATGGGGAGTTTGTTTTAATTAAACCAAGCTTTATGGGACGTTAGTGATAAATTAAGTTCCCCTGGCAGGCTCGCAGGGTTGTAAAAACACAGTGAAGCAGCGCAAAAGTGAAGCGTTTTTTCTCATCCCCCCCGCAAAGGTGAGAAGATGTAACCGTCACCTAACAGATAAAAAGAAAACTTCCACACCTGTACAAACCCTGCCTGTGTACCTGTGTCCTCTGCTTCATTTTACTTTATTATCACAGACTTGTTCGACTTTGTCTGCACATCTCTCATCCCCCTTTTCCCTTTTTGTAGAGGAGTGAAAGGTTTGTGTGTCTGCCCGTTTGTGACAGAGAGAAAATGGGTTTAGGGAATGTCTCTGTTCTTTCTCAGCTGTTTCAAAGTAAATCTAAGACGAACAGAGGAAATAAAGAATTGAAAACATGAGCAGACAGAAGCAGGCGCAGATGTGTTTCTTTTAGTTTCGCTCGCAGGACGACATGGCGAGAAGGATGATGGAGTGAAGAGACACCAGACGTCCTGCGCTTTTTGCAGTCTGTGTAACGCCATCATTCTCCAGGTTTAGAGTTCAGTTTGAGTATCCGGTGTGCACATTTCCATCCGTAATCATTTTGTCCACTGCCTTGCCTCCAATAAAATGATCACAGACGTCCTATTTCCAAACGTGGAACCATTACTTCGCATACAGTTCGTGTTACTTCCTGTCAATCTGCCAGTGTGTCCTGATCAGAGATTTACTGCAGGTCACTGTGGATTGATGACTGCACGAGAACAGTGGTGGTTTATGTTTTAAACACTTTGACTTCATTTCTCTTCTCTCTGTAAAACCTCACCATAAGACTTTTAAAATGAGCGTTATGTCGGATTATAACCACATCCCTTCTCCATTAGAGACACACCCAGGTAATATTACACATCTCCTGTGCATAGACGGAGAGAGGAACAAGCGTTCTGCATCCACATATAAACACACAAATACATGTGTGCTGAGCTACAAATGCTGCTGTCATAACCCCGAATCGAGACTAAGTAGCTAAAATGGTACAAATTTTCACTCTGCAAACATTCACCACTTGTTTTGAATTATGAGGGACCAAAGTGTGAGGACATACAAGACCGAGTACAGACTGTCTCGTTTGTCTTCAACTGGGACAATTTTGAGCAAACAGAAACATGCATTTTTTTCCCTCTCCTGTTTATAGGAAGGTACTTAAGTGACCATCAGTGTCTTGTAGATTTAGAGTCTCTGGGGAACACAAAACATTCGTTCGTGCAATTTAGTGGTTAAGGTCCTGACCGAGCTGGGATATCCGACACCTTATGTTGTCCCATGTTTGGTCATGACAGGATACTTAAGAAGGGAATTTCTAGGATTTTAAGTTACCAAACCACACAGCATGTCAACAAAAAAAAAGGTGTTTATTTCACAATTTTTGAGTGTTGGTAATAAATACATGAGCACATGTCCAACATCCAAGTGTAGTGCATGAAGCACTCACACAGAGCACCTAAACCAGCTCCGTCTTGGTTAAAACACGGAAAACCTCCTGTCATATCTCTGCGTCCGGGTTGGTCCCTTTTACGCTGTAAACTCTAAGGAGTCCGTCTCTGTGTTCTCTTATGTGGAAGGCTTTGGTAGGTTTTCCCTTGAACAGTCCTATAGCTGGGTTAACAGTAGTGTTTCACAGTCGACTGGCTCTACATGCGATTCAGCATTTGATTTGATGACATGCTCCAGTCGAATCAAACTAGTATGCTAACGGTTTACTACCAAGCTGTAGCACAGGTGTCGGCACAGAGCAGACCTGTAAAAATAAACAGTCACTCTTTTTGTTTTAAATAATCACATCATAAACATCTTCAGTGTCAGTTACAAGCACTGGTGTACAGACAATAGCATGAAGTGTAGAGGTGAGTTTGTGTGGAATGTGAGAATGACAGAGTGGATCTCTGGCTTTAATGTTTAGTCCATGAACATGTATCGCTTGAGTGCATTTGTGTCTTTTTTTGTTTTCCTTGTTCTCATTCATCTGTGTTGCATGTGTTTCAGTTTTGTAGCCTGCCGACCTTTTTGGGGTCATTGTGCAGAGAGGCGTGCTGTGACACAGTAGTGTTCCATCTGCATACACAGGACCACGCTGCTTGTTGTGTCAGTGCTAGTTTAATGACGGAGAGCGATCGGTAGTCCACAAGAGCTCGATGTATGGCCACTTGGTCTGTAGGCAGCGCTTCACTGGAGTGTCATCCGTCCGCACCATGGGGTCCTCAAAACCAAGCACCAAAGCAGTCCCCTCCACGTACTCGACCTGAGAGTGCACATAAATGCAGGTTAATACACAGCAAATATCCTCCCCCCAACATCTCTTGAATGACCAATTAACCTAACCTCATGCATGTCTTTGGGCTGAGGGAAGAAGCCAAAGTACTTGGAGAGAGCCCATACAGACATGGAAAATATGCAATCTCTACACAGAAAAGGCCCCTGTTGGGATTTGAACCAAAGACGTTCTTGTTGTGAGACGATGGCGCTAACCGCCCTAAATGCAAATCAGTGTACTTCAATTCTGACTGTTCCTCTGAGGGTGTCAGCAGAAGGGATGCAAGTACACAGCAGTCTTACACAGAGACACAGGCACACAGTCAGCAGGCCTGTTATTCCCATTTGGAGCTATAGGAATGGAAATGCCATCACAACCTGCCTCTTATGTGAGTAGGTGTGCACTTTTGTGTGGGCACACATGGTGCCATTCCTACAATTTCAGGTAGTGGTATGGGAAAAAAATTAGCAATTTTACACACCAGGAAACGTGACAGATGAAGAAACTGATATTTTTGACTGCCAGGTTTGTGCAAAGCCACCAATGGCATCTGCTGATAATCATCCATCAAACTAATCCTGCTTAACAAGCCTGTGTTTGACCATTTATCACAGAAAGCCTGCTGACAGTGGCCTTCGTGTTGAAATGGCTCAGAGAAATGCGAGGCTAAGCCAGGGTTTTCTTTGGATGGACGGACAGGCTATTAGGCTCGCAACAGCTACTGTTTATTTTGGAGTGGCCGGCTGCCACCAGCTGTGTGTATGTGTGCGCATGTATGTATGAATGATGACGGGAAAAGGAGCGGAGGTAATTGGGAGAGAGACAGAGAATATGAAAAGGGAACCAGTGCCATTAGTTACCGTGAAAACCCTGAGTGTCTTACCCTCTCTTTGTGGTTTGACTGTTTAAGACCATTGTAGTGGTAGACGGGAAATGAGTCTGGGATTCCTGAATCCTGAAAAACAGGCACAGAGTGAACGGGGTGAAAAACATGCTGTGTTGTTGAAGACTCTCTGAGCAATCTTTTCTCACTGAGATGGAGGCAGAGACCCACAGAGGCAGAACCTTTGCCAGCTGAAAAGCAAAAGTCAAACTGTCACATCTCTGGCTGCAACCGAAGCTTAATGTTAAATCCCAGGCGTTAAACAGAAATGCGTGCGTAACTCTAAATTACCACAAAACAGCCTACGCTACAAAAAAAATGATCAAAACAATGAAAGTGAGCCAAAACACTTCCAATGACTTTTCTTGAAGGTGCAGAAAGCTAATTGGGTGTGTTTTTTGAGAGCGTGTCCAGCTTCTCGTGTTTATATGGTATATATGAAACTCTAACCCTCGCCCCAATCCCACGTGTGTCTGCATGTGTGTGTGTGTCCAGTTGGCTAATGGTAGTATAATTTTTTTGCGGCTCGGGGCCATTCTTCTGGCGAGTCCCTAAAGCCCTGATCACTTTAACACAGTTCCCCTCCATCTCCCCCACCTCCCCGTCTTCCTCATTCGCCCGGCCTCATAAAAGCATCTTACTGCTCTTTCTTAAAACTTCTCGGCAAGCAGCATCATATGATGGTGAGCACACACAGGCACACATGCATTTCACATGAGACACCACAGGAATGTTATTGGCATAATGCTAAAGCAGCACTCCACATATTCTTTGAAAACAGACCTAAGTGTCACCCATATGTGTTTGGGCACAAGGCCTCCTCCATATGTTTTAACTGTGATATGGATTGTATAACGGATGGAAGGCATTTATCATGCAGGGGCTGTATTGTAGAAGCTGTAGTTGACCTCCATCTTCATGCACACACACACACACACACACACACACACAAGCACACATACCTGATCAGGGAAAAACTCCAACAGGAATGGGCCCAGAAGAATTATGCCCAAGTTCTCTGGATCCAGCTTACTCTTAACCAGAGTCACACTGAGAAGGAGAAGAGATTAAAAAAAAAAGGGGGAGTAAACATACAGTGAGCAGACGAAAACAGACTTACAGACAAAAACAGACCAAAAACAAAACCCAGCATAAAATGCCCCAACAAAACAGATAAAAACAAGTTTCAGGAGAAAGGAACTATCAGCACAAAGGAAACAAGATTTGTGTATGAAAGTTGATCCAAATTTACAATCACCTCATCACTCAGTGTGGATTCATGATGCATGTTTTGGGAAAGCGCGTGCATATTTTCGTGAATACTGTGGTACAACTAAATATACCTCTGTCCAGACATTCCTATGTGTTAGATCAGTGTTATTATTATTCCACTGTGATAGAAAAAAAATCTGATCAGATTGCCCTTTTAAGGCAGTGAGGAGAAAAGTGAGGAGTATACGCAGACACAGAAGGAAAAGAACGATTATTTCTTCATCTGCCGATTTGTTACCAACTGTACATGCAGCAGGAGCACGCAGAGTAAGACTCAGTGTCACTGAGCAACCCTCTGAAATACTAACAGCTTCTAGCTGACCTTCTGCACCTTTTGTATGGAGGAAAGAAAAACACGATGAGAGGAATCAATAAAAAGAAATAAAAATCCCACAATGAAAAAGTTGTGTTGATGGGGCTCAGCAGGGTCAGTTGTTTTTGGTGGGTTATATCAGTAAATGCTGCATGACTTACATCACTTAAAAACTGACTGGACGTGAGATTAATCTGCACACACTGAGTATGCCACATTAATTTCTTCTCAGATCATGTTTGTTTGTTTAGGAATTGCACAAAGACAGTAGATTAGCAAGATTGGTAATATTTGATTAAGATTACACCTAAATATCAAAATGTAGACTACTTGAATTGTTCGTCAGTGAATTTCTTGCACTGGATATGCTGGATTTGCTCAAAACATAGTAAGGGTGCAACAATGCCATCTAAGTGCTTGTAGATCGCAATAAGGAGACTCGTTTATATTCTTCTCACCCTATAATAACATTTCACCTCACTTTTTGGTTCCCATTATGCATCACAGCTGATTACTTAATTTCCAGACATACAGAAAGTGAATCCACATGGAATCCACATGTTCACCAAAACAGTCTATAAGTACATTTCTATTAGTACTTATAGAATCAAAATCAAATTATATAGAAATGTATCCATGTGTTTAAAATCTCAAGAAATAATAATTTGCCAAACATAACAAAAGTCTTAGAGCTGCTGACTGTCAAAGGTCACAGGATAGATGGAAACAAAAAACTTTCACTGCTCTCAATGACGATGTTTACTTCCTAAAGTCTCGATACTGCTATTAAATACTGATGTAATCAAGATGCTATTTTTAACATAGGAATCCCGGTGAGATCTTGTAGTGTGGTAAGGAATGAGACTCTCCTGTTAGCACTGGGAGTCTCCCGTCAGTTTGCTGTGTTTTGTTGTGATGTATCGGCCATCTGGGGGTCTGTAGACCAGATTATTGGTCCGGTTACTTGGCAAGTCCAGTAACTACAGCATTAAGGCTTACTGTTCCTCAGAGGAGAACGTGCTTCTGTTTGAAGCGGCACTTTAAAGTGTTTCCTCGATCTCTCAGTCTTTCTTCCTGCAGTTAACGATCTCCCCGTAAGCCTCAATTTCTGACTCTTTCTTCCCCAGCCTTTATAGCGGGCTCTCTCTGGTCTTGCTTTATAGCAGCCTGGTAGTGAAACATGAGCAAGGAGGTGCTGACCTGGCCTGCCAGTGACTTTGGAGGTAGAATCTAAGAAGCTCTACAGGTGCCACATGGAGACGGACACACACACAAACATGCACACACAAACAGAAAGCGTTGAACATGCAAGCACTTACTATTCAGGCTCTGAGACAAGGTCAAGAGCTTTCATCACATCCTCCAGCAGAGACTCTGGGATGAAACCATTATCTACAGAGAGGGAGCGAGAGAAAGAGACATAAAGAAAGGGTGCTGACTTTAGACAAAACATAAGATACAAACTTGAATTAAAAAACAAGGCAAAGCCTTCACCTACACACATGTGGCATAAGAACTATTTACATCACAAGCCTGGGCAATGAACTCATCTGACACACATTTCACACAGACACCTTGTCTTTTCTCTCTGACCTACATTCCTTAAGCGTGATGATCGCTTTACCTGAGAGGAGAAGCTTTAAACACTAACATGTGTTTCTGTCCGCTGCTGTCTGGCCGTGCAGTTTTATGTCATTTAAACATCAGCATGTGAGCCTGTGCGGTCTCGTGTTTAGATATACACATAAACCCCAAATGCGATCGAAAGAACACTAACTGACAAGTGTGCTGCTAGTTCGCTCTCAAAAACTCAATCTCGTTCTACCAAGACGGAGAGATATTTTCTTAGAGTGGCAGCTGATGGTGTGACAGCGAGCAGAGGGCAGACAGCAGGGACAATGGCAAACAAATGTTTTTTTAAAAAAAAGTGCAGTGGGTTACTGAGTTTGTAGTTCTTGTGAATCACTGTCGTGCGTGTGAATGTTTCTGGCGCCATTTTTCCACAACACAAGGGGCTGTGTTGACCGTACATGCGACACAGACAGATTTATGGCCCTGTTACGCAGCACTCATCTGTACAGTGCATTCTTCCTTCATGTGTGTATACGTATCCCTATAAGATTGTGGGTCCAACTACTGGAGTCCACGCATGTGTTTGTTTGAACAAGTGTTTGGGAGAAAAGACCATATGGCATGCAGAATGTCCTGGCAGATGATAGCAGAAGCGGATTTGACAACAAGCAAAGTGGTATTCTGTGCAACAGGAAGAGACAAATGAAGAACAAGGAAAGTGCAGACGATGGTTGCGTTTACATATTTGTTGTAAAAGCTGTTGGAGCCTGCAAGCTTGTTGTCAGCTGGTAGGATTTAATCATGCGGTAACATCACATCACACCACATTAAAGCTGCGCTATATCATATCCTCAACGTAAAAACGTGATATAAGCAAATGTAATTTGGAGATATAATTTCAGCAGCCAGCCACGTGTCAACATCCTATGACAATTGACCTGAAAAGGGAGCTACTTCAACAACCTCCAACAAAAGCACAATGCTTTGAAAAATATGCACGACAAGTGTTCCTGCCAAAAGCTAGAAACAACACTCGCTTCACCATTTGAGGCAAAAAACACTGTTGAGAACAACCAGGCTACAAAAGAGGAGACACTAGCAGCTGGTGATGCGAGACCCAGATGTAAACAAATGACTCCACCGAGCTTTGCTGGAGCACTCATTAGCTGCACGCCATATGACAGGAAGAGCAAACGGTGGATGGAAATTACTGATGCGGTCAGATCGTGGAAAAGCAGCGTTTTAAGCAGCTGGTTAAAATCCCTCAATCCAAGATTCAGGAGTCAGTATCCCAGGTAGAAAATATTTTTATGTGACCACCTTGCACAGCTCTTGAAGTGTTACACAGGAAAGTTTTGTTATTGTTAAGTGTTAATCAGTTATTATGTACTTTCCATTTAGAGTTTCCAGGTAAAATACTACCAAGGCTATTTTTGGGCTTATATATAATTTACGCTGTTATAACACCACTGCACTATAGCGCTGGCACCTTCAAAATCAGAAAGCGTGTCATCAATGACAGTTATTAATTGTTAAAAAAATAAAAATAAATAAATGCTGCTGCCTGCAAGTACGGATAGTACTTTTGTTTTCCTAGATCGTCATAAATATCTGGATATCATTTAGAGATACCCGCCCCTATACAAAATACAGAAAGACCTCGGCACATATCGTGAATAATGCAGCTTACAGCAATGAAGAACAGCACAGTTCCTTTGAAAATAGGAAAACATAAATATGTGTTATAACTGGTTCCCAGCTGCACACTTTAATAATAAAATAGTTCATGCTCACGTCCTGTGTACGACTCCTGACATCTCTTTACTGCTCACTTCACTCTCTTGTATTCAAGCAGGAGGAAAAACACTGCACGGCAGATGTTAACACTAAATGTTTCATTGCATGTTTCTCTTCTCTGAGTGAACATAAATATCTAACAATATAATCCTGAAGCTGCGTGAATGAAAATTACACACAACATTTTCATTTCTACTGACATGACAACCTGCTGCCTCTGCTGTCATTGTCCCACTCTCTCTGTGTCTTTCCTGTGGTCTTTTTACACAGTGACTTGGAAGTGACAAGAAAGGTTTAAGAAAATGAGGAAGAGAGGGGGAAGAAGCAGGATGGTTGACTCAGCTGTTAGCTGAGCTGATCTCACTAACCTAAACAACAACAATGAAGATCAGAGGAGGGACAGGGACCCTTGTTCTCTTTGCAGAAGAAAATAATGGTGATGAGAACAACAAAGAAAAGAGGTTATGACTGCATCTGCAAGCAGGGAGAAGGAAGGAAAAGACAGTTGGGCCAGGATGTCTTTTTCTCAGTTTGTGTGTGTAGCTGTGTTAGTGAAAGTTCGGAATAACTAAAGTACATCCGTGTGCCAGGTTACATATAACTGGTGTATTAATAAGCAAATAAAGTAAAGTGCTCAATCAAAACCTGTGCACAGCTGGTGACAGACAGAAGGTGAATAACATGTGGACTGTATATGAATCAAACTGAGGCAAGCCAATCAATACTTAGTGTATTACTGGATCAATACTGGATAACAGCCTCAGTGCTGGTTCAGGTGTTCAGGGCAGGGAGCCGACCTCTTAAATTCAAGTCTGTGTTATTCTAAGTTTAGTATGTCAGCCATCAGCAGCAGTGCGCCCATAAACTCTTACATTTTGCAAACAGAACTTATATAGCATGGAGAGAGCTAACAACAAAGGGTGAGTGGCCTGGATGCATTTCACTTTTACTGCTAGAACAAATTCTGTTAGTGGTTTTTTTTTTGCACTGTAGTCTTTGATGGTGAAATCCTTTTTGGTTTCTCTCCTCCAGTTATTTTAGTTTTTTTTTTAAATTATTTATTTTATTTGGTCAAGTTTAGACTTTTGCTGCAAAGCTTTTTAAACTTCACCCATGCCTGGTCTGCGGATAGTGAAATAGACACATTCACAGACTTGGTGAAGCAGGGAGCAGAGGAAGAAACTATTGCAAACATAGTTGAAAGTCTCTTGTGTTTTATCAAACTGCTCTCAAATGAAATAAGTGCAAGTAAATTAGGCATTAAAAAACATTGAAAAGTTTAAAAAAAAAAATGCCCATTTTACTTTTTTTCCTTGGCCTTGTTCCTCAAGTAAAGCCTGATGCTGCCTTACATATAGAAGAGTCATGCAGAGTCTCTTCTTCTCCTTCTGTAGTGAGGACTACTAATTTAAAACTGGTATCAGTCAAAGCTTAAACAGAGCTATCAGTAGTACATCTTAAATGCAAACACTTGATTTTCCGTTACCTTCAGGATCAAATGACTGGAAAACCCTCCTTGCCTGTTCTGATGGAGACTCTGGACCAACCAGTGACATCTCCTATTTGGAGACAGTAGGGACAAAGAGACAAGACATTAAAGACAAGAGCAAGTAAAAAACACGTGTGCACTAGAACGTGAAGAGGTTTAACCCTAAAGTGACCACACACACATCCAATATTTGTATGCAGAGTGAGGAGAGAGAAGGAGAAGAGTTGGGTCATATTTCTGTCATTTCAGATGATCGTCTATATATCGCTATCTTTTTCTTTATCTATATCTCTACTAAGAGCAGATTTCAATTGGTCCTGCCCAAGTTGAGCAATACTAATGCACCAAACCCACTCTATATTCTAAACATGCAGCCAATACAGAGCACCACTCATAGCAGTAGGTTTGTGATTCACTGTTGGTACATTAAGCATGTATGTGTGGAACCTAAGGGGCCTGTGCAATCACCAGAGTTCATTGGGTTATTAACTGATTTGCTGATAAAGTTAGATGGCTTGTTTTCACTCCAAACACAGTGTCAGGAAATCAAGTCTTAAATATCTAGCTTGTGATTTATGACGAGCTCTGCAATGTTTGTATGTTGGTAAAGTTTGGAGAGAGCAACGCTGACAGGCGCAGCAGATGTGAAGAGTTGTGTTTATCCATCTATAAGTGGTTGATACATCGTACAGCATGCTTATGCAAAGCCTTCATTACTCTTTCTATACTGAGGAAATTGGGAATAAAAAAATAAAACCAAAAAAACCCCCCACAACTTATCAGACTGTTAGACTCTGAAATTCTTCCTCCCACTGCATTCCATTTCCTGACTTTGTAATTGACATTTTGTCTTACTTCCCAAAACTAAAAATATGAAAGCATGAACTAAAATCTTCAGGGGTGATAAAGGTTTAGACCCCTTTTTTTGCACACAACTGAGTTCCAATAGTAAAATCAGGAAAGTATTTTGACCCACAAGGAGGACATGACCGCAAGGTTTTTTACCCATTTGGAGTATAAACAATTTTGCCTCTGGACGCTGTTGGATGATGTGTTTGAAAATCAAGTTTGTTTAAAACATACCAAACCCTTAATACAGCACTTTAACCCCAGAGGCCTGCGATAGATCTTGTTGGACACTCCCCCCCAAAATGAAAAGAAACGTCCTGACTTATCTTATCTTGCATTTAGGTATTATTTGATATTTTCAAACTTGGTGTCAGATCTTGTCAAGATTATACAGGTTTTAGAGTCGAATAACCAAAGTGTCTGATAAGCAACACTGAAAGCAATCAGTGATAAGGAGAGCGAAGGTAAATGTTAAAGTGCCCTATAAATATTTTTCATGTGTAAACACTAAAAAGAGTTTAAGAAAAAAAAAAAAAGCTCACGGGAGATGGAGGGAATATTTTTAAGAGAAGAGAAGGTAAAGATGAAATACTTGTTCAAAACGTGAAGACAAGAGTCGGAGGGTTCTCACTGTTCTTCTTTACAAGACTGTACTTATGACAATGAATCACTGGACAAACACATAATGTTTTGGGAGAGCAAATGAACCCTCCACATCTCCTTTAGCCAGCCTTTATTAAAGCTTGAGCCTCTGATCCACACAAGCTGCTTGGGTTTCATGGTCCACTTATTACTGTATTCGGGGCTTATTTAAGGAGAGAGGAGGCTTTTTTTTTTTTTGGGGGGGGGGGGGGGGGGGGGGGGGGGGTTAGGGAGACACGTCCAAGAAGAGATGACTCCCAGCTGCAGGCTCTTCAGATGCAAAGAAAAACAGTCACACCAGCAAACGTACGCTCACACACTTTTCTGTGACAGAGTACAGCAGAGGCCTGATGTGTTAACATTACAGGCTCCATAAATCTGACAGAAGATTTTTCATTAGTTAGATGCGTCTATGCTTCACTTCCAAGATTGAACAATTCCCAGAGGAATCAAGTGCTGAAAAAAGTTCAGAAGGAGTTGAACAAACGTCCGTATCATGAAACATGAACTGTTTTGATAAAATGTAATTAAACCTTCTACCCCAACTGAGAAAAGAATCCTCATTTGAAAGACACGGGGCTTAATTAATTTAAGGCTACATATAGAGGTCGAATAAGCCTCGTGAACTGAGAGTCCGTTTGCAATGTTCACCTGATAATCTAACATTTACAGATTGCGTTCCAACGAAGACACAAACACTACTAAGTGGTCATCAACACACTAAACAAAACATATCATTATGGCCGACCATTATACACAGACTCACACCAATATGAGCACAAGAAAGGGACTAATAAAGACAATGACTCATGTGAGCGTCAAGACCATGCACAGGCACATAAAATGACAGCAAAGCCTACATGACTGTGTGTGCAATGATAGGTCTGCTTGGCCATCTTTGATCTGTGTTTTATTAGAGGCCTGGGGAAGACGCTGCTGAGTTGGAAAACATGTCATGGAGCTAACAAACTCTGCAGGGAAGTGTGTGCATGTATGTTGTGTGCCTCACAATTTCATTCCACTCAAACTAATTGAGTAACAGTTCATGTCAGTGTGTATGTGCGAGCGTCTATGCAAGAGGTAGTGTCAGTGCAACAAATAAATTGCATCCTGTGATGAAATTCGTTTGGTACAATGCTAATGCAGAGAACCAGTGCAATGATACACTGCAGCACCAAAGCCAGGTCTGAGATGCAAACGCTGTTTGTGAAGGAGCACATTCCAATCTCTGCAGTGCAACCTTTTCTGTGCAAACCCGTGACCTCAGCAAGGGAGCGAAAACAAGCTTCTCTAAAGGAACAAAGCAGGAACTACAGTCATGCAATCACAAGGACTTAAATATACAATGTAATGTAGAACATTTGCTCCAAGTAAAACTGCAATACATTTACGGTCCTTGCCAAAAAATTTTAAGAGACCGGAAAGAGGATCCGAGTAAGAATTCAGGAATGTGCGTTTGTCTTTTAATCAACCGTCCTTTTCAGCAAATGTCTTTTTATTAGATCAAGAACATTGTTAGACAAAACAAATTACAGATAGGAAATAAAATTTGTAATTATGCGTATTTTAGGTAATTAACTCATGTTACACAGAGAGGAAGTCTTACTTTAGCCAACAAAATATTTAAGATCACAGACCTACTTGTGCAGTAGCTATTAAGATGATGATAGACGAATACTAATTATTTAGGTTTACTTGCAACCTTCGATTTCATGTAACAGGTGATGATGTTCTTATTCTTTTCAGATGAAAATACTAATTTCTTTTTAAAAAGTCATGAAAGCAAACACATACAGCAAGAAAAACCCTAAGAACAAACATTAAACTGGATGAAGGAGTGTTTTGTGTACTATTGTTATCTGATGAGCACAACCCAATTTTAGGAAGTAATGCCTGTTGGATTTTGCGATTGCCACCTCCGTACCCAATGCCGTAAGAGTACGAGAAATGAGTGCATATCTAATGAGATCAACCATAAACAATCTAATTTTGTATTTTATCAACACAGTTAAAAACAAACAAACATTATTTTTCCTCCCTAGCTTAAGAACAGCAGCTCAAGATTTACTGCAACATGTTAGATAAAGTACAATGCTCGGCTGATCTTTATTATTTGTGTTATGTTCAAGAAATGTTTGCTGACTACTGTCTTCAACGTCACCTCTATCCATCTGCTTTCATGCTGCACTGTGCTCACCAGGCTGAGAGGCTCTCTTAGGTTGACGTCTCATGTCCTTCCTTCTTCCCCTTTCATTCTTTCTCCCTGCCCAGCTCGCCCCCCCTCACTTACCCTTTTCTGTGCTAAATAGGTACTCCAGTTTTGGAGTATTTCCTCCCCTCCCTCCCTTAACTTTTGTTCCATTTTCTTTCCACCTTTCAGCCTTTATCTCCACATGCATGTAGCTACTTCAGGTAAGACAGGTAGACATAGCACTTTACTAGAATTACTCTCTTTCTCACCGGTCCATGCAAAGAGCTATTGTGTTGCTGAGAGGCTTTGAGTGGCCATAGAGTGCGTCTGTAGAGATCAGTTTCAAAACAACAAAGCAGAGGTCTTGGGCAGTGTCTCCCATCTTGTTCCTAGCAGGTAACGACAGACTCACTACATGACAGGCTGAGAAGAGAGTCTGTGAGTGAGGGCTTGTTATGTAGACTGTATGTGCCCCTTTAGTTCATCTTAACTAGCCTGTGTGATCACAAGTACAGAGAAGAACAGAAGCTCCGTGTCTCTCTTGCTACATAATGAGTGAGTGCAGTTTCAGGTGTGACAAAGCAGGATAAGCAGTGATTTATGAAACTGTCTTAGATGGGCAAAAACGTGTCTCACCAGAAAAGAAAGGAGACACCAGAGAATAGTTATACAGTGTAATGATGCGTCTTATAACAAAGAGCAGCACCTGAGGGAAAAGGAAGAATAATGCACACATACAGTGACAAAGATAGACTTTTATCCTACTACAAAGACCTTTGGTCTGACCTGTCACAGATTATTAATGACTGTTAATGTACACCGCTTTGTTAGTTTGTGTTTGCGTGTGGCCCGCGCCCACTGATCATATGGAGACCAGAAATTAATCGTAGATGACCAAACAAATTTCATAAAGGCCCCGCAGATTATTTTCCTGTTGTTGTTTTAAATATTAATTCTTTAAGAACGCAATACATATGTCGTTTTGCAAACATGCACTGATTGAGTAATGATTTGCAATTTACTTTATTACATCAAACACACGAGTTGAAATAATATGTTACACATTACACTGAAGAATACTGTGAGCTGCAGACAAGATATTTGAAAAGGGATGGCAAATGCACCTTAAGTTTGGAATATTTTATGTTGAAGATTTAAGCCATATTCCAGTAGCAGTAAAACACCAATGAATTAAAGCTAACTGTGTCTGCACACAGCTTCTTCCTCCTTACCAGTCCCTGAAAGACATCCTCTGTCTTTGCAGACAGAAGCTGGAGTCTTATGGGACACAGAGCGCCATAGCGGCTGCTCGCTCTCCTAGTAAATCACTGACCCAGAGCACAACTACTGTACACACATGCACACACATAACTCCCCGGAGAAGCGCAGATACAGCCTGTGAACCTCATCACTCAGTGAGGGCAGAGTAAAGAGCGATGAGAAATGTCACAGGGGGGCTACCCCCACCTCCTTTCCTGAGTGACCACCACACTGCTCTTTAAAGTGCATCCTTCCTTTCTACTTCCTTTCCTCCTCTTTCCTTCCCATGAGGGATCAACAATCTGAAGAGACTGGCTAAGGTGCGCTGGGGAGTCCTTCACTTGGGCAATAGACCAAGCTTCAGCTACTTCAAAGAAAGAAGGAAAAGGAAGGATGGAAGAATCTTTTTTTGTTTTTTAAAAAACATACTATATGATACGTCTCATCTGTCACCCATCTCTCCACTTCTTTGCTTTCTGTCCTTTTTCAGGCATCTCAAAAAACTCTCGTCCAGAAACAGATCCCATTACATGCCATTATACACACTCAGACTCTCTCTCTTTCACATGCACACACACATTAATACAACTGAGAACAGAGTGCAGGAGGTATTGTGGGTACAGATCAAAATTGGCAGGATGGTCTTTGTGTAGGCAGATTAGATAAAAAAAACAAAACAAAACACTAATGGCATTAAGCCGATGGCCTGAAAGCCACAGTCACACTGACAACCACTCAGGGGAATACACACCCGTCCCCAGTGACAGAAAGAAGGAGCCACTGACACATCAGAGGCGGGGATCAGGTTTTCTGTTTTTGTGGCGATGGTTCTATATCGGAGCTAAAAGCTACATAACCAGGCACGTTTATTTTTGTACCATAAAGCCCAGAAAAGTATTCTCGAAACACAGATTCACTTCACAGTAGGACAAGGTCACACTGAATGAGGCCCCACATCTGCCTTCCTGACCTCAAGCTCAAAGTTGTAGAGCTCATTACTGTTGGCATAGTGTACAACTAGCCTATGTTCCTCAGTACATGTGCATACATGAATGAGTGTGTTCAAGTGTGTTTTTAGTGTCTAGAGGTACAAATACATCCAGATGAGAACATGGGAGTCATATTTCCTTCAAGAAGCCATCCACCTAAAGCAACACACACACACACACAACTAATGCTAATCAGGATTAGGTTTCATGTGCTCTGGAATGTGTGTGTATATGCGAATATGTCACTAGTGCTGGGGGAATTGTAGAAATTGGTAAGTCATCTGTTCACGCATGACGACTTTAGGTCATAGCGGAGGCAAAATACAATCCACTCACATAGTGGGCATGAGATTATTCTCGTAACTGAGCTTTTAATCAATGATATATTAGCAGGGTAGCGTTATGATGGAGATGATTACTTGGGAATTTTTCCCCCCTTCTGGTGCAATTTTCACAACAGCAGAGATAATCGATTTGCTACAACTGAAACTTCCAGCTTTAATTCACAAGCTAAAGCAGCATATTAAATTACATGTTCACTAATGGAGAAGGCTTGAGTGTATAACTCAGATGCAAGTTGATACAAGTAAAAATGGGACAATAATTCATTCATACTCCCAAAAACCAAAGATTTCTTTTTCCTCCCCTCAGATTTCCAATAACATGTTTGGCCACAATTAGAGCCCCTCTGGTATATCAGGACTGAATCAGTATAGTGTGTTACAGAACACAAATCTCCAGAGCGCCTCAACTTGTAAAGCAATCTCACACAGTGCTACAGTAATATACTAGTGCATCTCATCTTCCTCTTTACAATGTTCCATAGGTTCTCATTTGGGTTCAGGTCAGCTGATTTGGCTGGCCAATCACAGACAATAATAACATGATCAGCAGCATGGTAGCAGTTTTGGGACTGTGGCCAGGTGCTAAGTCCTGTTGGAAAAGGAAATTGACATCTCTATAAGATTTGTCAGCCAATGGAAGCATGAAGTGCTCTAAAAATCTCCCGGCAGTTGGCTGTGTTGACTTGGATGTGATAAAAAAAAAGAAAAGTAACAACTGTTAACATCAGCAAGTGACATATCCATCCTTGCCACTGTTCCTTCAGACTCCAGGACCTTGATTTTCAAATGAAAAGCAAAATGTACTTTCATCTAAAAAGAGAACTTTGAACCACTGTGGAATTTTTTCCAGTTTTATTTCTTTTTAAACCTGGTAAGACGTTTCTGATACTGTGTCTGAGCGGTTTAATATTAGGAATGTGACAGTTGCTGCTCCTTTCCAGAAGAGATCAACCTCAGTCAGCTCTTTGTGGAGCTCTCACCAGTTCTTGAATGGACTTTTCTCGACAAGGTTAGGGTACACCTTTTCCTACCATACTTTTCCCTTGTAGTCGGCTTGCTTTGAAACGTGACTCTTAAAACAGCCAGCCTTTTCAGCAATGACCTTCTGTGCCTTACTGTCCTTAGAAGGGTGTTGATAATCGCCATCTGAACAGCTGTGAAGTAACCAGGCTTCTCTGAGAGAGAAGACTGGACAAGCTTTTATACTGCTTGATTGGCAATTTTCTCAAACTTAAAATATTCTAATAATCTGGGATACTGGACTTCAGATATCAGAGAGTTTTACATGCAATTAATATAGAATATAAGTCTATATTTTTTAACCAAACTACCAAAAATATATTTTCATAATATCCTAATTATTTGAGATACAAGAGTATGTGGGAGTGCATTGACATCTGGGATTATTAACATTAAAATAACTATTATTTCCCAAGTACTAACAAAACAGACACTGGATTAAATACTTAGACCAACATTCTTTGTGCTGTTTGGGGCAAAGTTTTATCTCACTATCTTGTTTTTAGTGTCATTCAGATTATTTTGGCATCTTGGCTCACAGTAAAAATCTCATACCAAACCACTGCCAATAATCAGTTGTGTTCCATTTGCTTACTTACTTACTGACATTTCCTGAAATGCAATGGAAAAATCGTACATGCACTGGGAGCTACTTCTGATTGTTGTTTCAGAGGCTTTAAAGCTCTCGTGACAACGCTGTATAAAAAAACTTGTGCCAGAAGAGAAAAATCTGTGATCCATACTGATGGATTTAACCTGACAGTGAAGGTGGTTAGAAGTGCAGACTCTTGCTGGAGCACAAACTCAGCAGTTTGCATGCTTGCAATACTTTAAAATAAACCACATATTGTTTAGTTGATCACAGATGGTTGATAAATTAAAACTTTGTGTGTTTGTGTTTGAGAAGTGAGAAGGAGCGAGAATGCAGACCATGTCTGTGTGCCAGTATTTGTTAAGTTCATCTTTGGGAACTGAGCATTTTTTTCCCCCATACTTGTTAGGTGAAAAGCCAAGAAAGAGCACCGGCCATATATGACTATCTTCTGTACTCATTTTTCTCCCCCCCTCCCTCTGGTTTTCCCCCCACATTGATATCTGATCTGCACTATTTTAAAGCACCTTCCATATTCTGGTTTTTCTAACCTGCTGAGAACACTGGCTTATGTTACACATTGTATGTCTCTGTGTGTGAATTATATGCTACCTCTCCAATGGATGTGTGTATTGAACTTGCCTTGGTGAAAAATACAGAGAGGTGAGTTTCACTGCCAAGGATCCAAATAGGGAACTTTGGAGACTTGAGGAACGCCCCGACCTGCAACACACACACACACACACACACACACACACACACACACACACACACACACACACACACACACACACACACACACACACACACACACACACACACACACACACACACACAGAGAAAAGGAATGCATAACCTGTGAGTGTCTATTTCAGTAAATTTCATCATGAATCAGTAATTGCTTGAAATGTAACATGCAGATTTTCCATTCAACATTAATATTTAAATAACAGCGGCATGTTATTTCTCTAAAACCCTCGACAATAATATGCATAATGAAATGCTGTAAAATGACAATGATAACTTAAACCGCCATGAATAGCATATAAATGCGCTGCTTTGTAACGTCGATCTTAAGAGCTCTTTAGTTACATTGGCAACCATCTACTTGCCATTAACCTATTACAGCTGCTTACTCACTTTACCTGTTCACAGGCTCCATATCTCAACTTCAGCTATTTTTGGCTTGCTTATATTGATAAATGAGCATTCCTGTTTTTCAAGCCAGCTGAATTATTTTGTGGTACAAGCATTTTTATACGTTTTCGTTGTGATTGGTCAGCCTTTCAGTACACGTTTTCCAAAAATAACTGTTCCTTCCAAACATATTTTCCCCTGGGAGTACAAACTTTGGCCTATGGTTCACAGTTTGAAATGTCAGAATTACAACTAACAACAAGTGTTTGTGTCTTTATTTGTATTTGTAGTCCTCCTTTCAGTTTTCACAATGGGCGTCTTTATTTGCATTCAAGCTTTCTTGAACAAACACAAATCCTCTGAAAGCTCACAAATGACCACCACTGGACAATTTGTTTATACTTTTAAATTATGCTTCGTGAACCTACAGAAAAAAGTTGGCAAGCTGTGTAAAATGTAAATGAAAAAACTGAATGATTTGAATCCATTTCAACTCCATAGCTAATTGAAAACATCTTTAATGCTGGAACTGTAGAAAACTGTAGTGGTTTTTGAAAAACAGAATTGGGACAGCAGCTTTAAGAGACTGGAAAAGTTGGGCAATACTAGACAATCACTTTGTGGAGAATTTTATAACTGATTAGAAACTGGAAACAGTCAGGATGATGGCTGGATATAAAAAGAGCACCCCAGAGATGCTGAATCTTTCAGAAATAAAGATGTGGAAGGCATCATCATTTGTTGAGAGACCATATGGTCATAATGTTAAATAATTCAAGAGTGTTTCCAAACATAAACTACCAAAGACTCGGGGCATTTCATCATCTACAGTTCGTACTACGGCCAAAAGATTCAGAGAATCTGGAAACATATCTGTACGCAAAGGACAAACCAGAAAACTAACATTTTTCTGATCACTATTATTATAAATGGACATAGACTATTGCTGGTAAACACAATTTGCAGCTGTATCCACAAATGCAAGTTAAAACTATGCAACCAGAGAAAAACAAACATCCTGACAAATCCACATTTAAAATTCCTTTTTGGAAATCTTGGACATTGTGTCTCTGAGGAACAAATGAAATGGACTGTCTGGCTTGTTATCAGCATGAATTCAAAATTCAGCATCTATGATGGTATGGCATTATGTGTTTGCATTGGTGCATAAAGTAAGGGCATCTCAACTTAATTCAAATGCATTTATAAAGCACAAAAAACTGAATAGATAAGAATGTGCTAAACATAGGAGCACAGGAGACACAATGGGCAAATCAGACACTCAAATGCCAATTAGTACAAATAAGCTTTGACTCAATGAAGGAACAGATTTGACTGTGAGGGGAATGCTGTTCCACAGTTTGGGGGAAACACAGTGAATGCATGACCTCTCCCAAGTTTAAATCTAGAGCGCAGGACAGTCAGAAGCATCCGATCGATTGAGCAGAGGGACCTGGAAGCAGCGCATTGATGTAAGAGGTTGGACATGTAATAATGAATCAGACCATGAAGGGCTTTGTAAACAAACAGAGCCTTGCACATCGGGCAAATAATCATTATTTCTTAGCAATATATGCAGGAATCAGTGCTACACTTGCTAACCACATAAAAATGTCAAATGCATTTTCAAGAAAGACCTCGCTTGCTTCACTAAGACAATCCTAAACCACAATTTGGACTCATTACAAAAGCATGGCTCTTTAGCGCCCCTGCAGGCCAATCTGTTGCAGAGCGGATATTTTTCAAAAGCCAATACAATTTCTAGGCTTCAAAATTTGATGTTCACGTAGTCAAATGACATGCAACTACATGTAAGTTTCATTTGATTTGAAAACGATGTTTTGTGACATTTTAGAGAGCTTCCAAGCTTTGTGAAAATGTAAGTGTATCTGTGTCTGTACCTTGCAGTAGCGTAGTGATTCCATCAGTGTGAGAAAACCAACACATGCCTGTTTATGAATTCCCTGTAGTTCTGCAAGACAAGAATGGGGAGAAAAAAAAACAACAACAACAACAACAAAATAAGAATTCCAATGATGTCAAACTGGTATTCATTTTTAGTTTTGTGCAGTGCTGTGAGGTTTAAGAGTTATGACAGTCTGGTGACCAGAGTTTAAATCTTAGACCACAAATGACTTCTGCAACTCTCATATGTGTAGATGTTTCTTTTGTGCGGATTTGGTGTCTTTAAGCATCTCCGTGCAATGCTTAATTGAAGTCTTACTCATTCCAGAGCACTCCCTGTCTCCATCCCAGACATTAGAGACAGCATGACCAGTTATAAGAAGGTTCACCAGGCTTTGACTGCAAAAGAGGGGAAAAGACGCATCAAGAGGGTGAAAAAAAAGAAGAAAAAAAAAAAGAAAGAAGATTTGCTTCACTACCTCCCATGGCCATGTACAGGATCTATGAGAGGCTCCATTGTGTCCTGGATCTCATTCCTTATATTTTCAATGCCCTGCACAAACAGAACCAAAGGAAATTAATGTATTTAATTTTTGGTTAAACTGATGAATGACGATGATTTAATGTAAAAAATCAAGGTCTTAAAATTCAGTAGCAGTTTCATTCACATCATAATTATTTCAGTATTGCATTTCTTTACCTTAGTGAGGATGACAGAATAAAGGAAAAGCAAGACTCCACAGCACCCCCTCCAGGTGTGGTAGAGAGACAGCACCTCCTCTCTGAGATGGGCCACTGACATGACCGTCCGTTTGCTGCAGGAGGGAAACAAACACAAGAATGATGTATGAAACACATGTGCTGGGCTTCAGGAGGTGTCAATTTGACAAATGCACTAACTGAGTTTGTGATGCCCAGATGCCCTTTCACAACAGGGCAGGCATCAAATAAATGAGAGGTTGAAGAATAATCTGATCTTTTGTTTGGAGCCACTTCCCTCCTTTGTTCAACCTTGGAAAGTTTGGTAGTGAAGCTATTCGTCTTGGTTTGCGTGCACTTCCTCACAGTGAGTCAGCACTGCTTTTTGCTGACTACCGTCTCAACTGCCAGTGCGCTATTTGATGAAATTTCAATATTTGTCTGGCAAACACACCACTGCATTTATTTGGCTTGTGTTTGTGTGGCAGACGGTGTGAGAGAAAGGTAGTTCTTTTTTATTAGGCAATCAGTGAAAATGCTGAATCAGCAAATTGTGAGCAGTGAGTGAGTGAAAAAGGTAACACCGATGTGAAAGCCAATTCTTGCAGGCTTAGATTAATCTAGTTGAAATGTGCTGCTCTCTAGTACAGTAATGCATATTGACATCTGTCCCACATTGACTTACAAAGTCCAAATCCCTCCAGAATACCAACAGTAATTACTTAATATCAGGATTTTATGGGAATTAAAGAAGCTAATTGTTATATATGGACAGAACATTTACTGTCACTTACTGGAGAACACTGTGAAATTGCTCAAAGCCAAGCTCCTCAGCAGCCAAAGCAGCTAGGCACAATAAAACACACAGAAACCATAGTGTTAGAGCATGTCACATTAAAATACTGGATCAAGTGATTAGTCATTAAAAATTTCTATTTAACAATTAAATATTAAGACAAGTCTTCATTTAAACAGTAAAAATACTTCTGCAGTTTCATTTTCAACGTGCATCTTTTATGGAAATGTGACAGACGTAGGACTCACTGGGTTGCTGTTCCTGTGGTGGCTGACTGCTTGCTGGCTCTGGCATGTCCTGTGTTTGCGACTGTGCCTGTGTGATTGTTTGTGTGCTAGTGTGTGGGCTCTGTCCTTTGGCCCAGGTCACCAGGCAGAACCCCGTAGAGGTGCTGGAGCAGACAGACTCCAGGATTTCGCTTAGCGTCGAACAGAGTGCCATTTTCTGCTCCTCCTCTAACATACACAAACATAAAATGTGCTTTAAAAAAAAAAACAAAAAAACAAAAAACAAAAAAACAAAAAACCAAAACCAGGCAATTCAGTGAATGAGTTGTTTTTTTTTAAGAAATTACCTGACATTTGTCTCCAGTTGGAACTCTCTCTGCTAAAGAGGACATTTTTTAGGAGGAAAGCCTGCAAAGAAACAAACTCTGTAACCAAATTTGCAAGAAATATTGCATGGTGCAATGTGCTTTATCTCTTAGACATTGTTTGTCCAAAATCAGCAATCACAGACTAACAGAAACTAATATTTACTTCATTTTATACAAGTAACCATTTGTATGGGGCAGTGTTGGGACTAACGCATTATTAAGTAACGCGTTACAGTAACTACGTTATTATTGTGGTAACGAGCATGGTAACTAGTTATTATGCCAAAACCAGGAACGTGTTACTTGTTACTGGGATTTAAATATGCTCGTTATTCGTTACTTCGTGTGGTGGCTATCGCGGAGCTTCCACAGATTCAATAACATTTGCAAGTGGTGAATGCCAGCAGGTGGATGGAGGAAAAGGGAGGCAAGAGGAGAGACCCGAAGCGGCCGCCGGTCCGAGTGTCAGGTGAACTGAACTTCAGGTAAGAAGTTATGACCTGCAGTCCATCTGGGTCAGATATAAACCAAGTTTAGGTGGAGTTTATTTTCGTTATGCTGACTTTTTCGTACTGCGTGCTAGCTAGCATGACAGAGTTTCTATACAGCTGGGTGGGTGCTATGTTACTGATGTTGAACTTTATTTTGTTCATAAGGTTAATTATTAGAGTTGCCAACCGTCCCGTAAAAAACAGAATCGTCTCGTATTCAGAGAAAATATTACGCGTTTCGTATTGAGGTGAAAAGGAACAGTTTGTCCCGTAATTCAGCTACAATGAAAAAGACACAAAGCTGGAGTTATTCTGTGTTTACGCTGCACAGCTGCCCCTTTTTCCTCTCATTCTCTCCTCTCCTGTTTCTACTTCAATCATAAAACTTATCAGTGATCAGCGTATCGGCTTTAGCGCAGGTGGCAGAGCAGGTCAGCCACTAATCAGAAGGTCGGTGGTTCGATCCCAGGCTGCTTCCTGGCTGCATGCCAAATATCCTTGGGCAAGATACTAACCCCATGTTTGCCTACTGGTGGTGAGGGCCCGGTGGCGCCAGATTAATTTCTAGTACAGCTGATGTTTGCTGGAGCCACAGCTGTAAAGCTGCTGGTCATGATGTCAGTTTGGTTATGTGGTGAGAGGGAAACATGAAGATGAAACCAGGAGACGTCCTTACTGAATCATCAGAGCTGAACAGGTGATGGAGAAACAGGTTTACCTTTTAGGTGACATGAATGAGTTGAAGGGAAGTTATGAACTGTTTCTGAGAGACAAACAACACCAGGATCCTTTTTTTACTTAGCTGACAGCTGGTAACTGTGCAGGGGCGGGTCTAGCAAAGTGTTGCCATGGGTCCATGTAGGGCATTAACGGGGAAAGGGGGGCACAAGGAAATACTTTTCTTTCTTATTCTCATTTAAAATGTCTAGCTTTTAAAAAAATAATTATCTGAGTTTTTACAACAAACGATTGATAGATTGATGCATATATATATACCATCAGAACAGTGTACATCACTGTCACAACAGCGTTTGTTTTCATTCAAAGGCTTTATGATTTTTCCTATAATGGTGGGCTAGTCATATTCCCCGGGACGATTTTTTTTTTTGTCCCAGTCCAGCCCTGTATGCAGCTCATCTGCAGTCTGGTGTTACCTACATCTTCCTATTCCGAAGGCAGAATTTCCGAGTTCTGAGTACAATCGAAAGCACCTCGACTGCAGTTTTTGTGTTGGATGTAAAAAGCAGGCTAGAATCATGCGGCGGTCAACGACGGTCCAGGCATGGGATTTCTCTCGTGGAAATGTGCACATTATTTTTTTTCCTTTCTATTGGTAGGTGGCACAGTGCACTTGTGGCAAGTAAGCAAGCTAGAAGACTGGCAAACTTGCTGGGTATCCAGTTACGGAAGCAACACATTAACAAGAGAATTCTGAGTAAAACCAAAGTTACTTTCCCTAGTAACTAGTTACTCTGAAAGTAACGAGTAACTTGAAGTAACTGAGTTACTTTTGATAGAAGTAACTAGTAATGTAACTAAGTTACTAATTTAAAGTAACTTACCCAACACTGGTATGGGGTGGCCAGTTATACAAATTTTATTTTTGATCAAAACAAGATGGTCAAGATTAGATTTTTCACAATATTTGTCTCACTTTGTCTTCTTTTATAAATCCAGTGTACCTTTTTTCCTCATGATGGGATCTATTATACTTTTCCTTAATGGTGGATGTTTACATAAAACAAGGAATATGTTTCAAAATGTGAGGTCAGCATATGTGCATATAACGCCTCTTAGCTAAACGCTCAGGTGCTCTAAAGTGAGCCACACATGTCTGGCTGTGAGTAGCCCTACCTACTGTTAAATAACACTCTGTGTTTTAAAACAGAAAATTGTGTTCAAGGGAGGGTAAAAGTGGCTAAAAATGTTTTATAGAATGTGGATAAACTGAAGAGCTACACTACAGCCCAGTGTAAGATAAAATACAATTATTTTAAACTATAAGTCAAACAAAGCTATTTTTGAGACGAAGACCACATCTCCTTTAAAGCAGAAAACCTTATTGTCATCACATAACAGTTGGGGCACATTTAGTTCAGTTTGCATTTATTATAATCTCAATTTTAACCAAAATAATTGCATACAGATATTTTATCATAAATGAGCAGGACAAATTGTCAGAAGGCTGAATACGATCTTACCTGGACAGGTGCAATTACAGCACAGGGCCCTCCTTCAAACTGCTCCAGTGCTGTGAGCTCACTTTCACTAAAAACAAATCCTGTGATAAACAGCAAAAAGATTTTGTGTCAATAACAACTTACAAAAACAAAACAAACAAATGGATATCCAGCTGAAGATCTGAGGGCCACAGACAAAATCAGGGCGTAAACCTCAACAGGCAGGTAAGTATTTATACTTTCATTTTCAGTATTTTACATTTTAACTTTGTTTCAGCTAGAATTTCAAACAAAATCACTGCTTCCTGTCTTTTGGTCTTAAAGTCTGGATACAGTGGATTATTGCTTCATACCCCTTTTGGGGGAAATTAGTTTAAACTCTTATCAACATACTGAGAAAAAGTATCATACCTTGGGCCCATCTGCGGAAAATGGAGACAGACACTCCACTGGAGGGTCTCCCCCAAACCAAATCCACCACATCTTTATTTAACTCTGACATGTTAGCTTTCAGTGTTGGATGATCCAAAGTCAGTCCCTCTTCAGTCCAACAGCCAGGTGGAGAAAAGATAGGTCTGTTTACGCCAACTTGCTTTTTCCTCTTGCTGCTGACAGTTTACTTTCCCGGGCAGGTCGAAACCTGTGGCATTGGCCACAAGCTGCCTGTACACGACAGCCTGACTACAAGTACTGACAGCACACTGGCGGGTAGGAATGACATCAACGTAACCACAGAAGCCTACCAAGTGATAGAAAAGACACCGTGCAGTTTATGAGAAAAACACATATTCATGTTTCGGTCTGTGGCGGAAAATGTCCATTAGGAATGGCAGATTACTTTCATATCCTCGATGAAGACCAACTAGTTTTTTACTTTGGTAAATGAATACTAATTTATACTTCCCGGGGTTATAAACCAGCTAAACATCTACCAGTTACTTAACGGCAATTTAAGAATCGTATATTAAAAACTGATAACTAGATAACAATTTTCTTGTTTTTGGCGACGTTGTTACCTTGCAAGACATTTAAGAAAATAATGCACCAAATTTTGATCTTAAGAACCGAGTTAGTTTGGTAATGTCAACAGTTAGCATTAGCATCACTACTAGCAGCTAATTTTTCATTGCTTTGTCACTCATTTACTTTGCACATTAAAACGACGGCTAGAATCGTTACATGAACTCGTAGGTTTTCGTTAGCTTTATATTAGAGGCCTTAATTACCTTAATACACAGTCCGGTAATGGTATCCTGTATTGATGAAATTTTCTGGTAGCAATTTCACCGTCAACCGCGTCTCTGTCATTCGTTTATTTACAACGGAATTGTGTGGGAAAAAGAGAAGAGCGTACAATTGACGTACTTGCCCATTGGTTGAAATCCAGAAAGTTCCAGATGCGTCAAGGGCTGCGGCGTCAGCGCGTCGCCTCAATAGTCTAGAGACTTGTCAATCATATTAAAGAACCCCGCCCATAAATGGAAAGTGGTTTAACCGAACTAAAGCTCTCCTTAGCAACTTGGAGAAAAAAAATATCATTATTAAAGTCTCGGAAATCTTCTCAATTAAATATTTTTTAAATAAACGGGCTCATACCAACAGGCATATAAAATATCCTCGTTCAGCGTTTCATTTTACCAGCTTTAGTCAGGACCTTTGCTTTTTTGGCCGCTACCCCTCTCCGTAGGAGCAATAGAGTCACCATCCGGCGCATGTGCACTGTATACTTTAAGCTAACTTTAACTTACTGTCCACGCGTGTTTAGAGTCTCACTTTGGGAAAAGTGGGGTTTGAAACCAGGGATTTTAGAAATATACGACGCGTTTTTCTTCAGAATGGGTGGTCAAGCTAAGGGAAAAAAGAAAAATAAACCGAAGAGGAAAGATAACCGTCCAAACAGGGGTGAGTTCACTGGTTTATCATTTTATTTACTGTGTATAACGTCAAATTCGTACACACGTTTATAGAAAGGAAGAACTGTTATGTTTTGTTTTGAGTGCAGCTCTAATAAGAACTATTGTTACACGTGCACTTGTGACATCTCAGCAGATGAAGGATTTGTTGGTTTATCACCTCAAGAAAGGATGAAGGTAAGAATGCAAGAAAAAGCCAAGAAGAAGACAGCGGAGAAGTACTCAGTAGAGCAACTCCTACAGAAGGTAATGTTTACTACATATCCACAACAAAGGCAGGACCCAAATATGTCATTGCCTTAATATCCTTTTATTCTTTAAATTCTAATCAGCTACTGAGCTTTCCTTATGTACTGTGGTGTACAGACTGAAGAATGCATGGACAGTTTTGACTTTGAAATGGCCAGCCTTTTCTGTCGAAGAGCCCTGGATGTGGAGCCCACCAACCTGCAAGTTCTAGACATGCTGGGACACGTTTCCTCTGAATTAGGAGACACACAGAAAGCTAAAGAAATATCCTTTCTCGCTGCTTGTGTCCATAATTTTGTAATTTCACTACACTGCTGTGATAATTTCATTCTACTCTAATGCAGTGATTGTTGTGGCTTTCTTGACTCCCCTCTCACGTATTTCTACGTGCTGTGGAGCTTAGCCCAGATGTTGGCCACAGTAAGTACATGTACCTGGGACAAATCCACACAGGCCGGGAGGCTGTGGACTACTATACCAAAGGCATACAAGTCCTACTGAATACATTGGAGAAACAAGGAACAACAACAACAACAGTAAGTGATTACACATAGGACTACCCCTCTCTGTTTCTCTGGTTATGGAAAGTGAACTAGATGTCATGACTTTGTGTTCAAGGCTCCTGATTTTTTTTCATTTTCAGAAGAGGGTGCTATTGGACAATGCATGTCTTAGTGACATGCATTGTTATGACAGATTTATGTCAAACCTATAAGCATCCTGTTGTTTAACTGTTACTGCAGACCTGTATTACTAATTTTAGATATTTACAAAACACTTTACCGACACTACAATGCACTAAAAACTATGAACTGTGAACTCAACTTTGAAACAAAACAAATTTTACACCGAAAATGTGAAAGAGTAAAATGGTAGTTTTGGAAATGGTCAGATGATGGTAGTTTTACAACTTCTGTCTTTTTTCCCCCTCAAATATAGTTATTTATTTAAAAAAGAAAATATTGCTCATTAAGCTTTTTGCAAAAGCAAAGATAAAATGTTTTCTCATTTAGAGGACATAATAATGTGCCATGCATTACAATGTTAACATTAAATTAGAACACATGGAAGGAAAATAGAATAGAAGAATAAGCTTAAAAAGGTTAGGATACATTGTATTAATTGCACATGTATTAATGGTCAATTTTACATTCACTTATTCAATATTGTTGTTGTTTAACTTTGTGACACCATGTTTATTAATATCATTGTGAGGTCTCTTTATTACTCTCATTCAGATGTCTTAAATATATTAGCTAGAAGTGTCACTTCTAGCTATATAAGTGTGTCAGTACTCAATAACTGTGACAATGAGTCAACATGAACAGAGCAATGACTCTGAAAGTAAATTGGATAAATTTAATTCACGCAGTTTGCAACTCTGATGTTACTGCTTCCTTCCTGCTGTGACATGTTAATATGATTTCAGAGGAAAAGGCTTATTCAGATGGTGTCCCTTTTTATTCTGATCATTTCAAAAAGAAAACCTGTCTTAGATTCTGTTTCATATAAGTCTCGTTCAGTCTCTTTTGATTTGTAATGAGTAATATGAACTTTAGAAACTAAAGAAGTCTGCCCTTTGATTCATTCAGGCTCTGGCTGGAGCTGCTGCCCCACCAGATGAGGACCCCGAACTCCCCACAGAGAAGGATGTTAGTGTAGCCTACTGCTCCATCGCTGAGATTTACTTAACAGACCTCTGGTACTGGAGCACACAGAGTTATGCACTTGACACTGATAGGCCTGCCTTTGGTAATATTTTGAGATTTTCTTTTTCTGTGTGTGTGTGTGTGCATGTAGCATGGAGGAGGGGGCTGCCGACAAGTGCAGGGAGTTCATAGAGAAAGCATTACAGTATCGCCATGACAACCCAGAGGCTCTACAGCTTATGGCCAGTTACCTGTTCAGTACAGAAAGAAACCAGGTCAGTCCTCTCTCTCTCTCTCTCTCTCTCTCTCTCTCTCTCTCTCTCTCTCTCTCTGTCACGCACACACACTTGAGATGAGTTATCACCACATTAAAGCGGGAATCTGCTGAGTTAATAATTCTGAGCAAATTGAATCGTATGCGATTAATCAGCAGATGGACAGGTCATGCCGATAGGAATGTTAATTACTGGGCGGATCATTAAGGTCATGCAGTCATCTGCTAAAAAGAGAAAAGATGAGGGAAAAGCATATTGGACTAAATTTAGAAAACATTCCACAGGACCTTTTGAGTGTAACATTTGACAGTGAGTTTAGAACAATATCCTAAATAAACTTTCTGTATTTTTACATTACATGTATATTTGTGCATGCGGGAGACATTGCTAAATGAAGAGCATCTTAAACCACTGTTAATAGAAGGCATTCAAGGCAAAGGCTTTTTTGAAAGTATTTAAACATGTTTATTGTTTACTTGAAATGTAATCTAATTGAAATATGGCCTTAAATTACCACGTGGAAGTATTTGTTGGCAGTGCTGTCTGCCTCAATCATCCTCAACATGCACTGCTGATACAACGAACAACATTCAGTTCACCTACCACTGTTTTTTGCAAGCTATATGTAATGGGCATTTTCAAACCTCTGTACTGTCTCTCCATACTCTCCATGCACTCATATCACCAAACTGAGCAGCGAAGGATCTGTAATACTACCTGTAAGCTGTAGGGGTCAGGCTGGTTCCAGTCTCACTTCACACCTTTCCACATCCTGTGACAAAGTCTCTTTTTCTTTTTAATTTTTTCTAAGAAACAAGAAAAAATAAATTGTTCCCAAATTAATCCAGGGGTTCTTGGTTTCTGTAGAAAATCCAATAGCTAGTCTGTGGAAGTAAATTATACAGTGGGATTAGTCTGTAGGAACTGATTTGTGTGAAGAGTGCATTCTCCAATTACTAACCCTTACTCCTTACTTACTCCTAACCCTTGCATAAGAAATGAAATGCATATTTTTTATAAAGCTTTTTATATTTATATGCTCTTTTTCTGTGTTCAGGAAGGCAAAGATTACCTGTTGAAGAGTGTTGGAATGTGGCTACCTGCGCTTAAACAGAGAGCAGCTTCGTCCAGCGCAGGGGAAGACATTCAGGTAGGCTGTAGCTGTGGGCTGGTATTTGTCTCACTTCCACCAGCCCCAGTAAGATCCTGGTTTATTTATAAAGCCCCTTTAACTAACAAGATTTTCACAGCATGCTATGCTTTATGCGCAAATATAAGGACAGCTGTACAGATTAAAAACAAAAAAGTAAGAGATAAAGAGGGAATGATAGAAGATGAAAGGTGGAGCACAGACTTCACAAACCTGTATGTATTTGTGTTAGAGTGCACAGAGAGAAAGCAAATAATAAATTCAACACCAGGAAGGGTTTTAAAGTATAAACAAGCAAAGTACAACGTGGAAATTGATAAAGGAAAAATGGCTATAATGTCAAAGCTGGATGGGCTTTGAATAGCTCAAAATAAATTGCAGATTCAAATAATAAAAAAAGTGATGTAAGAGGGTTTGGTGTGATGATTTGATACAATAATCCCAGTGACACCACTCTTATGACTCTTATCTTCGGGAGCAGGTTGATGTGAACACAGCCTGCTGACACTTTGGCTGTGATTAACAGCCACATAGCTGAAAAACGTTTTGTACCTTGAAATTGGATTGTGTTATTATCAGACAAAAGAAGAACTATGTTTGTGGATGCCTGTGAAAGCACTTACTGCAGAGGTGGTTGTATTGTCCTTGTTTTTTGTCTTCTTTCTTTCTCTCCTTCAGAATGAGATCCCTCCGTATGAGTCTCGCATCACCACAGCCAAACTGCTCATTGAGTCAGAGGAGTACGAGGTAAAATGTTTGCTGTGTCGTGCTCGTACACTCCCTTGTTGTTGTTGGTCTGTGTTTGTTTCGTGGTGGGAGGGCAGCCTGGCATTTTTTGTGTGTGCGCACATCTGTGTGTTTGTATGCTTTCCTTTCTGGTGAATAGCACTGAAGGTGGGAAGGCCATGCCTGGTCTTTATCCCCTCTGGAGTTTAGTGTCAATAATTGAAGAGTGGTATTTACAAAAAGGGATAGGGCTAAGGGGGGCACACAAGGGTGGAGGGATTGGGAGGAAGAGTAAAATAAAAAAAAAATAAAAAAATTGAAGCTGTGGTCTGATGAATTGCGGCCATATCTCGAAACAGCATACTTCTCTACTAAATCACTCAGGAATTTCTGGTATTAATGGCTTTGATTTCAGTGGCTCACTGCCTTCAGTTCAGTGCTAAAACTCCTAACGCTGTCATTAACGCTTGAAGTCATTTTCGGTGATTACCGCCACACCAACAGCAGTTTAGCTACTTTCTATTGTGATCCAATGATTAATTTTCAGTCACTCTTGTTGGGTGGTTTATGGTTATTACTTACGGGAAATGAGAACAGTGTCCTTTCCCCCCGCCTTTTTTTTTCTCCTCTTCCCCCTCCTCACACCCAAATAGCTCAGCTGAAGTTATATCTTTGGGTGCATGTGTGCGGGAGATGGGCTGTCAGGTGTATCAGTAAAATGACAACGTCTCGGTCCACAGTTTCTGACATGTCGTTTGTCTTCATCCTGCTGTTGGTGTCATGAAACCCGAACCACAAACCGCACCCATTCCTACTGCTTTATAACGTCAAATATTTTGCCATGTGCTCAAGTATGTGTACACACACACACACACACACACACACACACACACACACACACACACACACACACACACACACACACACATACACACACGCACGCACGCACGTGAAGGGCTATTTGGAGTTTCTGGCAATTGCATTTAAGGGTGAAAGTAGAGTAAAGGCAAACAATTTTCTGTCTGTCTCTCCCAGCCTGGGATTTGGGACTTGGATTTGATAGGATCCTCTCAGCTCTTTGCTTCCGGTACTTCTCTGACACACATACTCACACACACATTCTCTCACTTTCACATTTAGCATCTCTCACTTAGAAGGATCTATGCACAGTTTTATGCTCTTTGTAAACTTTGCGTAAAGTTGTTTACTTCCAGTAGAGTTATTAGTTGGAAGGCTGTCTTTCGAAAATGGTGCCAGAATATAACCAATTGTCTCTTTCTCCCCATTGAATAATTTGTTTGGTCCCCAAAACTGGGCCAAGGCTTTGAAATTTGCATTAATATATTTGCCAAAAAATAACCCCAAACATATTAAATAATTTTTTTTCTTTGTTTGTTTTCTGTAACTGCATACAGCAACGTCTAGTAAATAAATGTTAATTTTAGAATGGCACAAGGTGTAGCGGTACTACCATGTTCTTTGGCAGAAACTTCATCTCATGGTCTTTGTCTGTACTTTTGTGTTATGTGGATTGAATTCAAATTAACTAGGCCACAATAAGGCAGTGTTAGTGTGGTTATTATAGTGCATAGTGGTGGGAAATAGAAGTTTACTCAAAGTCTCCACTCTTCCCCAGAAGTCTCCACTGTCTGGTCTTATTTTCCACCCCACAAATTCAGATCAGCACCAAAATTGAGCGGGTTCTTTCTTTGCCTTATGCTCTATCTCCCTCCACCAATTCTCATCAAAATGAGAAAGATTTTGCTGAAAAACACTGGGAAGATGTTTTCAAGACAAACTGTCTTTAGTGGGTAGACACTGTCACATCTCTTGGGCACTTTACTAGGTCATAGACCCATCTCCCCACCGTCTTAAAACTCAAGGTTTCTTATGAGGGTAGGTGGTTGTCATTAAAAAGCGTCAGCAATAATAATGTCAAACTCAGAGCATGTGCAAATATTACAGTTTATTTATTTTTAAAATACATAGTTATCTTTTATAATAAAAATTTTGTCAAGACTGTGGCTTTCAGTTCTTTTTTGGAGGAAATCTTTAAAAATAAAAAACCTTTGCCACATGAAAAGCTGAATGTGATAGTAAATTTGACTGAGAAAGGGATAAGAGCATGAAAACCATGACATAGGCTGGTTGTACTTGTGCTCCATTGTGCGATTGTCTTGTTTACTTTAAAAAATGTGATAGAAAACATACCAAACACACCGTGTTAATAAATTCATGAAAACATCAGTTTCACAATTGCTGCTCTTCTCTTCAGTCAACTGTTTCTGCAAAACATGGATCTGTGCCACTTAAATTAGAAGAGGAGAAAAAAGTCACCAAAAAGGCTTTTGCGAGTCTTTTTTTCCTCCCTCTTTTGATTAGTTGAATAACTGCCAAGTTTGTTTGTGATTTCCAGAATGGAAATAGATTAAGAGCGCACGAGGGTGCTTGAAAGCAAAAGAAGTGAGAAGTGAGACAAACGTGTTGGTTTTATTGTCAAATATCCCCATATTTGTGAGAGCGCTTGCAGTGCTTAAACAGGTTTGTTATTGGTTTGATTGATGGAAAATTAATTAGGTTTTCATTTGGTTTTTGTCATTTGTCTTCATTAATGTTTGGTTCCAGCGTTTAATATGGGATACTTTGCTGCTGTTAAAAATCTTTAATCTGAATATATCTGATATTTTCAAGCAGTTTGAAGACCATGTTTTCTGAGGTTTCCTGATGTTTTATAGAATAAACTCTAAACAGTTTAATGCAATCAGTGTGGAGATGATTGGTTGCTTACTTGTTTGTTTATCAAGCAAAAATACCAACTATCATATGGTGCCCATCTTTTCCAATATGAGGGTCTCTGTAGTATATGGTAGGAAATATCATTAAAATAGTCACATCAGTCTTCAAGTTTGTTGACCTTTGAATGGGAGTGGGGGCATCAGTGATTTATAGGAATTATGTTAATATATATATTATTTACATACATAATTTATTTTGCTTTATTCTTCTATGGCATAGTTTGCACAAGGTGCTGCAAACATTTTAGACCAGACATCTCTGAATCTGCTGTTCCATCCCACAGGTGCTCTGTTGGATTGAGAGCTGTTGACTGTGGAGGCCATTTGAATGTATTGCCATGTTCAACAAACCACTGGGGTACACCGTGTTGTTCACATAAAGGAATTTACATGGTCACTAACAATACTTGGGTAGGCTATGATATTTAAATGAGGCTCAGGGGCCCAAGGCATATCAAGAAAATATCTCCCACACAATACACCACCACTTATCTTAGCATATCTTATCTTCTCATCAGACCAGGCTGTGTTTTTTCCAATCCTGGGTTGTTCAGTTTTGATGAGACTATGCACATTTTCCGTTTCCTGTTCTTAACTGACAGGAGAGACACCAGGCCTGGCCTTCTGTTTCTCTTCTGCATACTTTGGGTGTCATAAGTGGTTGTTTGAGTTACTGTTGTCTTTTTATTAGCTTGAGGCAGTTTGACTATTCTCTTCTGATGTCTGATATCTCATCAACAAGGCATTTTCTCCCAAAGAACTGCCACTCACTGGATATTTTCCTTTATCGGAGCATTGTCTGTAGCCTAGACACATTTGTGTAGGAAAATCCTAGTAGTTCAGCAGTTTGTAAAAATACTTCTGGCACCAACAACCAAACATTACAAGTCACTTAAATCACCTTTCTTTTCCATTCTGATGCACAGTCTGTAGCCTCAATGTATATCATTGGCTCATTAGATATTTGCATTAACTAGCAGTTTGAACAGGTGTGCCTAATAAAGTGGCTAGTCAATGATGTATTTTATAGTCTTGATTTAAAAAATCAAAAAACAGCGTGGTGACAGCGTTTTCCCTACTGTAACACGCGCACAAACATTACCGTGATCACCCATCACAACCACTGATTCACTTGCCACACAGCAGACAGACAGACAGACAGGTCCCCTCCCCTGACAGCCATTCAAGTGTCTCTTAGCTGAGGCGTCACAGAAGCTGATGGGTAGTTACGCACCTTGTCATTGTCACTCTTCTTTGGCTGTATTTTATTTATTGAATGTTTCTGTTCTTATATTTGTTTCACAATGTACAGCTTGTACTTTCCTATATTGCTTGCAAGTACAGTTAGCAGTGACATCCCCAGGATTTATTTACTTAAGTCTCGATGCCCCTGTTTACGTGCGTGTGCGTGCATGTGTGTGAGATATAGCTTGCCCTTGCTTGTAAAGTGATTTGTCTTTCTCCTGTCTCTGCTGTGCGCTCCAGTAAAATGATTCTGTTAAACAAAATTGCCTGAAGATTACACAAATGCAGAAATGGATACATGAGTGCGCGCGCGCACACACACACACACACACACACACACACACACACACACACACACACTGTGCACATGCCCACGATGGACATTATAAATGAGTTCCTCCACAGAATGCAGGGTTTTTTTTCTTTTGGTTCCTTCAACAGTCCTTAAAATAAGGAGGACAACATGTATGTATCGTCTTGCATGTGTTATTGGTTGTGTGTCTCTGTAGCGCACTGTTGTTTTTCTTGAACCACTTTTGCAATGTTTATTAAGATTTTTTTTTTTAACCTCTCGTCCAATTTTCTGCCTCCCCCCCATCCTCCTTCGTAGTACAGCCTCTTTTTCTCCTTATCTTCATGGGAATATTAATCTTGTTGTTGTTTAGAGCATGAAGCGGCCTAAGAATCTCTGAATCTTTAATTACTCGCCCCTGGGCTGACCGGTGTAGTTAGGAAGATGTGCAGTTGGAGACGATATAATGGTTATCATTGCTCACTTATCCTGGCTCCCAGATATCTCTTGTTCTATTTTTGTAGCTCCAAAACTGCCTGTTCTATCACTTGTTTAATACCCAAGCAGATCTTTTCTCCTATCTTTTATATCTAGTGCTTGGCTCGATTTACTGTGTGTGTGTGTGTGTGTGTGTGTGTGTGTGTGTGTGTGTGTGTGTGTGTGTGTGTGTGTGTGTGTGTGTGTGTGTGTGTGTGTGTGTGTGCGTGCGTGCGTGCGTGCAGCTTGTGTGTCTGTCACTTTGTAGTGATACAGTGAAAGTAGATAGTAGATCATTCTGAAGCTGGACATGAATCCATTCATCATCGGCTGGGATTAGATGTTTTTGTTTGTGTATTTTTAATCAGTCATTAATTAATTAAGGACAATGGTATTTCAGCTGATAATTGGTCTGGCAATCAATCAACTGACTCCCTGACATGCATATTTGCACAATCTTAATGAGATACTCTCAATTAACCTGACACCCCTTACTCTATGCAGCCAACAGACCTCTTTATTGCCACCGGAACCGCATAGACTTAATGAAAAGAGCAGAGAACTCCAACGAGCAGGAGGGGGGGAATTAGGAAGCTCTCCATCTAATAAGACTCCCTTAACAAGAAACAAGTGCTGCTTGTTGTGCTCATTGTTGTGTGCAGGCTTTTTTGTAGTGTGTGACTGTAAAGTGGTGTGTGTGTGAATGCACAGGTCTGTGCGTGTCTTTTATTCTTGCCTTTCACCACGGGTGATTGGCTAACAGTCGCCTCCAACCTGAAGTAGACAAAAATCAATATATCATCACCTGGGGCCTCACACACAAACACATGCACACACATATACCACAACCACAGGTTCCACAAGGAGGGAGACAGAGCAAAACAAACACCCAGCCTACTTTAGTCAAGGTCTGATTTCTGTAATGGAAACTTCCCACAGAAACTGACCCAGACAGTGCTGTGACAAAGGTCACCTAACATTAAACCCCTTTGAGACCTCACATCGCCTCCACAGGACACTACAGGGAGGAAATCAGACAAATGCTTTAGAGGAAGGGGAATACTGGCTCTGGGTTTGGTTGGTCTTTAGGTTTATCGTGTATCCTAAGGAGTGGAGGGGGCTACTATGAATATATGGTATTGACTGCTCTGGTCTTTCCCTGCTGCTCGTCTCCAATAAAGACAAAATGCTGGGAAAAAAGGCAATGGTAGACGGTGGCTAAAGTGACTATCGACTGTGTGATAAGTACTTGTAAGTGTATCTATTGACGATCATGTCTGTTGTCTTGTTGGTATTGACGGTGCTGTGTATGGGTTGCTGACCTGTTCGATGCTTATCAGACCCTCTGATCCATTTGATTGATTGGGCTGACTGGAAGATGTGCTAGATCGTGTGCAACAATATTGTCTTTACCTTTATGCATGTTGGTTTGTCAGTCAAACCTGAGAATAGAGGGAGTACTGATGAATTTCTACAGACAAAAATGAGTGTAGTATGATTGTTGTTTGTAATTTTAATACATTTTTAAAAATGGTAACTATCTGTTTGTCTCTCTTTAAATTAGATGGCAGTAGATGTGTTGGAGAGTCTGCTAGAAGAGGATGACGAAGTTGTCCAGGTAAGCGATGAAGTCCTGTTCCGGCTGTTGTAATTTAAGGTCTTTTTTTTTTTTATTCTACTTTTCATCGTAATTATTTCTCTCTCTGAACTTGAAAATGTAGCGTTTTGCTTAAATGCATGTTTTCTCTTTTGTTATGGGGTCTTTCAAACCGGTCGTGGCAGATATCTGCCCCTCCCTTAACCTGGTTCTGCAGGATGTTTTTTCCTGATAAAAGGGAGTTTTTCCTTCCTACTGTCGCCAAAGCGCTTTTGGCATTATATAAATACAACTGATTTGAATAGGAAGTTGTTGTGAGCACATTTTTCTTGTTTCCAGGTTGCTTACCAGCTTTGGTTGTAGAAAGGATAACATTACCACAGATTTTTAGGCAGGATTAACTTCATAAGCTACCAACCTGTTGGAGGTGTGATCAAAAAGTAGCACAAAAACTTGCCTGATTTAAAATGTGCCTTAAATGTAAGACTAGCCAATCTTCATGGTTATGTCAAGACAGCTTCTAGAATGGTTATTAATTTTAGATCAAGTCCTGTTCTGAGGTGTTACTCTGTGATTTCAGCTTCTGCAAACAGCAAAATTCAGTTGCAAACAGCTTCAGATTTTTTTTGTTATACCTTTTGTGTACCTATGTACAAACTTGCAAACAGCAGAAACAGTGTTGTATGGATCAAAGTGTGGATGTGATTGATACATCTGTAAGTAATCCTGCAGAGACAACTGAACTCACGTATTCGCTCGAATGTCTTTTAAAATTGGCAGATGTGAAAAACTTGATTTCAGTTTGACCAGGGAATACAACCAAAAATACCTACCATTCTACTATTTACCTGTCATAATACTGGTGCCAGGCAAAGTGGGGAAAGAAAGCAGCTGAGTCTGAATTTCAGGGTAGTCTGTCCAGACTAACTTTGGCGATTCTTAATCTTAATCCTGAGTTGCCCATTTTAAAACTTTTTTTTTTTTTTAAATATTTTGTTTCCAATGAGCCAAACTCTTGGTAAATTTTTTTTAACATGGTCTAGAGCAATAGTTCTCCAGGCTTTCTTGTGCTCTCTCAAAATTGTTCTTTGGAGATTGGCTACTTTTTCACTCATTTTCATTTGTTACACCACTTATGAATCATCAAGCATAAAAAAGCCCCTTTACTCAGGGAAAGATCCAGTGTTGTGTATACATATAACAGACAACTTGGCAAACAACCAATTTTAAATTGTTTCCGTAGGCACTTTATTACTAACAGTCTGTCACAAAAACACATAATTTGTTCCCCTTTCTTTTGTCGAATCGATGAAAAATAACAAAGATAACGCAGTTTGACAGGCATAACATACCATTTTTACAACAGCAAGGTGATTCACAAGAGATATTAGCTGAAAAACATTCTCGATATGGTGCGTAGTGTGTCCTTAGAAAAATTAAGGAAGCTGGACAAGTAGAATGCAAAGAAAGACAACAAAAGGACTAAAACAAAAAGTACCTGCAGGAAATGAACAGCGTCTGAAAGTCAAATGATTTAGAAATAAAAAATAAGCAAA
Source organism: Maylandia zebra (assembly GCF_041146795.1). Lineage (NCBI taxonomy): Eukaryota > Metazoa > Chordata > Actinopteri > Cichliformes > Cichlidae > Maylandia > Maylandia zebra. The sequence continues at coordinate 20,262,189 of NC_135177.1, forward strand.
CATCAAGGACCTGACAAACAAATATTAAAGGTTGCTAAAGGAGGTCATACCAAATATTGACTTTCAAGCTTGTTAGAATTGCGCAAACTCTGTTTTTGCCTTGTATACAGGATTCCCATGTGTGTTTGCATATGTGTCAATAAGTCACTGCACTTGTTACCCATTTTCCTAGCAAATATCTAAAAAATGATTAGAGTGCTTGTGAGTTTTGCTCTCTACTGTATGTGTGCGATAAGATTTGATGTCATTTTTGAGTCCAGTTGATAAGATGTTTATATACAGTCATTGGTCCTCTTGCATACAGTCTTTTTATAATACAGTAGAAACTGCTGGGTAGGTATAAAGCAAAAGCAACTCTTTTTCATTTCAGTGGGAAGGATCATCTCAGTTTATATGCTTAGACAGTATATTAAAAAAATGAATGTAGACTCCAGGTTCGCAAAATTATTGAATTTTGTAAATTTTGGACTTTATGATAAAGCAGTTTGGGCGAGCGTATCTTGTGTTGGCTATAGTAAGAACTTGTCACATTCAGTTTCAAAATGCGAAGAGTGCAATGACCAAAATGCTCACCTCAAGGCTTCAAGACAGAAATACAGTAATCTTTGGATGACGTCATAGCGGTTCACACATCTAGAGCTTAGTTCCTTCTGCTGAGCTCTGTGTACTCCCTGCATTTGCATTGCTTCATCTCAGCACTTATGTGCTCACACATAGAGTCTGGCGCTGAACTTATTAGAGTGAATTGCAGTATTTTTCTGTGCTTTAGTATGAGCTCTGTGCTGTCAGTGTGCTCAAAATCCCCACTGTCGCTGCAATAGAAAGCGAAGGTGTGCCACTAAGTGTCAGACAGAAAAGCACGGTCGTGTCTCTCTCTCTCTCTTTCCCCCACTCCCCCTCAGGCTCAGCCTCCCACACACCCCTCAGCTGACAGATTGAGAGCAGTCATCAGGGGGCTGAACTTTTAAACTCACTTCAGAGACGCACTGCTGTGACACTCAATTTGAGCATGCCCACAGCCAATCAAATATTGGTACTGTCACCAGTTCTGGTGGTCAGAAAGTGTATCGTCTGATCACAACATGGGTACATTGTTAGAGTCATATCTGTGATGTCAGAAATGTATGACAGACACATTTAAAAGCATTATATTCTCTCTCTCTCCCTTTCTTTCACCTCTTTGTCTTACTTTTTCTCTTATTTCTCTCTTAAGTGCAGCAGATAAGAGGTTAGCGCTCTACTCCTTCTTCTTTCTCTTGCATATCTCAAAGTTGGAACCTTACTTATATAACGTTAAGTCTGCAAAAACAAGTGAGCTACTTTCTTGCAAATCTTGTTTCAAAGGTATTCTGTTGATTCATGATGCTTTTGTTCTTCCTTCAGTAGCACCATATGGAAACTGAGATGTGCCTTCACTTTGAAATTTCAATAGTCCCAGCGATTTGATTGACACACACAAAATGTATTTTATTACGTGTGCCTCGGTCTGGGGTTGGAGTAGGACACAGTGGATTCTCTGAAGTTCTTAATTAGCAAACTTTCACATGTTTTAATTCTGAGTGCAGATGCTCAGGCAGACTATACTACAGACGCAAATATTTCACAGTGGACCATCTGCACAGAATTTCCTAGCATTGTTCTGAGTGTTTAAAGACAGGCTTCTTATTTCTGAAGTTAAAATTTTGAATTTAAGTGACCCAATTACACTGTCTCACTTGAATTTACACATTTTATTCTAACTTCTGCATTCAGGGAAATGTTTTAGTGATAAAAATGTCGTACCGCTGAGCCTGCAACAACACTACATTTCTCCAATGCTGCTGTTGTTCTGATAAGTATGGCTGCAGGGGGTAGCCTCCCACTCAGCATGCTGAGTGGCAATTCTGAATTCAGTGTGCCATGCCTTGATGTGTTTGTTAGCTAAATGGTTGATTTGGCAGGGGCGCTGGTCCCTACTGCCTCTGCTCTCAGTGAATAATGAATAAAGCTAATATTTGTGTCTTGATGCTTGAAGAACAGTGGGTGGGTGATCTTTGGCCTGTGATGAGAGGCGATCTCACACCTCCAAGTTCACTGAGAGTTGAACGTGAGAGTGTTTAGAGGTAGAGGATGAAGCACAAGTTAGTGTTTGAGATTATGCAGAGGCAAAAATGTGTTATTGTGAAAAAGAAAGAAAATTAGGTACTTTGGTGTCTTACAGCAAAGTAACTTACAGTTAAAAATATCATTCCCTTTTTGAACTCTGTGGAGCAAATGATCTATTTTAAAAATATTGCTCTAGGTTTTTTGATATATATTCAGCTGAGACGAATCTTAGTGAACTGATTCTAATACTGTGAGTTTGCTAGGTACACCTTTTCAACTGCTCATTAACAGAAATATCTTATCAGCCAGTCATGTGGCCACAGCTTAATGGACATGTAGACACGGTCAAGACATGACTTGCAGTTCTCTGGATGAAAATACCTCGTTCATGCCAGAACTCAGAGGAGAATTGCCACACTGCTTCGAGCTGACTGGAAGGGAATAATAACTCAATACCCAGTTATTAATCCAGAGGTATGGAAGAGAACATCCCTGAATGCTCTTCATTGAAGCAGATGGGCTACAGTAGCAGAAGACCACACCAGCTGCTCAGCTAAGAACAGAATTTGCAGCAGCAAAATTGGACAACTGAAGGTTGGAAAAATGTTGCCCGGTCTGATGAGTCTCAATTTGTGCTGTGACCTTTAGATCGTAGGTCAGAATTTGGTGTAAACAACATGAAACCACTGATCCATCCTGCCTGGTATCAACAGTTCAGGCTGCTGGTGAGGGTTTAATGATTTTGGGGTATATTTTCTAGGCACACTTCAGCCCCTTAGTACCAAATGAGTATCTTTTAAATGTCACAGTTTGCTTCCACCAGGATATTGTGGTGTGACGTGAACAGTGACGTACAGTTCGCTGTGCTCCAATTGCCTCCTAAGTCTCCATATCTCAATCCAGTAAACCAGCTTTGGGATGTGGTGGAAAATTAGATTTTCATCATGGACGTGCAGCTGACAAATCTGGAGCAACTGTGTTATCCTATCATGTCGATATGGACCAAAAATCTCTGGAAGAATGTTTCCAGCACGTTTGTTGAATCTGTGAAGTGGAGTAACATAGTAATAGCAAGGTGTACCTAATAAACTGTCTGGTGTATATGGTACAAAACTCTGATTCATACATGATAAATAATTGTTTTAGCATATTAAGTAATACTTCAAAATGCAGTTTATTTAATCTGGTGTTGTGTCAAAAGATAAAAACATATTTTAAAGCACATATTTGAATATTCTCACATTGATAGTGAGCTAGTAATTCTCTGGTGGGCAAATCAAAAATCCACAATCATATTTATTGGTTTAAAACTGTATGGTATTTAAAAGCTTGACTCAGTAAATGAGTATTGCACAACTGAACAGATGTTTTTCTTCTAAAGCAGACGCAAGTAGTAAGTGGTAGAAAATCCCTCTTTGCAGTTTATGAGCAAGAAAAATACCATGCTGTGAAAACATTTAGACACTTAAAGAAATGAAATGGCATTTATGTTGCATTGTTCTACTCCTATTCACGCCCTTATAAAGGTCTTTATTGAATTTGTACAGTGCTTTGTTTATTATACACTTATGGATGGATGCATTTGGAAGTGTGTGTGGGTGGGTGTGTGGGTGTGGGTGTGTTCTAAGGTGTCGAACCATCAACAGTCTAATTTTTGATAACCTGCTCAACTTCCCAGGTAGGGAGGGGTTTTAATAAGCCTCATGACTGTGACTTATTCACGACTACAAATGTTTTTTGTTTATCAGTTCACTTCATTTAGTGGCTCTTCATGTATTCCCAATGTGTAGGTGATGCATCTCAGTTTGTTTGACTAGTGTGATGATCGTATACTGAGCCAAGTGAAAGAGATGGGGCCATTCAGTTGGCAGCTAGATTACCTGGTTAATTCTAAGAAGGTATTTGGATGTGGTAGCCTAATAACAGCCTGTGCTAAAGAACAGCTTATCTATGATTTAGATGCATTAGAGCTGTTGTTTATCTGTGACATCAGGATTTATTCTGTCTCAGAATAAACCTTTAGGATGTGATTGCATGCTTAGGCTCAAAAAGCCTCGACACAGTAAAGGCAGGGAGTCGGTGTTACTTTATTTGAGGGAAATCTGTGTATATTCTTGCTTTTCTGAGCATTTGATAAACAGAAACATCTATGATGTTTGTGTAAATGATACCCTAATCATCACAACTTCTAAACTAGCAATTATAGTTATTCCTAGGGATTTCTTTTCTTCCTTTCAGTATTGTCGCTTACAAAAATCAACAGATTGTAGAACGTCCTGCTTTGTGAAATATCATGCAGTCACAGATAGAGTCTAAAGTGTTGAGACTCCTTGTTCTTATTTTAGTGTGATAGTTCTTGGAGTCTTTTGCTATATGTTTGGGATCACAAAAACATACTTGTGAGGAATAATAAGGTACAACACTCGAATTATTTGTGGAATCAAACCATATTAAAACCATCATTTAATGTAATGGCTAGTGCAAAACTGCCAACAGTCTAAATTGTGAACATGATATGAATTTAAAGGCCCAGATGTTATTTTCCTGAGGCAATTCATTTTTTCATTATGTTATATTATGTTACAGTTGAGTATTTATTTTACTAATTGCATCTTTTGCTACAGAGAGGGGGAAAACAAACTGAAAATTGTGAAAACGAGAATTTTGAAGTTAATGGGAAGCTACACTTATGGGCTATCATTTGTAAATGAGTACATTATGTCATGATTTTGTCAGGGTGAATTATTATGTGAGTGACTGATTGCCTGTGCGTGTCTGAGACTGTGTATTTCTGGTTCCATGTAAAATGTGCGAAACCCGTTTGTCAAAGACGGATGTTGGATTTCATTCTCTCTGAGGGTCAGAAAATGTTTTCCCCTTGTCGTAACTGACTGTCACTCTAAATCTTTGCACCTCACAACACATAAACTGTCTGTGTCGCTTTGCCTCGCAGGTGTGGTATCTCTCTGGCTGGGTGTGCTACCTCCAGTTGGAAAAGGCAAAGGAGCAGCAGGAGAGGGAAGGAAGAGAAGCAACAGAAGAGGAAAAGGAGGAGGGGACGGCATTGAAGGAAGCTGCCAGATCATACTTGACTAATGCTAAGAAGGTAGTCCAGTCATAATGACCTCATATATATGTTTCTAAGCTAAAAAGCTGGGGTGTAGTGGAAAGAGTGAATAAAAACTGAAAGCTGTCATTTGAAATTATCCAAACCCTTTTATTAAACTTGGTACACAAAGTTAATAAAAGGTTAAGATGACTGCTTTAATGATGCACTGATGACATGTGTTCACTGGCAGTGGTTTTTGGAAGTGTCCCTGAGTCTATGCAGTGTTTTTCATTACACGGTCGCATTTGTTTTTAATGTAGTACTGACTAAAGGTCTGAAGAGCAAGGCAACTCGGCACTGATTTTTAGCCTTGTCCCTTGCTTAGAAAGATTCCTTCAGATTCTCTGCATAATTTAATGTTATGTTGCGTAGATGATGAAATCCACCATTTTTTTTTTTCAAGCACTGTTCCTAAACTTTTGAATCATTTATTCAACCAGAGTTGTAAAGAACTCCAAACCCACCTTAGAATCTGCTTGGAATACCACATAACTTAAATTAAGACGTGTTCCAGCAGGTTTAAACATTTGTTGAAAGTCTGTGTGCTACAATTATTCAGCTATTTGATGATGCAAGTCATTTTTTTAAATGTGCATTTTACATAAAAGCAAACAGGGTTGTAATATGAGCCATTAAATCTAAAGCTCAGTATAGCTGTCAATTATCTGTGATCTCAAAATAAATGATTCTTTGACACTGCACTGCCATTGTAACACATGTGTGTGTACTTCACTAAAGCATGTCCTTTCAGGACTTTTTTTTTTTAACTTCTAGTACATCACATTTATCCATCTTAGTTATCAGAATCCCATGGCCAGTGCCTCATTGTCTTTTGGCCGTATACATGCAAAAATGGAACAAAATATGTTATGGTCCCGACTTCTCAATGGTGATTATTTGTCTTACATTACAGTTAACGAAATGTTTTTCTGGTTCGGCAAAAACAAAGAACATGAAGATGCCACTCTGAGGTCTGACTAATTGTGATGAACATTTCTTCCTATTTTTTCTGTAATTAAAAATAAAATTCTTCCAAATAGATCAAGAACACAATCTTTAGATCAATCTATAATTAACGCATGATTAGCTGCAGACCAATATACAGTTTGTATTTTTATATTCTAGTTATGTGTTTCCTTTCGTAGTTTCTGAGTAGTAATTGTGGGTACAGATGGTTATATCCAGCACACTGTCACAATAGTTAATTCTTCTGAGAGCTGGTTGTCATAGAAAGGGTACATGCAGTACTGCGAATGTGAGACGATCCTAGCTAAGCTTCATTGTTGCTGCGGAAATGTCTTTGTATAATCTCAAAGAAGTGTAAATATACCCCCTACTCTCTTTCCTATTCCCCCTCACACACACGAGCACACTGTCTAATTCATTCTGTCGTTCTGTCAGGGAGTAATGCCTCTATGGAGCAGTGATTCATGTTAGTCTAAAATCCAATAGGCTTGTAAATCAGACAGCACGGAGTGACGGATGGCAGGCCCCACCTCTGATTTTTCTTTTTTTCTTCCACTCTTTGCTTTCCTCTCCATTTCACCTCCTCACCCAACTACACACCCCTTTTCCTTCTCTCCTACCCCACCGTGTTCTTCTAGAGATGAGTAGGGACAGCTTAGTGACAATATATTGACGTCTGTCTCTGTGGCCAGCGGTGTATTGATGGGCCTATCTAACAGGCTTCCACTGGTGATGTCCACAACTGAGATGGGAGCGAGGTGGACTTGGAGCTGCCAAGCAGGAGAATGGAAGAACCTATCAGGATAAAAATAAGTGTGTGCAGTGTGTGAGATTTAATAACTGGGGAGAAAAAATAAAACAATCAGAAAAAAAAATGGAACTGAGAAATAGGGTCATTTAAGTACTAAGCCATTCTTTGCATGGACAAAAAAAAGAATGCAAAGGAATAAAAAGGTGAAAGACTGGTAAAGAATTGGGTGAGGCATCGGAGCATGACAAGTAAACAGCAAAGCAGTTTCTTTGTAGAGTGAGCGAAGCAACAGGCGCAGAATAATGTGAAAGGTAAATGCACAAAGACCTTGAAAAGGTGAGATGGAATGTGGAGGGAAAACAGCCCCCTCGTGGTACATTTAATTCCACAGCTTGGTACACAATGTACAGATGTGTGCATCTGTGCATTGTGTAGCCGCGATGTGCAAACAAAGCTTGGATATAAAAACATTTTTTAATATATCCGAGCTTTGTTTCTGAGCATTACTGTGAGTGTTAATAATTAACGATGAGTCAGTCTGCTAGTTAAAATGGTCTCCAACATGGAAATGAGGCCTCAAAGCCCAATGGCTTGTTTTGGCGCCGGTCCACTTCTGTGCATACTTTATGGCTTTGTCTGTGTGTGTGTGCGCGCATGATATACTGAGCATTCAGGCATTCATAGGTGCTCTTATGTTGATGCATACATTTAATTTAGTTGTGTGTGCCAGCTTGCATGCATATTATTTGTTAAGAAATTGTTTGTCATTCATCTTTTTTCCTGATCGATACTTGTTCACTCTCATGCACTATATTCAGCTGTGAGGCTCTACAAAGGAATGATGGGCAAGAATGGATGGGTCAAGAGGACAAATAGGAAGTGTAGGAGGGAGAGCAGGAGTAGAAAAATAAAAAAATGGGGGGGTGAGGAGGGAACAGATTGGATGTTGGGTGTGTGTAGGTGCGGGGCGTGTAGCTGGTGAATAGTGGCGAGGGTAAAATCAATAGTAAACTGGACGTGAAATGGAATTTGAGTCTCAGCCAGATAGGGTGCGATTGAAGAGGGATCTGCAGTGTATGCACAGAGGACAATGTTATATATGTGTGTGTGTGTGCGTGTGCGTGTGTGTGTGCAAAGAAGCTGCAAGGCAGCTAGGGCAAACAGAGGTCAAAAGCTTTACTATTTGAAGTGTCTGAGACGGTATCCCATGAGCACAGATTGTGGGTAGGATTGGTCTAAGGTGTGCTTGTCATGTAATTTTAATGCCTTTCCCTGCAAGGCTGTGACTGGGGGACTGAGGTGTTAAGTTGTAAGCGTGTGCGTGTGCATATGTGTGTGTGTGAGTTTTTGGCCATCACTTCACATTCAAAGGAGCTCTAATTAGGGGCCAGCCTCAAAACTATATCACAATATTACAAGAAAACGTATTTATTTATGGTTATTTATCTAAAGATGTAGCAAAAAATACTGATCAAAGTTTTATCGATGCTTGCAGACACCAGCATTTGTGTATGTAAGAAATGAAGGGCAATTTTCATCTTCCTTTTCACATGAGCTACTGTCATTGATGGCACGCTTCCTAATTCAAAGTGTGAATCTGTTCAGTCAAGGTACCAGCAGCAGCAGCATTAGTGGTGACTAGGGATGGGTACCGGTGTCCGGTGCCATGATGGCACCGGTTCTGACATAAACGGTAGTAACCAGACCGAAAAGCAGCGCACATTTCGGTGCTTTATTTCGGTGCTTTTTTCCTGAGCTGTGATACACTTTAGATTCTAGCCAATCATTTTACGTTTCCGAGGATAGTAGGCGGGGCCAGGTACGTACGTACGTACGTTCTGTTAAAGCAGAGCTACAGATTAAAAATGCCCAAGGCGAAGCGGTTAAAAGTCTGGCTGTACTTCACAGCAAAATATGCAAACTCAGCAGCCTGCAACAAGTGCTTTAAGCTGATACTGTGATACTGTCAAAGGAGGTAACACCTCGAATCCGATGAAACACCTGGCGACGCATAGCGGTTTTTTTAAAAGCCCAGAAATGCGCCGTATTTGATAGCTTGCTGCGAGACCTCACACCGAGCACATCTACTGCGGGTGGGTTGCCTGTTATGCAACATCCCCCAAAAACACGAAGAGGAGAGTCCTGGCCCCTAGCCCTGCCAGTGTAGCAGGGATGATGACGGCAGCAGCAGCCGTTCTTCTCTGCGTGAGTAGGCTAACCACGTTATTACATTAATGCATGTAAGGTGAACTAGCAAACATCATCATAGCTACATGCTGCTGTCTTCTTGTTTGATGGCAGATACTCCCTTCACCCTGGCTAAAAAGGCTAAAATGACCAAAGAAAAAGTGGAAAACAGTTAAACATGAGAGGTTTAGGACAAAGTTTGTGTTTTTTCCATTGTTTAAGCACTGCTTCCAGCCAAGAGTGATACCATATATGCCCCATAGCTGCAGAAAAGGCTAACATTGATATATTTTTACAAAAAACAGCTGAACATGAGAGGTTTTTGGACCAATTTTGTGTTCTCCATTCTTTAAGCACCGGTTTGAGCACCGTTTGAGCACCGGCACCGTTTCAAAAGTACCGATTTGGCACCGGTATCGGATAAAACCTAAACGATACCCATCCCTAGTGGTGACACACCATTATATCCAAGTTAAATGTAAGCATAAAAGTAGCTGAATTTATGGGTTTTTCTGGAAATTGTAGCACTTTAGAAAAACAATGACTAAAGTAACTTAACCTTGTGAGTGTTCAGGAGCTATGCAATACAACTGAGAAACATTTTATACCTGGGAATGTTTTATCTTTTTAACCAGCTGCTTGAAGCCCTCCTTTACTACCATGTAGCTTCATCAGTAGTGGGGCTGAACGATATATCGCATTTGCGATAATATCGCGACATGATCAAGTGCAATTTTCTAACCGCAAAGGCTGCGATTATACTCTGGACATGTCCAAATTCATGGGCTGCATCCTCCTGAGGCCGCATTTGTAGACAGATTACGTCACAGCGACGCGCCGAAGGCTGTCCAAATTACTACCATATCCCAGAATTCATAGCGCGGCCCAGCCAAACTCCAGTTTCCAACAATGGCGGCCGCTACTAAGTTTTAAAATTACTCATACTAATCTTTCTGGGTCACAAAATAAACTTTTAAAATATTTTCAGGCGAGAAAGTAGTTGTGTAAACATCGAATATCTGCTCGGTTTATCAAGATATCCCATATTTGCAAAAGTGCTTCGACGTTTTCAGAGGCGTCTGCTACCCACCAGCTCGACAGCTAGCCGGGAGCTCGAGGGTTACTGATGCGGCCGAGAACGGCACAACTCCCGGCACATCATTTTCAGATCACCGCGGAGTTTCGCTGCTCGGGTTAAACGTAATATATAAGTCACTTAGACAACCTAAAAATGTTATTGTTGGGCTTTTTTCAGTGTTTTGTTTGTTCGTGAGTAAATCGGTTTGGCTGAGATTAAAGTTATTAGATTAGATAAAATAAAACTTTATTAATCCCCCGGGTGGGTTCCTCCTTGGTTTTCACACAGCTGACTAAACGTCAAACAGAAAACTTATTAAACAGAAGTATGAGACAGTCGAGAATTTACACCAGTGTCTGGTTATATTTTAGATAGCAAGAAGCAGACGGCCGAGTTTATTAAACTCCACCGAGACAGCGGTGACGCTAATCAGAACTAGCCTTCTGATTCAGAAGGCTAGACCGTCCAATTTCACGCCTTTAAATTTTAAAGGCGTGTTTGTGTGTGTGTTTATACAATTGCTATTATGTTTGCACTTTATGTGTAATGTTACTGACTGCAGAGATCAGTAAGATGTGTGTATTTTTTATTTATTAGTTTTATTTATTTAATATTATTTTTTAATTGAATGACTGTCTAGTAGTTCACAGATGTCGAAAAACTGAGTGTGGTAAAGCCACTGATTTTGTTTATGTATATTTCTGCAATCTGCACATTGTACTGACTTTCATTTTAATGTTTACACCAGGGTTCCTTGTCAGCACTTTATGCTCAGATGTTTGTAAGCTAAAAATAAACTATTGTGTATGTTCAAATATACTGTTGTGATTGAAGAAGTTAAATAAAAATGTCAGTCATCAATTCATGCATCACCTCATGTCATCATAACAGAGGTCTGTCTTCCAGGAAAGAACAGTTTAAAATTAATGTAATATAGTATTGGCCATACTATATGATGTATTGCTTGTCTTTGTTTAATAATACAGAAGACAAAGACCTTAAAAAATAATCGCATATCGCATCGCAATCGCAATATTGGGGCAAAAAATCGCAATTAGATTATTTTCCATAATCGTTCAGCCCTAATCAGTAGCTAGCAATGCTTGGTTGTTTATCTTTGGGTCGCGCATCTGCAGCTGCTAGTAGCTCCTCGTCCTTCATAGTGTGGTTCTAATCCACAGTGATTTTTGCCTTGAAGCATGTTTGCTTCATGGGAACTGTTTTCTGGGTTCCCACGAAAGATGTTGGGGGTTGTTGAAGCAGCTTCTTTTTTAAGTAGCAAATTGTCATCTGAGGCTGACATGTGGTTGTTCTGCACACTTTTCCATCATGTCTGAAATTATTAGGGGTTGTTATCGTGGATGATATGATGAGCTCTAAGCACCATTGCTGGTGACGGAGTGTGTTGATGTTTTTGCTGACAGTGATACAGAGAAGTTAAAAGGTAGAAAATGTTTTGAAACAATTACTTTAATTATAGCTCTCATGTTTTTGGGAGTGCTGTGTTTTGGCAAAGAAAAAGATGGTGATAACTTGATTGTAGTCACGGAGAAACTTAAAAGAAGAGTAAGATTTTACCATCATTCTTCAAAATAGTATATGTGTGTGTGTGTGCGCTCGCATCAGTACAAGTGCTTGATGAGCGTAATAAGACCTGTCTGCCTCCTTGACAGGAAGGTCATTTGGCAAGAATGTAAGTGAAAGAAGGCAAAAGGAAAGTGCACTGAGGGAAAATAGTCAGGACACAAGCTGGGAGAATGAAGGTATTACCAAATGAAATAAAGGCTGAGATGAAAGTGGAAGTTAAGCACAGGTGTGGAGCAAAAGTTGAACAATGATGGAATGATTAGGCTTTTACTGCGTAATCAGCCTGTCCTTTTGTGCGAGTTCTAAAAAAAAAGGTTTCTACCAAAAAATGAGAGGAAAATATATTTTCTGCGAAGGGTACGTTTGTGCTTAATAGACTTTCGTCCACTTCGTGCTGGACAATCCTGTTAATCTATGCTGACTCCTACCATAGGAACAACACATCAGACATCTTTGTCTTTGCTTAATTGGAGTGTTGAGTTAATGCATTTTTGACTTTTTCTTCTTTACTGTTCGATATTTCAAAACAAGCAGAAGGCCCCTGCAGGTTTTATTTAATGACCATAAACAGAATGAGGCTTCATTCAGCTCCCAAAGCACCGTTGCTTACTTGAAATAAACATAATTCTGTTTTGAATTAAATTTCATGGGCCCATTCAATTCTATTACCGGTGATCGGAGCTGATGCTGTCGTTATCATGAGCTCAAACTTGCCAACTCTTCTCAGCAGAAATTTCTTCACTGAGTGCTGCCATGTTGATTTATAGTGGATCGCGTTACTAAATGTCGGAGAACCTGGAGCTCAGTGATGAATTATAACTTTCAATTTATTTTTCTCCAGTTCCCAGGTGAACATGCACTGGCAACAGGCACAGCAGAAACATTCTTGAACCTTAAGAAATAACATACAATACTAATACATTTTATGTGCACTCGATATTTTTTTTAAGTTAATTCTAAAGATATTCGATCAAATTTACAACTCACCATCTTTTAATTAAAATTGTCATTTCAGGAATGTCCCATGATGAAATAACAAAATATGTGGCCACACTTTGAACTCTTTGAGGCTCTATTTAGTCATAACACTGGTTTAAGCTTAAAGATGCCAAGATTTTAGTTTGGAGTGACAAGAAGGGACAGGATTAGAGATGAGTACATCATAGGGACAGCTCAGGCGGAGCAGTTTGAAGACAAAGTAAGCGAGGCAAGATGGTTTGGACATGTGCAGGGGAGGGGTAGTGGATATATTGGACAAAGGATGTTAAATATGGAGCTTCCAGGCAGGAGGGAAAGAGAAAGACCTCAGAGAAAGTTTATGGATGAAGTGAGAGGGGACATGTAGAGAGTTGGTTTGACAGAAGAGGATGCTAGGGATGGGGTGAGGCAGATGAACTGCTGTGACGACCAGTTGATGGAAAACAACCAGTTTAAAATAAATACTTAAGGCACTTGTCAGTGTTGGTAAAGATGCTAACAGGCTGAAGAGTATCATTACTTTTGCAGGTATGCTGCTATAAACCAATATATGTTGGCAGAAGTTACATTTTGTTTTGATGATCACCCTGGTAGAACAAAATTTGGTACGTATCCTTTATATAGATACTGAGATATATCTTTGAATATGGGGCACAGCCAAGTCTTTGGTCATTACCCTCTTGAATGCATGCACTAAATGTAATGGCAAATAATCTAATAATTGCTGAGATATTTGGACCCACAAACATCAGATGGAGCTGTATTCACATCTGACAGACAGATCAACATTACCAACCTCTGAACAACAGCTTAAAAAAGGAATAGCAAGCGCGCATCGCTGTCGGTACACCTCTGTATGTGCAGGTGTATAATATGCTGCATGTATGTGAGTGTGTCTGAGTCGTTATGTCCCTATTCAAGCGTGCTTTGGGCAGTGACTTAGGGCTTGAAAGTAGAGCAAAGTGGACCATGAAAAAGTTATACGATCAGCCGCATTCTCCCTCCCTCTTCAGGCAGCTCTCTGAGCCGTGAAAGGGAGAAGAAAAAACATAGGCTGTTGTAAATGAGAAATGCTTGTTTTTTTGCGACGGCAGTGCTGATCTCAGCAGCACTCATTGCGGAATGTGTAAAGAATAGCTCTGGTTTGTTTAGCTAGCTGAAAGTATCACGTTGAATAATCGCACCCTGTCCAGCAGACACAATGTGCTATTGATTTGTAGTACGTATATCTACATATAAATACAATTTCCAAGTAACGCTCAGTATGGTAGAACATAGAGCACCTTTGCAGATGTTCACTGTATCTGCTAGATTATTTCCTTTTTGAAAGACATCCACTGCCCGCTACTTATTACCCAAGGCTGCAGTGTGCAATTATTCTGGGTATTGAGGCAAATCTAGTATAAACCCAACCCAACTTTGTTTGGTGTAGAAAAACATCTCTAGGCATTTCAGAGTGACACTGGCAGAATGTGTGTGTGTGTGTGTGTGTGTGTGTGTGTGTGTGTGTGTGTGTGTGTGTGTGTGTGTGTGGTGCTCTAAAGAGTCTGAGAGGGTCAAATCCCCTCTGCATCAGACCCTGTGCCTGGACCTAGGTCACACTCCACCTCCTTGGAGCTCCAACCTGCAGAGACAGCATCCACTTAAGTACACACACACACACACACACACACACACACACACACACACACACACACACACACACTCTGCACATTCTAACGCTCCAAATGAGTTCCCATGGGACTGCATGTCTCCTGTCAGGACCTGCTGTTGCTTAGAGACTGGTCCTGGGGCAAAGCAGTCACACACACTCTTCTTCACTCTCCTGGCCTTGTTACACTTTTAGTAAGAATGATGGCACTCAGCTGCTGATTGTCCGTGAGCATAAAACACTGTGTGCTTGGTTTTAACTGCATTTGGTAGACGAAATAGAGTTATATTCTTAGATTATATAAATCCACCAACTGCCTTTTCCCCCCTCTCTAGTTTTGTTTCTGGAAAGAGCAGCAAAAATATGAATCGCTGCATCCTCTCTCCCGTGTTTATGTAATGTATTTGCACACAGAAGCGTAGTCTTGTGCTCGCTGTCCTTATTGGTAGCCCGAGTAGTTTTATCACCCAGCTCCATTATTAGTTCAGCAATTACACACAAGCAGAGTATTTTACCAGAGATAAATCTACTAGCTGCTTAGAGAACGGGAGTTTTCTATCTTGCTTTCTCACAGCGTGTTTCACTGGGGTAACTCTGATTATAACACAACCATATGCGCTTCGATTCAGGATACATTTCTCCGTGTCTGTGTGTGCATGCATGTTGAAAGAGGAAGATAAATGGTCTTTCTGCCTCCTCGGCTGGATTGTGCATCAAATGTGCTGATTTGCCAAAATAAAGACAAAAACTGTTTACCAGCGTTTTGTGGGCTGCTGTGCTGACAGAATGCAGATGATTTTGGATATTTCAAATGTCCTAACCGGCACTTAGAGACTTAAAACCTGAGGGCTGCTTACTTCCCTCAACTCAAATCTCCTGCTTATGAATGTGGTAGTGACCAAGCTTCTGCTGAGAGCCTTTCACTCACCATATCATTACTTCAGTTGCCTCTACAGTATAATTTTGCACTTTCTGTTTGGATCTCTGCTTTATAACCTACGTTCTAGTCAACATTTTCATGGTTTCCAGTGTACCCACGACTCTATTATACGCTTGCATCATTCTTTGTTTTTTGTCTTTTTCGCTCTGCCAGCTGTACAATAAGCTTCGATGTGACGACCAGCCGATGTTGGAGCACGTGGAGCAGCTTCTGGGCGAGCTGGGGGGAGAGGTGGAGGGAGAGGATGCAGATCCAGCCTTGGATGAAGATTTTGAACCCTGTAGTGATGATGATGAAGAGGAGGATGCAGAAGCACCCATGGAACACTGACCGCACCTCCCTGCTTGTATTTTGTGATTTCACTTTTCTCCCATCATGTCTCTCTGTAGTTCATGAGATCTCAAAGGTGCCTTTTTTTAAATGGTTTTCCTCTTCCACCTGCTTATCAACGATTAAATCTGAAATCCACTGATATGCACAAAAGAGCGGCATTAAAAGCAGCAGTCTCCTCAATCTCTTTCAGCCAGTTGTTTAATGCTTTCACTGAAATAAGTCCGTACTTGAGTAATGCTTCCCTTAATCTCCTTGACAGAAGTTTATTAAGAAATGAGTTTTAAAGCTTTACATCTCAGCAGCAGCAGAAGCTGAGCACCTTTGAAGGCTTTTTTACCTCTTATGCGCACCCACGCTCGGTTTCTACAAGCAAACATACCCGACACATACAAACAACAACACAAAGGGAGCATGTTAATTACTTCAGCTCTTCCTCAGTACGACAGCAGGAGCGTTCCCCTCTGAGAGTGCAGAGTGAGCCATCTCATGTAAGAGTTACTCGAAATGCCAACTTTACATGCAGCTCTGTTATGTTAAGTTTATGTGCATTTCATTTCATTCTCCTGCTTTAGAGCTCATTTAATTCAACAAGACATAAAAGAGAATTTGACTACCTGATGCAGAAAGCGATTCTCTGAGCTTGACTGTTGAAAGTGACTTGAGCCCTTTCAGAAAGGAGAAACTAGCTTTTAAATGCTCAGGCAGGGTTATGTTTTGTCGTACCTCAATAACGGACAGAAGCTTTTCACTTTCTTTAGAGCCGAGTGCAGCAAGGTGAAGAGAGTGCTTTGAAATCTGAGTGGGTGACTGTGTGCGTGCGTGCATGTGTGTGGCAAGATAATTATGTCGCTCGAACAGTTTTATCAACAGCAGAAAAACCCAAAGTGTGAAACATTCACAACATGGCAGTTAACTAGATGATGACATGTTTGAAAGCTAATGTATGAAAAATTTGAATAGAGTTTTTCCACACTGCAACATCGTATTATCCTTTTGTTGCCTTTCAAACATGCAGGCAGTCAGTCGGCGTCTCTTAGCTGCCTCAGTTTTAAGCATCTGTTTGATTAGATTTTTTTAGCATAGAGAATGCGTGTCTCTATGTAGGTGTATGAGCTGTGACTTTTGCGCTTTGATATATTTTTGGTGCGTGTCGAGTTTTTCTCCCTAGATGCCTTTAGCAGGAGGGACTGCTCCATGCGACAGACATTCACCAACGCACAACCTCCACGGAGTATTTCTCCATGCACCATGCCTGTTAAACATGACACACCACAGGCTTTCGCTGCTGCACGGCCCCTTTGAAGAATTTCATAACCGGTAAATGGGAACGTTATCTGAGATCCCGATCCCGATAGTGACCCGACTGCAAGCTGAGAGGTCTGTTTGGGAATGCGGGGGTTCAGATAGTGTGAGTTGATAGTGCGCGTTAGTGTTTAAGGAGCATAAAATACAGCTCAGGAGAAAAGTTACAGATATAATGCTGTGTGTGTATTTGTATATGCAGCAGATTATCGTAGCTTAATGTGATCTGATGTGTTGTTATTTGTGGACTGGGCTTTGCTCAGAAATATTCAATGTCTGTGATGTTTGGTACATGGTAATGTACCAGTGCAGGCCTTGAGGAATGACTACCTGGAGCGATGCTGTCATCTAGCATTTGCCTTTTATAATTAAAACAAGCTCCACTGTGTGTGTGTTTTTTTTCTGTGCGTGTGTGTGTGTCCGTCCATGCGGCTCATTTGTGGTGTGGTGTGATTAATGACTCCAGGGGCGAGTGAGCACTGGCGGTCAGCCCTTTCTGGTTATTCTGAGCTGACCTAGTGTGAGTGGGCCATAGTCGGCACAAAGCCTTAGGTGATCTCAAAATCCTTGGCCATTCTCTCACCTGTGCATCAGCTTCAGCACCGCAGGAATACTTTCTCTCGCTGAGAGAGGGGTGTGCAGATACTACACAAGGACACACATTCAATCACCGGTAAAGGACACTCACTGTTTGCTTGCTTTCTTTCCAGCTCTGGCTGGAAATTCCTCTCTGAAAGGCCAGAATTGGTCTCTGAGTGTGCCAAAAATACAGTAATAATCATACTTCTATTAATATATGGCCATGCCTTTTTATCTATGAAGTGTGATCGCTTCATTGTGTATATAGGTAATGTCTGAGATGCAGTAAGTTGTTTTTACCTGTGTGCAAAAATGTCTTTGAACACACAGTGCAAAGGTCTCCAATCTCCAGAGAAACCAGTCCATAATTAGGGTGTGTGTCTGTGTGCATTTGTATGTGTGTTTTTTTCTTTCTTTCTTTTTTTTTAAATTTATTTAATAATCGACGGTAATGAGATGAGCGGAGGGGAGAATAATCCTGGATTAACAGCTTAAAAATGCATGTGTTGTCATAACAACCTCCTGATTGGGACTTAATCATTGAAATACAGTCACACAAACACTCATTCTCTCTCTCTCACACACACACAAACTCCCCAATCCAGGAACCACCAGTTGTCCGTGCATCAGATCGCTAGATACTCCTAGCTGTGTGCGTGTGCTGTTTATCCTGTGCTGGTGAATGTGTCGTTGACTTAATTAGAGAGTTAAGCAGGGTGCTCCTCTGAAGGGATTAAGGGGGAAATTATCAGAATCTGGAGACTTAATGCTGAAACCAGTTAAACGGAAGCAGGAGGAGGGGGATCAAAGCTCAGAGGAGAAAAGAGTTTGAGAGGTAGTTTGACTGTTTATACGCACATTCACATGTTCATTTATGTAAACTGTCCCCTTGAAGTCACGCTTAAGCACTCATATTTGGTTTAGGGTATACAAGCAATTTGTTCACCCTTTCAAAGCTGCTGTTTTTTTGCTCTTTTTGAGTCTTGGGCACTCGGGATGCTGGAGAGGCTCATGGATATTCTGGGATGCTAAGCAAGAGCCTAGGAGGCGACAGAAAATCAGATAAGCAGGACAAAGACGATCGGACAAAATCGTCTCGACTGACTTTAGGATTGACAGGAACTGTGCGTCCTTCATCCCCATCATGTTCTTAACGCTGTGGCTGTGCATCCAAATTGTGAATTAACAACGTAATGCAAGTGATGTTATCTAACCAAAGGGTTTTCCTGACAGCCATGAATACATTGACGTTTATCCTCTGCTGTGAAACCATTTCGCCTATAGAACAGTTTCCTAATAGATGAACTGTGTGCACGGCCTGGAAAACCCCGCTGATGAATTGACACACAAACCCCACAGCTTTGTGGGACTTGTGTGATCATTAAAATATTCAGTGAGGCGCAAGGTTATGTCCGTTATGATTTATTTGACTCTTAAATGTAAGATTTGTTGAGGGAAAACTTTGAGGGTTTTTTTTCCTCATTAGTTTTCTGGAGAAACTCTCGTAAATAACTCTCAGAAAAGTCATCTTCATCATTGATCTGTGTTTTTGGTCAATATGGCTATTTTAGACTCTTCCCACTGCTGCTATTGTCTGAGGATTGAATGGGTTTGTGCATCTCTGCACGCTCGCAGTTTGTGTGTGTGTGCATAGTAATCTTTGGTGGGAACATCTGTCTCTCAGAGATAACATAACCGAGGAATTAGGCATGCTGTCTTACCACCGAGCATCACATCTCACTATTACAGCCCCCTAAATTATACCCTATTATACCTCTCTGTGTATATGTGTGTGTGTATGTGTGCAGATGAGTGTAAGCAATGTGCTGACAGTGTCATGTCCTTGGGGGACTGTGCCACATGTTAGAGTATCGCTTAGCCCACCACCTTCCCTAATCCTTAAATCCATTGTAGACCAAAATTCACATAGTCATTTCCACATAATACAAGTCTTACGCAAACAAGTTTTGACTCAACGAGAAAGCCAAGCAAAAAGTAAATAATTGAAATAACACAAAAAAATAGACTAGCAATCTCTATGATAAATTGGCTTTACGTGGTTCAGAATTATACACAGTAATGCAACGTTTTTGATGTAAAAGCTCTAAACAGCCTGGATCCGCTTAGCTTTCCATATATTACACCTGTCTGAGCAGTATCTCTTATGCATCAGTGGTGACAGATTACTCTTTGAAGTGTACTCTTTTATGGAAGTTCAAAAGCTCACAAAAGCTAACAAGGTGATGCATCAAAATCACAGAAAATTCAGAGTCCTATATGATAAAATATGTGATTAAAGGATCATCTCGCTATTCAACTCACGAAAAAGAGAATTTCTACCCTCTTCTTCTTCTTTTTTACATTATTTTCCTTTTTGCTTCAGTGTCATTTGGTGGTTGAATAAAACAGTTAGAATAATACCCTTGCTGTTAGTATAACACCTACACCTAGGAGTGTACAGAGATCCAGTAAAAAGAGGGAAAATTGGAGAGAAACTGTATTACAGTCTCTTTTACAGCACAAGGAAAACTTTTAATGAATGTCACTGTGGGGGGAAGAGGAATAGGAAGGGCGCTGTAATAATAACACCACAAAAGCACATTGCGCTGCAAAGGTGTGTGCAGTACAACAGCATTCAAACATGTAAAAGATATGGTCTGAATGAAGGGAATTGAGATGACAAAGTGTAATGGTGCCTTTCCTTCTGCACAGTCAGAGAACAGCCGGGGGAGCTGAAGGCAGCCCCACTGACCTGGTTGAATCAAAGAGAAGGGCAGGAGGCGAGATCGCAAAAAAGGGAAAGAAAGGAAGCGAGCAAGAGACGGGGAAGTGTCTCATTTATACAACACTGCAATTTAGGTCGATGGAGCATTTCAGTAGCCGTAAGGGGCTCTTTTTGCTCAGTGCAATCTATAGCCTACCCGCAATCTAACAATCAAATGCGGTGCCAATAGAGGCGACCCTGCCTCAGCAGTGAGCTCTCTGTGACTGCTGGTGTATTTTGACCGAGTGCCAGCTTTAGTTTTTATTCCTCATTAATTCTCAGAAGCGATTGACTGAAGAAACCGCTTCCTCTCCATCATAAATCAACTCACACTCCTGAGTGTGTGTGTGTGTGTGTGTGTGTGTGTGTGTGTGCTCACACAGCAGCAAAACATGTACACACCAGGGGGCGAATCTTGGGGCTTAGGTAATGGTTTAATCAGTCACTGACAGAAAGTACAGTGATATTGCGATTGCTAATTTTCATGTGACCCCAGTTTGGATAAGTGTGTGCGTGGGAGCCTAAAAATCTAGTGATATAATAATGTGAAGATTCCGCTATTGCCTCGCTATTCATGGATAAATAGGCTTTTGAAATGACACGCTGTGTTTAGCGTTCAATCTCCACCTCTTAGGTTCTTTTGTGTGCGACTGTTTTCATGGATTTCCCCATTAGAGAGTCGGAGTTATGAACTGGAGCAGTTTGCTTTTATATGATCTCTGTGATTATCAGCATTTGAGGACGCAGAAGTTGCAGCACATTTGAATGTCTCCAAATTAAACTCTGGGAAAGAATGGGGTAATAGTGAGTGTGCGTGTCAGAGAGGGAGAGGTAGCGATAGAAAGGTTTGATGCTGTAACAGCTGCTAATTATTGCTGCTCTATATTTCACACAGTCTGTTTGATCTCCGGTCCTGTGGAGAGAGATAGGGATTCTCGGTTTCTGTTTCTCCCAAATTCGCGCGCTTTACACACAGGCTCAAGGGTCACAGGGAGGAGAAAGCAGACCCATGCTCTAATTACCGAATCTCTGCAAAAGATGACTTATTTGTAGCCAACGCTTCAGGACAGAAAGTGTACATTTTGTGTATTGCTTTTGAGCCTGTATTTATGTCACCCCTTGCTGAAGCCCCCCTCATGTGTTGGGCTGTGTTCACTGATATCACGGAGGGCAAATCAATCCAATCTCTCAAAGCGCTCTGGGTAGTCTAAGCCCATAGACCATCTGGATACCGCTCTGTTCTCTTCTGTGTTCTGCTCCCCGAGTGCCGGCCGCTGCAGTGATCAACTATTTGGCAAGCAGCTTTGACACATCACCAATCACCAGGCTTGAATACATAGCAACAGTTACCAGCATCCATAACCCTTGGCGAGATATGTAAGAAAGTCATCTGTGTGTGTGTGTTTATTCTTGTTTTAGTGATTAAATAAGTTTTTTCTTCTATATACACTTTTAAAAAGTGTTGTTTTGAAGCAGCTAGATGGTGAAATTTGGTTAAAGAATAAACAGATCTTTAAAAAATTGTAAAGGATAATAAGATGTGCAGAATGTTTCGAGTCTTCTTCTACGGCTGACAAAAGAGTCACAATTAGTTTTTCTTTCGTGCCTCTGGGATGGTCAGGACACACAGTAACTGCTTTCCAAATCAACAAATTGCTGCATTTCTAAAAAACATTATGATAGAATAAAAATCTAATAATTTTGTACCATTTTAAAATCATCCATGTGCACTCTTTGACAAAGGCTTGCATGAAAGATGTAACCACTGCAGAAAAACCATGCAGTATTAATTCTTAATTTGGACTTTATCAACAAGAATGAGACGGGGGAGAAAAAAAAAGCATGAAAGCCCATTTATTTTCACTCACGCTTTATTGTAACTTATCAGATTCATTCATTTCTGTCTTACAAACTGATTTGTTAAATGCTTCATGGAGGAAAAAAAAACAGTTTTTAATGTCACACATGGAAGGTTGTGTAAAAGGTCTATCACTGAAGCCATGGAGTGTGGGGTAAGCATTGTACTACTGGTCAAGGTTAAATTCACATTTTATTTTGGTGTTTCTCATCATTCTAATATTATCATATACTGTCAGAATATTTACACTATAGAGAGAAAGCAGGTCTTTACACGTGTCAGATATGGAAATTAGATGTTGTTCTTCCTGCTGTGAATGAGTGTGTGTCATCAGAATTACCTTACACCCGCACATACAGTCCACAAGAAGGTTAAAATGTCTTTGCCATATTCACCGGCCACTGGAGCGTTATTTATGTTAGCTGAAAGTCACTCTCTAACTCAGATAACCTGTATGAAATGGAGATAAGGGGAGAGTATTATCACTGTCTCTGTCCCTGGCATGAAGGATACTTCAAAAGGCAGCTGGTCTGTCTGTGGTTCAGAAGGAAAGAGAGAAGATGACACAAGCTTAGCTTGTCTTTGAATAGCAGGTGCACCTTTCTCTTTATTTTGCTTGTGAATGAGGAATGATGGAAAAAGCAAGGGATCAAAGTCTGTTCTTTCACTGTCTGTTTAAACACAGCAAAGGCTAAATGGAGAAACAAATTCTCATTTGAAAACAGTCAATAGTTTGGCTGTTTGTGTGTATGCATGCGAACGAGCATGTGTGTCTCGGTGTGTATCTGTGTCTGAAGGCATATGTGCAATAAGAGTTGGAGTTGATACTACTAAAAGCACTGATACATCCCGATTTCAAATAGCAGGCCTTTCTTCAAACCATACATTCCTCTTTTCTCTCTCCCACAAGCCAGTGCTGCCAAGAAAGATTAATAAACACGGCACCCACTCTCAAAATCATAACGCCTTCTGTTGAAACTTCACTGGCCACGATCTGTCCATGATAGGCTGTGGATTCAAAGGTTGCAGAGCTACTGGGGAGAGTGGAGAGATTGGGGTTGCGTGGAAAGTGGGCGACTGGGGAAGGAGAAGGGTGGGAGGATGTGATAGCAGGATGGAGGGAAACAGGGAGGAGATGGAGAAAGGGGCGAAGTGAACATGATGAGGGAGGGAAGGGTGGCGAGGGGTGAGGGGGTGAGGAAGTGGAACTGGCTGTGGGTGGATGGCAGGAGAGGGGGGTGAGCTGGAAGTCGAGGAAGAGTGAGGGGGCATGGATAGGCCTGTGTGCTGTAAAATGATGTGATGGAGATTCGAGAGAGGGGAAGATGGTGCGAGTGGGGTGAGGTTTGGGACACCCAGAGCTATGGGCTGACTAAAGTTCTCTTGTGGGTTGACGTGTGGAAGTGGGAGACTGACCTGGAGGGTGTGGTGTACTTGCTTATGCATCGTGTCTGTGTGAATTAACTGGGCTTGAGGCTGCGGAGATGAGTATTGCTCCTCTGAATTCCCACAGTTCTCTGTCTGCAGGTTGTGTGTGTAGTTTGCCTGCGTGTTTTTGTCTGTGTTTTCTTGTATGTTTTCCAGGACTTTCTGCATGTGCTCTCTTGCCTGCTCTTGCAGGAGACGATATTTGTCCATCTCTTCAGCGGTAAAGCTGATCGGCGGAGCTGTCTCTCCACCTGTCTGTTCATCGTCAGTTCTAATCTGTGATGGGCAGGCATTTGGCATGCTGCTGGGATTTGACCCAACTGGAGAGCATTTCTGACTGTTAGTGGTTGCTCCAGGATCTGTGCCACAACTCTTAGCTTCCTCTTCCTCTTCTCTCTCCTTCTCCTGACTCTTCTCAAGCAGCCCCTTTTTCTTCTGAGCCTTTCGCTGAATTGCAGGTAGTTTTCCTATAAGGGGCAGAAGCAACCTAGATGGTTTTTGTAGCAGTAACTTACTGGGGGATAAAGCTGAAAGGGTTGCGCCTGGGCCCCTCGTGTTGACAGAGGCAGAGGGCCCTTGGCTAGACTGTGAATCCTTTAGCTGTGAAAGACTTCGGTCACAATTATGTGTGTTGACACTTGGAACTGTCGGTGAAAAAGTGGATCTGTTGGGAGATGAATGTGTGAACGGGCTCGAGGAGAGGGCAGATGAAATAGACGTGAGGCTGCTCTGCTTTTTTGCCTGCTGACTGGCCTCTGCAGCCCCCGAGGACGTCTTGCAGGAGCTAACTGTCAACCCATCCATAGTGACTCCTGAGCAGGTGCTACTCCTGCTCCACTCCCAGCTCAGCTCAGACATGTTGGTGCTGCTACAAGGGCTGCAAGAGCGTGGGCTGTGGCATCTGCTGTCCTGTGTGTTGATCACACTCTGGCAGCTGTACGTCTGTCTGCTTGTCCACCACTCAGGGCTCGAGAAGTGTGTTGAACTTGAGCGTCTGGTGCCTGCACATATCCTTGCACCGCCCGGGCTGTCTCTGCTGTCAGCTCCTGTCCTGGAGCCTGATGTGGACCTGTGTGTCCCCCTGTCTTCCCAGCTGTCACTGCTGCCCCATGTCCATCTATCCCAGTCGACATCTTCAGTGCTAAGATGTCTGCGCCTTTTGCCCCAGCGCTTAGGACTGGGGCTAAACCTTGCAGCCTTATCCCACTCCACTGCTCTGCTCCTCGAGCTCCACCCAGTCCTTGACCTCACCTCCTCACTACCTCCAGGACAGGCCCCTCTCATCCACTCCCACTCTTCTGTACCTGAAGTCAGGCCTCTGTCTCGGCCACCTGAATGCCCTTGTGCTTCCCTCCCCCTCTCCTCCCAGAATTCACGATGCCTCAAACTCTTCCTCTTACTATGAATGAATTTCCTGTCCCCGTGGAGGAGTTTTCGCTTTTTCATCGAGCTGTTACAGCAGCTGTTGTCAGGGTAACAGCAGTCAATGAAACTCCTGGGGTTGCTATGGTGACCCCTTTCCCAAAACAGCTTTGAGTTACATCCTGGTGAGAAGGAATGTAAGGAGAAGTGAGACCGCCAGGGAAAAGTCGCCACGTCTCCGTCTCGCTTTCCCTCCTTCTCGGTGTCTCGGTCTGCTGTGTGTCTGCTGAGATGGGAGTAGACGCTGGAGTGTTCTGCCTGCTCTCTGTCTGGCTGTGACTGGCATTCAGTGCTGTGGCTCCTATGAGGCCTCCTCTTCCTGACAGAGACAGATACTGGCTCAGCCTCACATCTCCCCAGGAGACAGCTGCTCCCTGCTCCCCCCACCTTCCTCATCCTCGTCTCTCTTTGCCTCCTTTTCTTTCCCCATCTCCCTCCAGTTTCTCCTCTCCTCTCTCTTCCAGTGGAGACTGTAGAGATAACACTCCTCACTTTGCACCTTGCTGATTGGCGCTTGTCTGAAGTTTTTTCCTTCTCAGCCATCTTTCTCTTCCCCAGCTTGTGTTTCTTTGTGCTGGCTTTCCTCTTTTTGTGTGATACTTCAGAGACACCCACATACGGCTGTGGAGCACTGGCACACTTGCACATTGTCTCACTCCCACACTCACACCTGGATGGACTGATGCACATCTCCTGTGTGCCAGGCTGGGTGACAGACTCTAATTTACAGCTCAGGGCTGTGAAGGCTTTCTCCCTGATCCCTCTCGCACCCTCTAATCTGCCTCCCAGAGGATTCTGGAAGTTTGTGTCAGAGCTGTCACTATGAGTGGGGTCAAATGGATGGGGAGCTGCCCGCATGCAGTTCTCCATACTTAGCATGCATCGTTCTTTTTCTGGTCTTCTTTCTGATGATAAAAGGTTTTTGTTCTTTAGGAACAGGTGTGCTTCTGTCTCCACATCGATATGTTGCTCTGCTTTGAAAATTTCTGCAGCTTTTTTCTCCCTGTGTGCTCTCAACTCTTGTCTTATCTGTCTTTGTAAACACGATTGAGTGTCTGGTTTAAGAATAGCTGGTACGCGTAGTTTTGATTCATCTGAAAGGGAACACAACTGATTTTGTTGTGAGTCCTTCAGATCCTCTGCGACTTTTTCTGGCCGTTGAAGGTTCAAGCAGAGCGGGTTGCAGCTGTAGGAGATGTGTGGTTGAGACTTGGTGAACTTAAGCAAACTGACAGGCCATCTCAGACGGGTAGAGCCATCCTTCCCGAGCACACACACATCCTGACTCGCCTCCCGCTCGCTCTCCGTTTCTTGCTTTTCCTCTGACTTGCCTTCTGTGTGTTTGGTATCCGTGTGTGCTACTGCTGATCCTATGCCCCATACGGTCACCTGAGACGCCGAGAACAGCGAATCATGACTCTGATTATCAGGTGCTGATGTGGAAATAGGAAAGTGTTCTTTTACTAAGTCTCTTTTTTCAATCTGTTCCTCCTCCTTTATGGCCTCTCTTGGGAACGGGTGCATGTCGCTTGGTAAGACACTGTCAGTGCCAGACTTATCCTTTTTTTCACTTGCGCTGTGTTTCCTCTCATCTGCTACCCCAATTTCCCTGTCAATATCTTCAATTATTCCCCTTATCCTTTCTTTCATTTGTTCCCTCTTCTCTCTCTCCTCCTCCTCCAGGTCTGAAAAAACAGAGGCAGAAGGCTCCAGCCTAGGCCCCCTGCGTGAGAAACAGAAGGATACTCCAAGTCTGCCTCCCACTCTCCCCTGTGAAGAGAGAGGCAGCTGAGGATACAGGCTGTGGCAAGACTGGGGGCTCACTGCAGGAGTGTTTGTATCGGCTGTCTCAGTCACTAGTGGGGATTCTGCTAGAGCAGTGGCCGGTGGTACTTGGGAAACAGAGTTGCACAGATTTTCTGACGGGTAGCTGACAGTAGTTGTCCTGGGCTGTGTAGAAGTGGATTGCTGGGGCTGGCACAAGGGTTCAGGTCTGTCCTTAGGGCTGCGGTCTCTTTGTGTCACATCTTTATCACGCTTCTGACTCACAGCTCTGACTGTGCGTCTTAGGCCATAGGTCCTTCTTTGGACTCTGCAACGAGATGTGATAGGACAAGCATATGTGACTTTAGCTGATAATACTTGTCTAAGTTTTCCTGGCATCACTCTAGATTTACACAAAGCCACTTACTGTGGCATCGTTTTTGGGTGAGGTTATGCAACAATGCAAACTTTTCTACCACAGCTCAAAGCTGCTGTTACGACACTTACTCTTAAATTTAATGCAGTCATGAAAACATTAATTGTTTGAATAATATGGAAATCGATAGAGTTTTAGACTAATAGATGGCAGAGTATATAAAAAGGAAAGGGACCTAAATTTTTAGTATAGACTCTATCTTTATAACCTAACAAGGAAAAAGAAAGAAAGCAAGAAGAGAAGGAAAGGAAAGGTGCGTTCTATTGGTAGTCACAGTAATGCTGTTCACATATTGCTACCTGATTATAGGAAACACATTTAATTGCACAGGGAATAGTTGCAATCAAGTTGATTATTGCATGATGTATTGTCTTATTGTATTAGTTGTTTTGATTGCTTTAGGTGAGCAAGGCGGGAAGCAAGTTTCCTCTCACAATTCACTTTGCTCATTTTATTTACTCATGGTTATTCTGCTGCTAATTTTTCACTAAAACCTCATGTCCTCCACCTACAAATGAATCAGATGCTCCGAGTGTCAGCAAGAGTGTGTCTTCATGATATATTTACTTCACCTGTGGACCTGTGGCCTAGCTAAGCCAGCTGAGCGCTCTCACATCTGTGGATGCATCCATCAAGCCTACGAATTGTTGACTGGATGTGACGCACTCTGACCCCCTCCCCCAGGACTCTTGCCCCTGGTCTCATTACACACATGCTGCCACATGCACGAATACACACTCCTCCCACTCACCGCTGAGTTTCCTGTTGCAGCTGTGCGAGCTGGTGCAGACGCCGAAGAGCCTTCTCCTGCTTGCGCTGGTCCTTCCATGATTTTGAGGCTACGTTACGAGCAAACTCTCTGTGCTTGAGCTCCTTCAGCCTCTGCAGGAAATGGCAATAAAGAGATAAAGAGGGATGGAGAGAGGGACAGAATCCATATGTGGACGGAGAGGGGAGATGCAAGGGTGGGAGAAAGAGGAGAAGTAAGAAAGAGTTAGTTTTAGGAAGCTCTCTGCAGGCAGCTGTCTTTCAGATCATACACATCAGTCAGCAGTGTTTGCAGATGTTCTCCTCCAAACCTCATGTCCAATTAACTCCATTCAGTCTTCAAGAAAGGACCCTTCCTTCAACACACAGCTTGAAACCAAACACCAAAACTAGTGAATAGTAGATTACATGTGTGGTTGAGATGAGCGGAATAGGCAGTTTCATGATGCTGCTGCTCTTTCTGAACCATTAGAGCAACATTTTTCATTTTGGTTAGCGCCCTTCAGTCCTACTGTGTGCCATAGATTCAGTTTATTAGTTATCACAGCTCAAATAGAGGTACTTTTGAATCTATGAAACAGGGAAGAAGACATTTTGTTTGATGATGTTAGAATGACACACTACCAAACACAAAGGCACAAGATTAAATGCTGTAAAGGCCTGACATTTTCTTCTAGACTGCTTTTTGTGTTGTGTGTGTCTGTGGGCACTTTGTAAGCAAACTGGTTGGTCTTTACCTCCATTATATTACAGGATAATTATTAATTAGTTCAGCTTTACACATGTGTGTATTTATATGAACTTATATGTCTATAGCCATAGGTGCACCAGTTCTCTTGGGGAAACAATGATTCATGCGCCTCTCTCCAGTTTCCATTTTCTGACACACTTTAATCCCTTCTTTATCCATGCTTGGCAGGTATATGTGCACGGATGCTGGTGTCTTTCTTTTTGTCTGTGCATGTCTGAAGGGTAAGGAGGGACTCGGGAGTTTGGGGATAGCTGCAGTATTGTGCACCACCATCCATCCTATTTCCCCTTTTTATTGAATCACATATTCTCATAATCTCAGCTGCTCCATAGCTTACGCATCCAAGATTTGTTGTTTACAATATATACTCTTATCCTGTAGTGCAAGTTGCGACAGGATTACACCGCACTCATTTTTAGATTATGTTATACCATTATCTTATCCATCCACGCAATATGTGTCACACTCAAACACACACATGCACACACGCACGCATGCATCAGATTAGGCTCTTACGCATCAGATTTATTTATACAGTCACTCTCTTTCACACCCAGATGCTGTGCAGGAGCGGACAGTTTTCAGGTTAATCCCAGCTGAGTCTTGCACAAGCTGGTGTCTTTTTACATTATCACTCAATGCTTAGCATCCATGTCAGCTCACTGAAGACAGCATTAGGTATATACCATAGAATCAACACTCATGCGGTTCGTATTCCTTAAAGACACTATCTAAGTTCTTGTGGAATGTCTGCAGATGTGAGCAATCATATGCTAGTGTACATCAAAAAGCCCTGAGTCGTTGTGATGCCAATGGTATTCTATGGGAAATATTAATCTTGTTCAAGCACGGAGGCATTCATAATGAACAACTGTGAATGGAGCCAGCAGGCCTAAGGATGAAAAATTTGTTGCACTGCATTGTGCTATAAAAAAAGAGTTGTTGTACTGTAAATGTCAGTGGCAATGCCTGAGAGAGAGAGCAGTCTGTAATAGATGAAATATATGAGGATAAATACTTCCTGCTTCCTGCCGCATTTGCACTCTTCCAGGTTATTGTTCTCTCTTAAACCATGTCCTACTGCAGGCAGACCTGAAACTATATTTAGAGGCAAATCAAATATTGCACACAGTACCATTTTGGCTCAATACACAGGACAGACATACTTCAACTTTAAAAGTGGCTACTTTTGTCTTCAAAGTTGATGTCATGTCCCCAACTGCAGGAAATGATGTTCCTGCTCTCCAACATGCAAGCCTTGCTATGTGCTGTGAAGCTCAATGCGTCTGTCAAAGCTTCGATCAATATTCCTTTAGATGTGTTAAGGAGTGCTCAGGCTGAGGCAACTATGGATGAGTCAGAGTTGATTCATATCCACTAGGGCCCTAGAATGAAGGATGATGTATTCTTAGGTAGCATTTGAGTGGCCATGCTAATGGGCTGATTGCCTTTTATTTAAAAGGGAGTGTAATTCTGTTGTAATGAGCAATTTCTGTAATCAGCAGTAAATGCTGATAAAGCCCTGTATTCAGACATGTTTATCCCTGAATCGATGACAGCGAAAGAAGACAGAGCAAACGCAATCAGCTTCCATTCTCAAAAGCCAATACTCCTGCAGGGAAACTGTCTTCAGCTAGAATTTCATCTGTTGTCTGCTCTGTGGGCAGAGTGTACATGCATTTCTGTACTTGTGTGTGTGCGCGTGTGTGTTCCTACAGCGCCAGTGGCTACTGTCAGCTCAGTGCCTCATGCAGCTCGTTTCATGTGCCTGCCGCTGGCTAAAACAAAGCATTAACATTGGCCTGCAGTTGCCTCAATTTATTTTCAAAGAACAATGACAGAGGAGGAACAGTCTTATTTAATGTTTATTTCATGATACATAGTGTGGGTGTTCAGAAGTGGGAAGCGGCTTGGCTTGTTTGAGAAATTGCCTGCATTTGAAGATGAGTGTGTACACGGGTAAGTGCATGTCTGTATGTTTGCGCGTGCAAGTGTACGCCTTGGCAAGACAACAGATAGCTGTAGGAGAATGAGCTATCAGAAGAACCTACAGCTTGTTAGTCCAGAGTGGAGGTTGTGTATGAAAATGGATGTGAACGCAGAATGCAGAAGAAAACCTGCTGCTGAGGCTTTTTCTAATGGTCCATTGGCCTTATCTTGTCCAACTGGAATAATGGAATCATACTTAAGCTATGACTAATAGCTCTGTGTTATTTGGTACTGAATATTTTTCTTTTTGAAGGAAGTACAAGCTGAGGAATAAAGTGAATTTTAGATGCATTTTTATGTACCAGTGACATACAAATCAACAGCTCTGAGATTTGGCCTAGAGGTAAAAAAGAACTATTCTATCATGAATTTATGGCTTACAAGCCTGGTGTACATCTGCAATACTGTGTTGTATTTGTTTAAAATAGTCATTTTATTTTTCATGCAGTAATAACTCAGAAGCTATGTTGAAATTTTCCTGGAAATTCCTGGAGACCCTTTTAAGCACTCATACTACACACTGTACTATCACCTTATTTCTAAAATTAGGAGATTTGCTTTGCTTTTAATGCTCTGCTAAATCATTCTCCCTATTTGGTTCACGGAGACATTAGATTCCAAATTACCAAATTAGTGTGCTGTTACTTCTGTTATCGGTGATTTTCTGATATGTGCAACACAATGAAAGCCAGCCAAAGACACAGACCTAGAATCTCAGCTGCATACCAAAACTAAGACACCATCAAGAACACCGAACTTTCCAATATTTGTTATCTTAACCTCACTGTCTGCAAATATTTCTCTAAACTATATCTGAAAAATGTATTTTGAACAGCTTCTGATGTGTTAACTGAAAATAAACAACATGCTGTTTTTGCTTCAAACCTTCATCCAGCAAACCTCTCAGCTTCGAGGGGAAAACTCCGGCTATGCGGGCCGGCCAGTCAGTCAGTGAAAGTTGCCCCATTAGTGATGATGCTGGTGACTTTTTCCGTGTTTAGCCTGTGGTGATGGTGCTGTGTGGATTGCAATCGATTGAGTGTTTTTTGTAAACCGAGTAGAGTTTTTACTAGAAATGTGATCATTTACAAAAGGTGCTATAAGTGAGTATTCATCTGTTGGCATTGCTATTGAGCTACAGTATTTCAAAGAATGCACAGTCTGACTTCTTTGAGATAAAAATCAATAGGTAGATAAATGACCCCCCACCCTTTTTTTTGCTTGAAAATCTAGAAGTTTTGAAACAAGATAAAGTACAAGAAACTTTTGGACTTCGCCCTGGTTTTTGCATGCTGCTTGGATAAAGTTCTTAACATTTGTCAGATCACTGACAACTCTATTGGGTCATAACAATGTCCCTATTTGCCATCACACAATAAGAAAGGCTTTGTGAATAACTTTTTACTTTCCGATAATTCCCATTAATATTACCTTTTTTGATTCATGCCCAGTTTGCAAAGTTATAACGCACATTGTCAGACAAAATGACCCATTTATTAATATCTGTAAACATAAAACTTGTTGTAGCAAAATACTTATTTACTGTGTATGTCTAGTATATACAGCACCACAGTTACTTTATTAACTCTACTATAGCATTTATACTAGAGACTCATTTTTTATTATTATCTTGTTTTTATTATAGCGTCTTTGGATATTTGCTTTAGGTGCTACGACTTCAATTACCCTGTGCTGGATCAATGTGGGCTATTTAATTTTATATCAGCCTGTTCAACTGGAAATCTAAAATATAATTGGAGTGCTGGGTGTGTGCGTATAGGCTGTTTGTGTTTGCTTGTGTGCTTTCTTCAAGTTGAAGTGTGGCACCTCAGTATGTGTGCTTGTAAGAAATGATGCGGTTGTCACACTCCTACTGTTACCTGGTGAGAAACTGTGCCCAATGGGCAGACTGACATGGACATGTAAAGCAGCTTTCCATCAAAACGCATAATACTAACACACCCAAACTCTACAAGAAAATACGGTTAAAAAGAAAAGAGAGAGAGAGAACCCGTGTGTTAGTTTTTGTGTCCCTACACAGTGTGTATGTGTGCATCTCGTGTACCTGTTTGTGTGCATGGTCGTAGGAGTTGATGTGGTTGTCAAACTCCTGGTGTCTGAGGTACTGCTTGTCACACAGCTCACAGTAGAAAAGAGCCTTCAGATCCTCCACCGAGCAACCCAAAGCCCTCTCCGTGCATTCCTGGAGAAAGAGATGGAAAGAATGAGTGAACGTGTTGGACGGATTGGGAAAGAGAAATGAGAAAGACTCAAGCTAGAGGCATAAACAGACAGCGATATAAAGGGTTAGAGAGGTAGAGATAGAGAGCAAGAGGAGTCAGGGAGTGGGGAGGGGGGGGATCAAGAATGGAAGATTGTTAGCCATTTAGAGGAAATCTGCATCCCAGAGAAATCAGCAATATTAGCCTCCGCATGTGCTCTGCATAAAACTGTTAAACGGCTTGCCATTAATGCATGATGCCTTTGCTGCCACTGCTGGAGGCTGGACAAAGCCCTGTGCTCATGGCAACTTGAGCCGGGGGACACGTTTAATACAGCCGCTATAATAGAAACTTGTGTATGTGCTAAAATGGCAAATAGTCTGAATCTCTCTGTGAGGAAACTGATGTTTGACAAATGACACCCCCCCCCCCCCCCCCCCCCCCCCCCCCCAAAACAAAAAAACCCCCTAAGCATCTAAAACGCACAACTTGGACTTTTTGTACAGACAAATACACACAGAGACATGCAGGTAAATAGCACATGGATAGAGATACAGATACACAACCGCTATGCAAATGGCACACGGACCTTAGGGAGTAAATCGCTTGTCTGCATGCTCACATCAGCCAGAGGGCCTTTTTTATGGTCTGAATACATGCACAGTGTTGTGTACAATAGATGTGTTTGCTTCCTTGTGTGTGACTGTGTGTGTGTGTGTTGAGGAGTGTGTGCATTCATGCCATGCTCTGCTTCAGAATGTAATTTCCCTGAGGCTAGGGGCTGCCAATAAACACTATTGAATTCTGTTCTACACTGACATGATGGGAATTTAATTTGAGGTTGTCACTTCTTTCTCTCTCTCTCTGCTTCTTTCCTTTCCTTCTGTCCATCTTCTATCTCTCGCTCCCTCTCTTTTGTAGCACTTATTCCGTCCCTCCTTTTTATGCTCCTCCTTCAAATCACTCTTCTTCTCTTTCACTTCACACTCCCCACTCCCTTTCATCCTCTCTATTTGCCTTTTTCTCCCTTTCTGGCATCCTCTTTTTTTCTGTTTGAGTCCCGGGTCAGGCAGTGACAGAGTCTATTGGCCCCAATTTGTTTCCGTAATATGCCTGCACACAGGAACAGAGGTGAGAGGAAAAGAAGGGGAGGATAAGAGTGCAGGCAAGAGGAGAAATAACCCCTGCCTGCATCACAAACACACATACAGACTCTCACAAGCACCTCAGCGTTATTATTGCCAGTAACAATCATCATTAAGCGTTATTTGCTACATCCAGGTACTCTACTCACATACATTAACCTGCAAAATAACTTGCTCTTCCTCTGGCTGTGCAGGAATTTATCCAGTATGTGTGAAGGGTAAGGGAGGCTGAAGGACAGGGTGGTAGGACTCTCCTATACTAAAATCAACACAAAGGTAACTAATATACATTGATCCTGTGACGTTCCAAGAGTGCATGGTATTGATCTGCCTCGCGGGCTTAAGTCACTGCAAGAAAATGATCCAATCACCCGGAGCAGTGCTCATTTGAGCGCTGCCGGTGTGATAAGATTGAGATAATGAATGCTGTGAATTGGTCAACTGTATGGCTTATGCAAGATTACATAGGAACCGTGTAAGTGAATGTCAGTGGATGTGTGTACATGAGAGGTTTTGTATATTTCTGTGCGCTTGCCTTTCCCAAACCCTTTCTTCTCACCTCTCTGACTCTGTCAGGATAATTACTTTTAACAACGAGAAAAATATACATAGAAAGACGTGAGAAAAGGTGTGAACGCATCATAGCCGAAACGTGCACTTAAGTGTGCGTGCGTGGGCCAACTCGGAGGCCATTTGTTTATGTCAGAAGCGTCTTGGCAAGAGGTTGCCCATTTTTCTTCTGAATGCTGAAATCAAGCGCGCTAGCTTTCATTTGGTTTAAATGTTCACATCTCATACAAGTTTCCACTATAGGCACTCTTATAGAAACACCTCTACATAGTTAGTCCCCTCTTATACACACACTTATGCATGCACAGTCACACATAATGTGTCAACCTGATATACTGGTGCCAAATTAATCTAGACCTCAATTTACCTCACTGGCATGAATCTGTTTGCAGAATAAGCACAACTGATGTATCTGCAGACCTGAATGGACAGTGATTGTTTGCATGATTATGCGTGTGAGTGTTTGTGCAGAGCTGTGAGCTTCCATGCTTTTTTTCTTTTTCTTTGCGCTTATCCACAGTTTGTAGGAGAAGTGCCAATTTATCCCTTTTTATAACTGAAATTGTGCCACAAATAGGAGTCGTTTTGGACCATGACCAGAGTTTCAGACACACAGTTTAATGTCTTTGAGCTGCTGTGGAAATGAACAGGTCACGCTTAAAGTGTTTTACAGACGTGGTTTGTCAGCATTTGAGAATATGTGCACTGCAAACTAATGATATACAATATATTCATGAAAAATGCCCCCAAACATGAATATCCTTTTGGGAACGTCTGGGAGTTCTAGAGATTTAAACTGTGGCAGCACCTTTTCTGATTCACTGCCATCATTACAGTTCAGACTGCCCCTTTTTTTCTTTTTGATGACTCCTATGGTATATAAAATCAAAAAATGCTCATTAGCAGTGAACATGCTGCACTGAGGCTTGTGGAGATGATTTTTAAATAACTGTAACTACATTGTTTTTTTTTAATTCTTCATCTCTGAGTTGACCTTCAAGACTGCTGAACAGCACCATAAATCAAAGAACCATATGATAATATGCTTATCAGTGTCATAATGTAACTCTTACATCTTGACATTGAATTGAACTCAGGTGGAACCATGTCAAGGACAAAGAGGAAGCTGGATGAATTTATGAGGTTTTCAAGTAATTAATTAATAAGATTTCCAGCTAAAGACAGCTATAGGATACTTCACTGACTGAGCTGAATTACAGCAGCAAACCATGCAGGCCATAATGAGAAACTTCTTGCAGAATAATTAGGACCCTTTAAAAATACAAAATGGAGTTGGTGGCATATCTCTGAAATATATTATAACTTAAATATGACTCTTTGAAAGCCACTTGAGCTAATTTCAATAGGATAGTCAAATATTTTGAGTCAAAAAACAAATTTATGTGGTGTCTGTGTAAGAGTGTATGAGTGGTTATGTATTCTGAAAAATCAAAGAAAACTCGGGCTGAAAACACTTTACTTGAAGCTTTCATTTTATGCTCGGCGTGGTAAACAGTGGGAGAAATAGTCTGTAGTCGTTTACAATTTGTTGTCTGCGTGACTGACGTGACAGTTTGTTATGATTTAATCAAATGCATTATAATAAAGAATTAAAATCTCATTCCCTGCCTGCTGCCCTCGAGCTAAATTGTTTCTCCCTCCTCACTGGTCACTTTCTTGTAAGTTGTAATTAAATATTGAACAACATTCTTGTAGATTCAACTCAGTGATAGAATGAAGAACGGTTACAGGCTTTTGCGCTGGTATTATATTAAAGCTATACTGTAACATTATTTTGAGAGCCATTCACTTCTTTGATCTAATGTAAAACAAAAGTGGTTGTTTGGGTGAGACATATGCGGAGAGATCATGACCTCCTCCAAGGACATGATGAATTCACTGCCAGGGAAGTTTCCAAGTGGAGCATGGTCGAAGGAAAAACATCCATTTTTGATAAGGATCGAGGGATGAAGCCAGTCACACTGTCTCGTGAATAGGCGTGCCTATTCACAGCTGCTTGGGGACCCGGGCCCAAAGGGGGACCACAGATTTTATCCCTTGCCAATCTGCAATGACATTTTAGTGGGAAAACTCCCTAATGGTGGCCCTGCTTAGGGTGTGTGCTAAGAACACCAGCTGTTTCAGATTGTGAGCATGTGCTGAGCTCTAATAGGCTTTATTGTAAGTTGCTATTTGATGTTATGTTGTACATAGTTATTATTTGTTAATAACCCAGTTGGACATTTGGTCAGGATATTGGCATTTGTTGAAGCTGGCACCTACTTTGTGCCCCACTAGTTAAAACTGTAGACTAAATTTGATAAGAAACACCTTTTTATTTGACTAAAGAAGTGGAATGGCCAAATAAAAAAGCAATATGTTTACACTTACCACATGACACCCTGAGATATACACACAGCCAACACAGAGATGTTGATATAAAAATATTGTAATTGTATTACTGCAAATTTCGGAAGCATTTCATGTACTTTTTCACTTTATTTATTTTCTGCCTCTCCCTTTCTCTGTATATTCGTCAGTGTGCTTAAAAATGAACGGGAATAGATACAAATCTGAGTGGAGAGCACTTGAACAGTATTGGAAAACAAGTGCAAATTTTGCATCTCCTCAAAATTATGAGGCACTTTGGCTCGGACCTACTCGAATGTAACTGATCAGATGTGATAATTGTTAACAGCACTGCAACA